>NW_005355890.1:40396-44358 GCF_000412655.1 Myotis brandtii | reverse complement strand
AGTGTCTTCTGGGGCCCAGTGGTTCAGCCTCCCCAATTACCTGAGGAGGACACTCTTGGTGCTCCCCCCTGTGGTCTTTGTGCACAGTCTTGTTGTAGTTAAGCCTTGATTGTTGTAGGTAACACTCAGAACATGACATTTTAAATTCCATTTACAACAGCATCAAAAAATAGGATATACTTAGGGAAAATATGACCCAAAAAAGCGTTAAGACTTGTACTCTAAAAATAATAAGATAACGTACGGGAAATTAAAGATCTAAGAAAAAGAAAAGACATGCTGTGTTCATGAGTGGAAACACTTGATATTCTTTAGATGTCATTTCCCCAATTTCAATCAAATTCCAAAGCAGGCTGTTTTTATATTTATGAAGCTAATTCTAAAATTAAAATGCAAAGTAACTATAATAGCCAAAAGAACTTTGAGAAAGAACAAAGTTGGAGGACTAGCATTACCTAATTTGAAGACTTAAAACAGAGTAATCAGGAGTGTTGTATTTGGCATTAAGATATATAAATATGTCCATCAAACAAAATAGACAACCAAGAAACAAACCTACACATATATGGACAGCTGACTTTCTACAAAGGTGAAAAACAATTCCATGTAGAAAGGATAGTTTTTCAACTAAATATCCGTATGCAAAAAAGTAAACTTTGATCTATATCTAGTGCTATACACAAAAAGTAACTTGAAATGGATCACAGATCTAAATGTAAGAACTAAAACTATAAAACTGCTATAAGAAAACATGGGAGAAAATCTCAGTTACCTGAAGATTAATGATTTCTTTAAAAGAACACACAAGCTGGATATGAATTTCTGAAAATCAATAAATTTCATTTAATCAATATCAGGAACATATGCTCCTTAAAAGACACTGTTAAGAAAATAAAAAGACAAGCCGCAGACAGGAAGAAAATATATGCAAAACACATACCTGACAAAGGACTTATACCAAAAAAAACTTTCACGACTTACTTATGATATAAACAACTCGATAAAAGTGTGCAAAAGATTTGAACAGAAACTAAGGAAAGAATATATATATATCTCCCATAAGCACATGAACAGATGCATGAAATCATTAGTCATTAAGGAAAGCAAATGAACCATAATACATACCTATTAGAATAGCTAACATTAGATTTCACACACCAAGTGTTGGTGAGGATATGGAACAACCAAAACATTAATACACTGGTGGTGCAAAGGTAAAATAAAATAGTGCAACCACTTTGGGAAACAGTTTTCAGTTTCTTCTGAAGTTAAATATATATCCATCATGTGATTCACTCACTCTATCTACTCTTCAGTATTTATCCAAGAGAAATAAAAGTATTTGTCTATACAAAGACTCACAGAAGAACATTCATAACAGTTTTATTTGTGTAGTCCCAAAAAGCAAACAACCAAAATGTCTATGTGGTATATCCATACAATGGAATACTAGTCTGTGATAAACAGAAATAAACTCTTGATTATATGTGACAACATGCATAAATCTCAGAATAATTATGGTGAGTGAAAGTAGCCTGGCAAAAGAAAATGTACTCTGTGATTTCATTTATATAACATTTTTAAAAATACAAACAAGTTCCTATGACAGACAGCAAGTCAGTTGTTGCCTAGGGATTATCAAGGTAGGGTGAGGTTATAGAAGGGTATGAGGAAACTTTTGGGAGCGCTGGTTAGGGCTACTATCCTGAATGTGGTGATCATTTTACAGGTACATTCATATGTCAAAACTGACCAAACTTCAATATCATTAAAACAATTGTACACCAAAAATATCTCCAATTATACATCTATCAGTTAGAATATTTTAATAATCTACTAAAATGCTTTCAAAGAACTTCTAATGACCTGGGAAAATGCTTATGGTTTACAATTAAGTGAAGTGGCTCAAATATATAACTTAATATACAACGATGTCAATTACATCAAAAGGTTATATCAGCCATGGGCAAACTACGGCCCGCGGGCCGGATCCGGCCCGTTTGAAATGAATAAAACTAAAAAAAAAAAAAGACCGTACCCTTTTATGTAATGATGTTTACTTTGAATTTATATTAGTTCACACAAACACTCCGTCCATGCTTTTGTTCTGGCCCTCCGGTCCAGTTTAAGAACCCATTGTGGCCCTCGAGTCAAAAAGTTTGCCCACCCCTGGGTTATATACACACATATAAAAATATTTCTGGTTAGAAACAGATGTACATTACTAAAAGTCTTCCCTGGGTTATGGACTCATGGTGATTTAAATTTTCTTTACACTTTTCGCTATTTCCCAAGGTTTTCTTTGTTGATGCTGTTTTATTTGATTTATCATTTTTTAAAATATGTTTTTATTGATTTTTAGAGACAGAGAAAAAGAGAGGAATAGGAACATCGATGAGAGAGGTACAACATTGATTGGCTGCCTCCTGCATGCCCTCTACTGCGGATCAATTCCGTAACTGGGGCATGTACACTGACTGGGAATCGAACCTGGGACATCTTGGTTTCTGGGTTGACACTCAATCACTGAGCCACACCGGCTGGGCTTGAAAATTATTTTTATTTTACCTGAGATTGCAAATGTCTTTTTATGCAGGAAATTAAAGAAACGGTGAAGGGAAGAATTTGAGTGATTATTTATCCTGACAACTGATTCCAATATAGGCATCACAGACCCAATATTCTGGGTTGAAAGATCAAAGAGAAGACTGTGGGAACTCATGCGAATCAAGTATTATCTGTAACTTAGTAATTTGTTTCACACTCACATGCCCTGAAATTCAACTTTACTGAATCTGTACAACCTCTATTTTTCACATCAATAGGTACCAAAAGTAAAAAACAAAACAAAAACCTACTAGCATAGAGGTCCTCAAAAACTGATTCCCTTCTACTTATTGCCTGCAGGCTGCTTTACTGGAATGTCTTATGCTACTGCACCGTATGTAGGAAGGGCTAAGCAGTGTCGTTCACATTCAGTTAATAAGTTCCATTACATGTTCCTATTTCTCTGCTATGACTTTTTCTTATATTCTAAGCTGCTCTAAAACCTGTGCTGTGTGTGTTCTTACACTGTTCAGACCCCAGAACATAATTTGAGTTATAAAGGTAAATTAGTAATCAAATGCTAAAGTGAAACATGCACTGTGCCCAGAATGGCTTTGTAAAAGCTGTTTTAGTTAAACATTCAGGCTTTCTCCATATGTAAGACAGAGATTACTAAGTTTGAGTCTGGTTAGGTGTGGCATTACCAGTCTGCGCTTGATCTTGGGAAAGTAATTTAATGTGTGCTGAGGCTTCTACAACTGCTCCGTAACAATCCTCCCCCAAATTAAAGTCAACAAATAACTTAATTACCATTATAAAATATACTACAAAAAGCAGAGTCATTAATAATAAACCATTCGTTGTTCAAAGGCAGTTTAGTTTACCTCAAAGAATTATTCTCTGCTTTTTGCCTGCCAAGTTCACTTTCGGTATCCATTGCCTTTCTTGCTAGTGATTTCATTTCTTTCTCCACAGTGGTTATGGTCTCCTTCATCAAAGTCATATTTGACATTTGCTCCATACGTTCATCATCAAGCTACACAAGTAGGATGACAAGATTACTGCTCCCCTATCTACTGCATTTTTTACTCATTATAAAAACATAGTACAGATGAATTTATAAATGCATACAATTAAATTTGGTAAGAGAAAGTCAAATTCCATTAATTCTGTTTATATAGTCATAATATCTCAAATATAGCATCTCAAATCCTTCATTAATAAAAAAGGTGATGCCTCACATTTAAATTCAGTTTACATATATTTTTCTCATTAGTTTTCATTTCACCATCATTTTCTCTACTCTAGCTACTCTTTAGGTAGAATAATCCAGTTTCTCTGTATCTGGAAATGTTCTCTGTAATGAAATACAGAGATGAAAATTGTGCTAAAATCCCTGAGAACGCATCCCTAAT
>NW_005355890.1:34206-40250 GCF_000412655.1 Myotis brandtii | reverse complement strand
AGTAAAAAAGGAAAAGGGAAAGTCACTGACAGTTTATGGCCAAAAGTGCAAAAGTAACTTTTCTTTACATTATGAACTGTACACTCCAGCTCCTCTATCCTCTGTTCCAAGTGAGCTTTCTCATTAAACGCTGTCTCTTGAGCAATCTGGTTAAAAAAACAAAAACAAAACAAAGCATTTTCAATGTCACTGTGTCGTGTTTCACAAATGTTCACATAGGTAAAATTCTCTCAAACCTTTAGCCTTTCCCTCAGACTATCTCGTTCTGTGGTCATTCTTCGTAAATCAGTGAAGGCTACATCTCTTTCAGTCTCCACCCGCCGGAGGATGGCATGTGCAGTTGTTGATTTAGGAGACTTACAGCTTTTCATCATTTCTCGGCGAAGCCGGGCAATTTCTTCCTGTGCCTATTATTTAAATACACAGACAGACTCCTATTTAGAACAGACACAAATACAGCTTTATATATAGTTGTTGAAATCCAAACCTATTATCAACAGCCATGGAGTAGGGTAATGTTATAATTTTGACTTTATCCAAATAAATGCAAATGATGCCCCCAAAATGCAAATGCTGTATACAAACAGAATTTTGCTTTCCAAGACCTTTGCCAAAATTTTTTAAGAAATTAATTTGGGGTCAGTCAATGCAAGAGAAATATTTAGTAAGTAATATATATATGATATACCCATCCATCTTGTGATATAAACATGAATTCAGCATATATTACAGAATTCAGATAAAACACTGGTTTGATAAATATTATCATAGTGTTACAGTCTTTCTCTACATAAATGTATATGCCATAGTCATGAACTAGATACCTTTACCTTGACAGAAAAGCCCACTAATCTTTAATGACAACCCAACATACTCTCTACATGCTGTTCAACCATCCTTGGTTCTAAATCTATTCTATGCCTTCAGATGATTTCATATCCTACTTTGGGGCTTAAGCACATATCTTCCTTCCTCTCTATTGTAATTACTATCTATTCAGTTAGTCTCCAAGTCTCAGAGGAAAATATGTTACTTCCCAATTTCCATAGCTTAGCCTTCACCAGAATCCTGGACCTCATCTCCTGAAGTGTCTTCTAAGATATCCCTGACTCAACTATAATCATTTCCTATCACTATGAGTAGCACTCTCTGTACTGGCTCTTTCTCCCCTGCCTTCAACCATGCACAGGGCTCCCATATCTTGAAAACCTGGCACTTAATCCTGTTGTGCCCATTTACCAACCTATGACTCTCCCTTTCTCTCCTTTGTTTTAGTGTCTGTACCATGGCATGTTTCTTACTATCCACTTTCTCACCCCACTGTAACCTGGCTCCCAGATTTTGCAGAATTTCAACTAATGACCTGAACAAATCTAATGGCCTTTTCTCAGTTCTTGTTTTTGATACTTTGGCAACATTTGACGTTGTTTTGAACTCCCTTCTTGATATAATTCCCTCCCTTGGTCTTTTACCATTGTTCTGCCTTAGCTTCCTATCTTCTTTCTCTCTTTCCAATCCAATAAAACTTCCCAAGATCCTCTGTATATAGCTTTCTCATTCAGAGACCTCACCCACTCTGAAGGCCCCAAACTCACCTCTAGGCAGATGACTTCTAAATCGAAATATTCACCTCTTGCTTTTCTCCCTACTCCCATCCTACATTTCTTTTTTTTTTTAAATATATTTTATTGATTTTTTACAGAGAGGAAGGAGAGGGATAGAGAGTTAGAAACATTGATGAGAGAGAAACATCAATCAGCTGCCTCCTGCACACTCCCTACTGGGGATGTGCCCGCAACCAAGGTACATGCCCTTGACCGGAATCAAACCTCGGACCCTTGAGTCCGCAGGCCGACACTCTATCCACTGAGCCAAACCGGTCAGGGCTCCCATCCTACATTTCTTGTTGCCTGATGGCGAATCCTACCTGAATGTACTCCATCTGTCTGAACAAAACACATCTTTTCCATCATATCACCAACGACTTCCCTATTTCTTTTTCTATTACCACATTTCTTCAGTCATTCAAAACAGAACTTCAGACATTTCCATTCCTCCCTCCATTTGGCTCGAATCAAATCTTGTTAAGTCTTCCTTGGCAGCATCCTAGCCCAGTCCATAAATGCCTCATGCATGGACTACTACAACAGCCTTCTAAAGAGTCCATGGTTTCTCCCTCCTCTAGTTCTCTTGAAGGAGAAATCTACATATATAAAAGGCTAATATGCTAAGTGTCCCTCCCTCCATCTGACTGATCACTATGATGCACACTGACTACCAGGAAGCAGACACTCAATGCAAGAGGTGCAAAGCTGCAGTGACTTGGCAGCGGCGGTTCTTGGGTGACACACCCCAAAACCAGAGAGGAGAGAGCCTGATTCCTCTCGGGCCACATGATTCCACCTTCAGCCATGGGTTATGATGTTGCTGGGGCACTGGTTTACTGCACACTTGTGTTTGCGTTACATAACCTATACAACAGCAACTTTGCAGAGTGCCCTCTCATACTCCAAGACCTCTCAGGGAGAATGTCAGAGAGCCAGTTTCGGCCCAATCCCTGCAGACCAGGCTGAGGGACCCCACCTGCCGGAGGGACCCCACTCATTCAGCAGACACTGGGGAGCAACCATGGGAGGTTGACTCCAGGGCATATCCAGCCCATCTCACCCAGTCCCACCCGCCAGCCATCTTCTAATTAATTACCTTTCAATTTGCATGAATTCATGCATCAGGTCACTAGTTGTTATATAAAAAGGTAATATATAAAGATTGTGTATGAGATAAAGAAGATAATATAAAATTCTTACCAGATTAAAAATGTAAAAATGAGGCTTTAGTTACATTTTTTCTGCTTTAAAAAAAATAAGCTGCCCATTGCTTATCAAGCAAAGTATAAACTACTTGTAATGCCCTTGAACAGACTCCACCATATAGTCCAGAAGCTAGTAAACTACACCAAATCTCACAGGCCAAATCCAGCAAGCCTCCTGTGTTTTGTAAGTTTATAAGCTGATAATATTTTTACATTTTTAAATAGTTGAAAATAATCAAAAGAAGAAAAACATTTCATAATGGGTAAAATAATATGAAAGTCAAATTTCAGTGTCCATAAATAAAGTTATATTGTAACAGAACAAACATATTCATTTGTATATCATGTGTAGATGCTTTTGTACCACAAAAACAGAGCTGAATAGCTATGACTGAGATCATGGCCTGCAGAGCCCAAGATATTTATTACCTGGGCCTTCACAGAAACGTTTGTAGATTGCTGCTCTAGTTCAATCTACCTCACAAGTGTCGGCTCCCCTGTCCTCCACTGTCACATACCTTTGATGCTAGTCTTTGACTGAATCACTTGCCTGTGATTTCCCTGCCTTTATCATGTGCCTCACATCGTTTCTTTAATCTAAATGTTCCTTCTTATCCCTTTCAAGATAATAGAAACCCCATTTGTACATCCCTCAGGACTCAAACTCTACATAGTCTAGTGAAGATTTCCTTGATCACCATAAAGAAAAATGCCCACTTATTTTATTTTTCAATATCTTTAAACTACTTATGCTATGCTAAACTAACAAAAAATAGCCACCAAATGCAACGATATACCTTATCTCCCCAATAAGACTGCCAACAAAGAAAACAGTGTCTGAATGTTTTCAAACTGTGCTTCCTGGATTAATGAGGCAGTGCAGTAGCTCACACTAGCTTCTTATTAAATAACTAGAGGCCCAATGCATGAAATTCGTGCACAGGGGAGGGGGTCCCTTAGCCCGGCCTGCACCCTCTCCAATCGGGACCCCTCAGGGGATGTCCGACTGTTGGTTTAGGCCCGATCCTGCAGGGATCGGGCCTAAATCAGCAGTTGGACATCCCTCTCGCAATCTGGACTGCTGGCTCCTAACCGCTCACCTGCCTGCCTGCCTGCCTAATCACCCCTAACTACTCTTCAGGCCTGCCTGACCGCCCTTAAACATCTCTGCCTACCTGCCTCATCACCCCTAACTGCCTCTGCCTGTCTGCCTGCCTGCCTGATTACCCCTAACCATCTCTGCCCCAATTGCCTGTCTGCCTGATCGCCCCTAACCCCTCTGCCTGCCTGCCTGATTGCCCCTAACCACCTCTGCCTGCCTGCCTGATCGCCCCTAACCACCTCTGCCTCCTTGCCTAATCACCCCAACCACCTCTGCCTCAACTGCCTGTCTGCCTGATCGCCCCTAACCATCGCTCTCTCCTACCAGCCTGATCACCCCTACCCGCTCTGCCTGCCTGCCCCCATCACTATGGCTTTGTCCAGAAGGACGTCCAGAAGACATCTGGTCTATCCAGTCTAATTAGCATATTACCCTTTTATTAGTATAGATTTACACTTCAAATCTCAATATAAAATTGTTTATGCCCAGCTGGCCTGGATCAGTGGTTGATTGTTGACCTATGAACCCGGAGATCATGGTTCAATTTCCGGTCAGGGCACATGTCCATTTTGGTGGCTCGATCCCCAGTGTGGGGTGTGCAGGAGACAGCTGATCAATGATTCTCTCTCATCATTGATGTTTCTATCTCTCTAATCCCCTCCCTTTCTCTCTGAAATCAATAAAAATATATTTAAAATAAAATAAAATTGTCTGAAGAGAAGGAATATAGCAAAAATTTGAGGATCACTAACAAAGTATACTTATGCAAGTATAGGATTTTCTATTCAGAGGTTTCAGTAAAATCTCACATCTTACACTCATACGCACAGAGTTCTCATTAAAGGTCTCTCCTGCCCCTTAGCAGTTCTGACCCGTTAATCATGTGTATGTACACTGACTCAGGTTTCATGGTACAGACACAGACACCAGGGAATTCTAATCAAAGCCAAGTAATCACCCCACACACTTAGAAGTAGTTGCTTTTTAAATTGCTCAAACTAAAAATAAGAAAGATAATTAGGGAAGAGAATATCATGTGTCATCCATTAAATAGCTAACATAATGTTTAAAACTTTATAATAAAAGACAATGCTGAAAAAGAAAAAAGTTAATAAGATTGAGATTTGAGTGAAAGAAAAGAGTACTATGATTTAACCAAAAGGATTCTATAGTATACTATATACTCTGGGCATTTATTTTATATATTAAGATATAAGCCCAGACAGATCCATTTTCCCCCTGGGCCAATTCTCCTATAACAAGCTTAATTAAATGGCAAAGAGCAGACCCAAATAGGAGTCAGATAATCTTGACTGATTCCTGCTGTTCTTGGGCAAAATAGTTAACCTTATTAGCCTTGCCTTCCCATATTAAATGAAGCAAACAGGCCATATAATCATGGTATCCAAAGTCACTGTAGTTATTTAAAAAGAGATGAGTGCCCTACCTGGTTTGGCTTAATGGTAGAGCATCAGCCTGTGGACTGAAAGGTCCCAGGTTCAATTCCGGTCAAGGGCACATGCCCGGGTTGCAGGCTTGAACCCCAGGAGGGAGCGTTCAAGAGGCAGCCAGTCAATGATTCTCTAACATCATTGATGTTTCTATCTCTCTCCCTCTCCCTTCTTCTCTGAAATCAATAAAAATATATTCAAAAAATAAAATAATAAAATAAAATAAAAAGCAATGAGTAAGCTTGACTTTAAATTAAAATACAACCCACTAAGGTGAACTTTAAAACTTCAAAAAAACAAACTGGCAATGTTCCATCTTATGATTATTTTTTTCTCTTACTGTGGCAAGCCCATCACCCTGTGAAAAACTGCTGTAATGCTTAATTGAATTTGATATTTTTAAAATATTATGCTGGTAATATATGGTGTTTAATATTTGTGGAATAAAGAAACTATTTGGTTAATAGAGGTATTAATTTTAAGCTAAAAATAGAGATAAACTGATTTTACTCTCTGAAATTAAGTTATATTGCAGTTCCTAAGTGATTGATAGTACATTAAAAAATGATATGTTGCCGAAACCGGTTTGGCTCAGTGGATGGAGCGTCGGCCTGCGGACTGAAGGGTCCCAGGTTCGATTCCGGTCAAGGGCATGTACCTGGGTTGCGGGCACATCCCC
>NW_005355890.1:33501-33878 GCF_000412655.1 Myotis brandtii | reverse complement strand
GCATGCGGAGAGGGCTGGCGGCTGAGGACACGATTGTATTTTTCAATCGGGAGGGAGTCTCAAGCTCTGAGCTCCAGTTCTGGGTGAGTCTCTGGGGACCCAGACTCATACGGGGAGAAACTGGACTGTCAGGCATCAGTCGGAAATCAAGGGCAGCTTTCTCTTGGAGGCGCTCACAGTGATTGCCGGGGCCTCTGAGGGCAGGACTGAGAGCAGACATACTGCTTGCTCCACCCACCCTGTTGATCCCCTGAGACCCCGCCCCGCCCAAGCTGTGCACGGAGGCTTTTGCATATGAAAGGCCCAGCCCTTTGTAATCTGAAAATTACTTAACAAACTGCAGCTGCCCCAAGGCCCCAGGGCAACTTGCATTGCTT
>NW_005355890.1:7683-31899 GCF_000412655.1 Myotis brandtii | reverse complement strand
GGTGGGGGGGGGTGAGGGCGGAGTGTGGGAGGGGAACCGGGTGGAGGGGAGCTATTGCGGGGAAAAAAGAGGAACAACTGTAATAATCTGAACAATAAATATTTAATTAAAAAAAATGATGTTACAATTTTTTAATCTCCAAACTCAAATATTTTTACCTTAAACTCAACATATCTTTCTATTTAATGTTTTCTCCATTTCGTTTTCCAAAAATCAGACTATTTCTATGCATGTATATGACCTTATATGGGTATGGGGATAACATATGTATGTGTGCACACATATACTGTATTGGACATATATTTCATTAAAAATATCTTAAGAATGAAGGTAATTCCTAACTGGTAGTTAAAGTAATTTGATTGGCAGATTTAAGCATACCTAAAGAATTACATATCTCTAGAGTTAACTGTTATTACTTATATATTTTGTTTCCTTGTAAACAAGTTTACCTGTTCATAAAGAAGAAAGGTCTTGTCTCTCTCAGATGTAAGAACCTTGACATTACCCTGAATTTCTGCCAAATGACGCTCATATTTTTCCAGCATGCACTTAAGTTCTTCACGGTCTCGTGTGGTCTTCAAAAGCTCTACATCACAGTGTGTAGCCTACAATTATGAGACAAGAAATGTGAAGTACTTCTTTAATATGATGGCAGTTCACAGCCTTTACTTAAGCAATCATGATGGTATAAAAAAAGAAAATGATGGAAAAAAGTTTAAAAATCACCTCGCTTTTAAACAGCTTCATTCCAAATTGCTCCACATTTATCTGATTACCTCCTAACTTGACAAATACTGAGGATAAAGAACCAATTTCAATGGTCCACTGTCCATCAAAGAGACCTCTGTCTCCCAACATCTTTGATATACCAATTCATGCCAATCAACCTGAATTGTTTCCAGATTAGGTAAATTAAAGAATAAAAGTCAGTGTTTGAGCAATAAACTCCAAAATATTTATAACTTTCCAAAACTTACCCGGGAAGATGGTGACAGGCGTCTTGGACTTTTGGATCTACTTCTGATCATTGTTCTCAAGTTTTGAGCTTCACTCTTGTAGTGATCTTTTTCTGCTTCTAAGGTCTTGATAAAGGCATTGAGTCTGGAAGGAGATTTATTTTGTGATGTTTTAGTCTCTAAAATTATTTTGCCAGGGAGAAAAAAATCAGGCCAATATTTCAAGCTAAACTACAGCAACATTTTCTACATGAAGTTGAACACACACAGGATCCTTAAAAATAATAAATGTGGTCTTTTTTTAAAAAAAATATTTTTATTGATTTCAGAGAGGAAGGCAGAGGGAGAGAGTGATAGAAACATCAATGATGAGAAAGAATCATTGATCAGCAGCCTCCTGCATGTCCCCACTAGGGATCGATCCCTCAACCTGGTCATGTGCCCCTGACCAGAATTGAACCCAGGACCCCTCAGTCCACAGGCCAATGCTCTATCCACTGAGCTAAACCAGGTAGGGTAATAAATGTGGTATTTATTTTATTTTATTTTTTAATATATTTTTTTATTGATTAAGATATTGCATATGTGTCCTTATCCCCACATTATCCCCTACCCCCCGCTCATGCCCTCACCCCCCCGTTGTCCGTGTCCATTGGTTAGGCCTATATGCTTGCATATAAGTCCTTTGGTTGTTCTCTCCCCCTTACCCCCACTCTTCCCTACCTTCTAACTTTGAAAAATCACACTTTAAAAAAAGCAGTTAGTTTTTGTTCTTTCCCAGCATTTCTGAATGTTCTATATTTTGATTTAACTAAAAGTACTCCTAAATTTACCCAATAATTTTGAAAAGAAAATAAAGGAATTTCAGAGAGGCCAGAAATGTCCAAAGGATAGTTATAAATCCTAAAAATAAAATTAATTTGCTTAGAAAAACTTGTATAGCATCTAAGTTTTGTGCAATAATTGTTCAAGGAATGAATAAATTAAAGGAATACTGGATATTCTATAGTTATAAGAACTTTCAAGTGCATTCCCATTCACTTTAGCATATTTAGAAACATTTCTTTTACATTTATTTTACCAATGCTATATTGGGAGGAAATAACAGATATACTTACAGAGAAGGTGTTTCAAATATTTTAAATAATAAAATGAAAATGTCTAAACAGAGCAGTTTTCATTTCACATTGTTAAAGTAAACATATTACCTAGAACTAAACAACAAAATTTAACATAACAGATATTTCTTACTAGGAAAAAGAAAATATGTAGACAAATGCATCTTACATGTTGAGAATTAAATTACTCACAGTTATTATTTTAAGTCAGTTAACAGCGAAGGGCATTGATACTTAAAACTAACCAAAAGTTCTCTCTAGGAGAGCAAGGAGTAACGATGAAATGGAGCAAGAACAGCATTGCTCTTACACATGGGAGTACCCTGTGCACCAAGCAGAGGGCTGACTGTAGAACACAAACATTTTTGACTGTTCACAAAATCATGAGAGTCAAAACATATGTACAATTTTTTATAGTTTTACTATATTAACAAAAATAAAAATTATTACATAACATATAAAAGGCACTTACAGATCTAAGTCTTTTTCTTGTATCTTCCAATAGTATTATATTATTTTGCTGGGAAACGAGTTCAATCTGAAAATCAAGCCAGAAAAAAATTATTTGGATTTTAAATATGTAAACTGATTTAACTGGAAAAAGAGAATATAAAAAGCAAGCCACTTAAAAATAAAAACATGCAGTGAATATTTTACAAAAGAAACAATACTCCACCTCTTTATGTTTTCCTACCTTTGATGGTAAAAGAACCTAGGATGAAGTATAACAGTTTCTTTGAATTAGCTAATGTCTTGTATAAAATATTGATATTTTTTAAATTACTCCCCACAAACTAGAAAAAATGTCAATACTAATTATAATCCTGAAGATAATAATATGGAAGAAATAAAAGAATGACTAGGATGTTAAAAGTTTTCCCATATCACCCATGGTCAGAAATGATTGTCTTTTCCTTTGAATTCTTAATAGCTTAGTTCAATCCAACCCACAAAATCTTTTTGTATAAGATTTATGATATCAAACATACCCAGTCTCATAGTATAGTTCCCCATAGTTATAGTTTAGTTTAGTCTATAACTAAATTGTATGTTCCTAGAGGTCAGTGAATAGGTTTTTATGCAAAGTTTAAAGCTCTCTGCTGAAAGTTGGCAAGCTAGTTTAATTTATTTCTCAATTCATAAACCTCTCATTATTCTAAACTAAAATGTACTATATTTTAAATGTACTATATTTAATTTTTTTAAATGTACTATTTTTAAATATAATCTAGGACTACTGTGCCTCATGTGTTCTTTTGACTAAAGTACTTTTCTAAGATGTCTCTGGAAGTCATACTTTTATGAAATATTAAGGGTTTTTATGGTATGAGACATAACATATATAGTTTGGGTAAGCTTATGTATAGTTATTTGGATAGACAATTTTCAGTGCTTTAATTATACTACTATGTAGACACTAAAAAAAAGGATAAATATTGAGTTGTGTACAGATATCCATACTAAATTAGTATTAAAACTCCACAAGGCCACAAATTTTATTTAGTATGACACATTCTTGTAAAAAATAAATTTATATACAAATATCCTATATGCAGATGGAAGAAAATTAATCTCTCTCTATATATATACACATATATACACACACACAAAAGGAGGTAATATGCAAATTAGGCCAATACACCTTAATGGGTCACGACCAGACAAGAGGAGATTGCGCGCGCAGGTGAGGCCCAGAGCAGAGATGGAGACAGAGATGTGGGGGCTGGCAAGCCGCCACACCCTGGCAAAGCAGACACTGGCAGGGGAGCAGAGGGGGCCTGGGGCAGAAGTCAGGCGCAGGTCCCAGCTGCCCACGGCTCCAGTCAGGCCTGACTCCCATGGCAGCCTGCGCTGTGCGAGTCAGGCGTGGGTCCTGGCCACCCACAGGGTGCCTCCTCGCACGGCGGGAGGCGGGGCGCCACTGGTCCTCTAGTAACATATAAACTGAGGAATATGGATTTTGTCTAATTATTACAATGTATGATTACAGTAGATGTTATTTTATATAGGTGAACATTTTCAATAATAGATATGTATTACTTTACATATAAAAAACATAATGCTGATTCCGCTCTGAAAAACAAAATGAAAAGATGCTAACCCAGTTTGTTCATTTATTTGACAAATGTTTAATGAGGACCATGTGCCTGACATTTTGCTATATGCTAGATCTAGTGGTAAATAAAATAGACAGAAATCTCTGTCCTCATGAAGCTGACATTCTACTTAAAAAGAGAAAAACAAAAGATATTGGTAAAATATATGTCAGATAGTGAGTGTGTTGTTCAAAAAATATATATTGAGCACTCACATCTGTTCTTTGCACTGGACATATAAAAAAGTGGACAAAATAAATTAAGATCCCTGCCTTTGGGGATGTTATATTCCAGCTGGGTAGACAATAAAAAACAAACCTAACAAATAAATTATATAGTACAATAGAAAAAAAGAGCAGAGTTAAGGCTATTGGGGTATTTATGAAGGAACAGGTTAGAATTTTAAATAGAGTGATTGGGGAAGTCCTCATGAAAAGGAGCCCTTTGAGCAAAGACTTAAAGGAGGGAGCAAGTCAACCATATAAAAATTAGGGTCAACACTCCAGGCAGAAGATACAGCGAACAGCAAAGGTCCTAAAGGCAAAAGATGTCTGCTAAATTCCAAGGAACAGTAAGGAAGCTAGTGTGGCTGGAGCAGAGGGAGGGATAAAGTAAGTAGGAAAGTGCTACAGAGAAAAATAAAGCAAGCAGAGGAGAGAGAGAGTTGTGCATATTTGTGTGTGTCTGATAATGGCTTCTAAGTTAATTAAAAATATAAATTGTATCAAAAGAAACTAAGTACTAGTAATGGTGAAATTGCAATTCTGCTTCTCCATATTTAAAAAAATTGCATTTTTAATTATCTGGGAAACACTGTTTTAAGATATAAATGGCAAACAACTCAAAATGAGAAGATAAAAGGAAGCATATAGTTGTGGTGGTTTTCAAATGTCCACGAACTCTAATATTCCTTCCTTCAAAAAATGGAGCTTACCTGCCCTCCCCTTAAGTGTGGGCTACACCTAGTGACACATGTCTAATGAACAGGATGTGGTGGGAGTGCTGGTGCACAGCTTGTGGATCATCACAGGTATTACCGATTCCTCCTTGCTGTCTCTCTTGGATCACAGGCTTGGAGACAAGCCAGTTGCTGTAAAGACTCTATCAAACGACCCGAGGGAGAAGTCCACCTGGCGAGCAACTGAGGCTTCCTGCCAAAAGCCAATGGCCATCTGAGTAAGGCATCGTAAAAGCAAATCTTCCAGGACAGCCAATCAACGACTGCGGCTGAACCATCATCTTGATGATAACTCCTAAGAAACCATGGACCAGAACCACTCAGCTAAGTGGCAACTGAAATTGCGAGATATAAATGTTTGTCATTTAAGGCCATTAAGGTTTAGGGAAAATTTGATACATAGCAATAGATAACACAATAGTAAATCTTCAAAACATTTTTATGGAATAAATAATGGAAGAAGTTACTCTTTAAAAAGCTGACCTTTAAAAAATGACTAAAAGTGGATTCCAAGATGGCAGAATAGGTGGAAGCTACATTCACCTGCTCCCAGCCCTAAACCAGATTTACAGCTAAATTGTAGAGCAATAAACTTGAATAACCAAATGAAATATTATAACCAAGGATTTACAGAATAAGCCACCTAGAGACTGGTAAGAAGGGCAGAGGCAAGGAAAGGGCTAGCCTCCGTACCCAGGTATGGTGGGTAAGAAGATAAAGGGTATTGTGCTGCAAAACTCTGCACCACCCTCCACAGGGATCCCAAACCCAGAGGAACAGAGATGGGAAGAGGAGCACGTATAGCATCTGGTGGTGAAAATCACTGGGGATTCAGTCTGCCTGGGAGACCCAGATGCCATCTTCCCAGGAATGAGAACTCCTATGGTCACAGCACCAGCCTGGGGAGTACACTGTCTGGCCCCAACTGCTGGCTAGGGCAGTTTGCCAAACTCAAGTCATCTGGAGGTGTCACCCAGCACGGACTTTCGTGGCCCTTTTTCCAGGGAGGTTCTTAGCGGAGACTCAGACAGTGACTAAAATGTACAGCTTTGGAAAAAGGACAGGTCTCCCCCATCTCGAGTGCATAGCTGGTGCCCTTCCCGCCAGCTGCTGAATCACTCGGTGGGTCCTGTCCTGCTGAGTTCACCTACATAGGAAAACAGGAGTGCCATGCAGAGCTGGAACCTTCAGAGTATGTTTCCTGGGGAAGCTTCTGTACAGGAACAAGACAGCCAGGTGCTGTGGTACACACCACATTGCCAGGGCAGGGGGCACTCCTTTCTCTTTATTAGCTCAGCCTGCACTATCCTTTAGCCTGCACTACCCTGGGAAGGTGAAAAAGTGCCCGCCCCCTCCTACAGGCTTGTGGGCAACACCCCCAACAGGAGACTGTTTGGACCAGCCCTGCCAAGTCCCAGATACCCCACCCAGCTAGTCTCAGTTCTGATGGGGGAAGGGAGAACAGCTCAGAGCTGGAACATTCTAGGTGTGAGGAACTTGGAGGCTATTGTCTGGGACCAAGATGATGTGCTTAGCTCCCTCCTGTGGACTATGCTGGCATCACCCCCAATGGGAGACTTTTGATCTGTCCTCCTGAGCCCAGGATGGCTGAGTTTACTCCTGTAGATGGGCGGGCGTGCTGGCTGCACCCAACCTGAACCTGTGGCATGCCCCTCCTTAGGGAACTAGAGTTAGAGACTCTGGCATGGACTGAGTAGTTTGGCTCTGGAGGAGGGATCACTTTCCCCTCATTAGTTGCCTGACCGTATAACCCCCAAGTAGGGGACCCACTGGCCCTGACCTCCCAACCCCAGATGCCCCGCCACCATACCAGACTTGCAACCTATGGAAGGGCCTCTAATTTGTGGCCAACCTGAGCCCACACTACAGTCTTTCTTTGGAAGGAGGAAGACAAGGCAACCTCAGGAGTAGTTGGAGTAACTGACAGGTGGAGACAGACCTCAGGAAGCCTCGAGCCTTTTAGAGATCTGCCCCCAACTCTAAGCTAGAGGACGCCAAACTTTATACACAGATTGGCCCCTCCAATGCACACCCAGACCCAGTAGACACAACCACAAACAGTGAACTGGGTGGTAACTCCAGACAGGTAGCCCAAGGCTGGTTATATATCATGTCTGACCTGTACCGGTATGTGAACCTCGCCCGAGTGGATCCAGAACCAACACAACCAATGGTGAGCATCAGACTACACCAGAGCAAGACCCAACTAGCCACACAAGTGGCACACACAAAACGGGATTCGGGCAGGCACCAGACCCTGCAGGAACAACTCTATTTTGAGAGGGACACTTCTGCATAATGTCTCACACAGGATGATTGAGGTTTCCCCTTATAGTCAGTCAGCATGAAGAATTAACTCCACTCATGAATGGCCTAAAAATATTCAACACTCAACTACAAGTGGGTGCACATAACCCACAAGAAACATACCTGAAACATGGAGCTCAGGTGATCTAAAAGATTGTGCCACTGAGCCTGACAAAACACCTTCATCACAAAGCCATCATAACAAGTTTGGGACCCATAACAAATCTACCTAATACACAGAAACAAAATGGAGAGACAAAGAAATATGTTCCAAATGAAAGGACAAGAGAAATCACCAGAGAAGAATTAAATAAAAAGAAGCAACCAAAACATTAGATGCAGAGTTTAAAACAATGGTTACAAGGATGCACAAGGACCTTAGGGGGAGAATGGATGATCTCAGTGAGAACTTAAATAAAGAGATATAAGCATTAAAAAGGACAAAGAAACCATAAAAAAAGAACCAGTCAGAAATGAAGAATATAATTATCTGAAATAAAGAATACACTAGAAGGAATAAACAGCAAGTTAGATGAAGCAGAGTATCAAATCTATGATTTAGAAGTTAACAGTAAGCACCCAAGCAGAACATCAAAAGAAAAGAGAATTTTTTAAACGAGTAAGTCTAAGTGACCTCTGTGATAACATCAAGCATAACAATACCCACATAATAGGGGTACTAGAAGGATAAGAGAGTAAGCAATGGATAGAGAACCTATTTGAAGTATAACAGCTAAAAACTTCCATAACCTGGTGAAGGGAAAAGTCACACAAGTTCAGGAAGCACAGAGAATCCCAATCAAGGTGAACCCAAAGACCCCCACACCAAGACACATCATAATTAAAATGCCAAATATTAAAGACAAAGAGATAATCTTAAAAGTCAGAAAGACCTACAAAGGGGCTCCCATAAAGCTGTCACCTGATTTCTAAACAGAAACACTTCAGAACAAAAGAGACTGGCATCAAATATTCAAAGTGATAAAAAACAAGGACTACAAAGAAGACTACTCTATCCAGCAAGGCTATCACTTAAAATTGAAATTAAAATAAAGAGCTTCCCAGACCAAAAAAATAAAAAAGTTCATTACCACCAAATCAGTATTATAAGAAATGTAAAGGGACTACTTTAAGAAAAAGAAAGGAAAAAATTCAAGAGAGGGGAAACATAGGTATAAAATTGCAATAAATAAGTAGCTATCTTATATAATAAAAGCCCAGTGACTGAACGGTGGAACAACCAGAACGACTGGTCAACCGGTCACTATGACGCACACTGACCAGCAGGGGGCAGACACTCAACGCAGGAGATGCCCCCTGGTGATAGTGTGCTACCACAGTGGAAGCGCAGCTCAGCTGACCAGGAGGAGTGGCTGCTCCCGCTGCAAACCCCGGGCCAATGGGCAGGAACCCAGGCTGCAATCATGACCTCCTTGCCCCCTGCTGCCTCCTCCGGATGCCTGCAGGCTGTGCAGTGCTGCCACCAGGCTCACCCTGGAGGCTGGGAGGCGGATTCGTGGCCACCGCGGGACTGAGGCCTACTCCGCCACCTCTCAGTGCTATTGTCCCTGGGCCCAGCCCTGACCGGGTTCCCTGGAGAGGCAAGTGCTCTGGCTCCATGGAAGATGCCGGACCAGGGAGCAGCTGCTCAGAGGGCGGGTCCACAGCTGCTCAGCTGACCAGGATGAACTGTGCTCCCATAACAGGCTGATCCCCGAAGGCCACACCCCCCACCAGTGCATGAATCTTGTGCACCAGGCCTCTAGTCAATAATAAGCTCAAATATAAAAGGATTAAATACTCCAATAAAAAGATACAGCATATCTTTTACTAAGAAAACATATATGCTGTCTACAAGAGACCCACTTTAGAATAAAAGTAACACAGACCAAAAGTGAAGGGACAGAAAAAATATTCCATGCCAATAGAAAAAACACCACCACAAAACTGGAGTACTTATATCTGACAAACTAGACTTCTAAACAAAGGGCATAAAAGAGACAAACAAGGTCATTACATAATACTGAAGGGATCGAGCCAACAAGAGGATATAACCCTTGTAAACATATATGCATCCCAACATAGGAGCACCTAAATATATAAAGCAAATCTTGGTGGACATTAAGGGAGATATTGATTGCAGTACAGTCATAATAGAGAATTTTTAAATCCCACTATCAATGGATAGATCTTCCAGACAAAAAATCAACAGGCAATAGCAACCTTAAATGATGCACTAGATCGAATGAATTGAATTGATATTTACAAAGGAATTCATCCCAAAGCAGCAGAAAATACAATCTTCTCAAGAGCACATGGAACATTCTCAAAGATAGAGCATATGTTAGGATACAAAATAAGTCTTAACAAGTTAAAGAAGATTGAAATCATATTATGCATCTTCTCGGATCACAAAGACACGAAACGAGAATTCAACTGCAATAAAAAACACTGAAAAACATTCAAATACATGGAGGCTAAATAGCATGTTATTAAACAATGAAAGGGTTAACAATGAGATATAGGAATAAATAAAAAATTACATGGAAACAAATGAAAATAAACACACAACAACCCCAAATCTCTGGGGTACAGCAAAAGCAGTCCTGGGGGTGAAGTTTAGAGCATTAGAGGCCGACCTCAGGAAGCAGGAAAAATCTCCAATAAACAATCTAACCCTATACCTAAAAGAACTAGGAAAAACAACAACAAACAAAGCCCAGAATATAAGGAAGGAAATAATAAAGATCAGAGCAGAAATAAATGACAGAAGAGACTAAAAAAAACAACAACCACAAACAACAAAAAAACAATACAAAAGATCAATGAAATTAAAAGCTGGTTCTTTGAAACAATAAAGAAGACTGACAAACCTTTAACCAGACTCATCAAGAAAAAAAGAGGACACAAATAAATAAAAAAATCAAAATTGAAAGGAGAATAACTGACACCAAAGAAATATGGAAGATTGTAAAAAAGTACTATGCCGCCCTAACTGGTTTGGCTCAGTGGATAGAGCATCGGCCTATGGACTGAAAGGTCCCAGGTTCGATTCTGGTCAAGGGCATGTACCTTGGTTGTGGACACATCCCCAGTAGGAAGTGTGCAGGAGGCAGCTGATCGATGTTTTTCTCTCATCAATGTTTCTAACTCTCTATCCCTCTCCCTTCCTCTCTGTAAAAAAATCAATAAAATATATTTTTTTAAAAAGTACTATGCCAACAAATTGGACATTGTGGACGAAATAGATTAAGTCCTAAAAACACACAACCTTCCAAAAATAAACTAGGATGAATAAGAAAACCTGAATAAACTGATTACAACTAATGAAACTGAAGCAGAAATAAAAAACAAACAAAAAAACTCCCAGCAAACAAAAGTGCTGGAGCAAATGGCTTCACAAGGGAATTTTACCAAACATTCAAAGAAGAACTAATACCTATCCTTCTGAAATTGTTCCAAGAAATTGAAGAGTAGGAAAGTCTTCCAATCTCTTTTTATGAGACCAGCATTATCCTAATTCCAAAACCAGACAAAGACACTACTAAGAAAGAAAATTATAGACCACTATCACCAATGAACATCTATGTTAAAATACTCAACAAAATATTGCAAACTGGATCCAATAATACATTAAAAAGATCATACACCATAGCCAAGTCGGATTTATTACAGGGATGCAGACAGGTACAATATTTGCAAATCAATAAATGTGATACATCACATAAACAAAATTAAAAATAAAAATCACATGATCATATGAATAGATGCAGAAAATACATCTGATAAAATCCAGCACCCATCTATATATATAAAAGGCTAATATGCTAAGTGTCTGTCTGGGTAATGATATCATGTAGCAACACCCAATTTCCTCTCCCTATTAACTAGCCACCTTGGAGTTTCTGCAGCCCAGGAACACAACTTGCTTCATAGACAGGTGGAAACATTTAACACTATAACCAAACGGCTGTGAAGCGTTTTCCTGTGCCTCATCTCATTTGATCCTCACAGAAGTCTTGGAGTAGGTAGAGAGGAATCTTGGTGGAATCCTATTTTCTTTTCATTAGCCGGAAAACAGAGATTTAGAAAGCTTAGAAACTTGACCCAACTGAAAAGAAGTAAGAAATGGTGAACCTTGAAAATGACTTCAGGTTTTCTCACTGCGCAGAATATAGTCAAACACTGCTGCAGTTAAATATGTTGCCCTTTGTTCTCCCTGCATAATCTACAATAATAATCTGCTTCGTGTTGATATTTACTGCTGTGTTGCTGACAATTACCTGAAAGAGAAGTTGGGGTGCTTCACTGGGCTGGAAAAAGTTTAGCTACATCAGAAAGCAGGTCTAATTAAGCAAGTTTATTCAATATCTATGGAAGGTTAAGTTGACTCATGCATGCGTGATACATATAAAGCTCTTGCTGACACCAATCTAAACAGAGTAGGAATATTCCTACCTGAACCAGTTTTTGGACATGGTCAGTTATATGTTGCTTTATCTTGAGTTCAAAGAACTGGAACATTGAAGTTGTAAATACTTCATCACAAGGGAAATTAGTCAAGTACTCTGAAAGTGTTTTTACTCTTGATGTGGTATACAGGGAGATATTAGAATAAGTTTAATCAATTTATCAGTCATTGTTTTTATCAATGTTATTTTTATATCATGTTTATTGTTTTTACATCATGTCTTTGTGTTGTTATAGCATGTTGTTATTGTTTATTAATCAATTTATATATTATTTTTATATACATTTTACTAATTTTCTTTCATCTCTGACACTTCTATTATAGAGAAAGGGCGAATAGCAATATTAAAATATTTCTTCTAATTAATTTCCTTTCAATGTGCACGAATCTGTGCACCGGGCCACTACTTTATGATAAAAACCCTCAGCAAAATGGGAATAGAGGAATCATACCTCAACATAATAAAGACTATATATGACAAACCTACACCAACATCACACTAAATGGGCAAAAACTAAAAGTGTATCCCTTAAGATCAGGAACAAGGCAGTGATTTCAACTTTCACCACATTATTCAATGTATTACTGGAAGTCCTAGCCATAGCAATCACACAAGAAAAAGAAACAGAAGGCAACCAAACTGGAAAGGAGGAAGTAAAACTATCATTATTTGCACATGAGATGTACACGGAAACAATTCCACCGAAAAACTACTAAATAAAATAAATAATTTCCCAAAGTAGCTGGATACAAAATTAAAATTCAGAAATTAGGAGCATTTTTACGCACCAATAATGAACTACCAGAAAGAATAATTTTAAAAAACACACACATTTACTACTGAAACAAAAGAAATAAGATACTTAGGAATAAACTTAACCAAGGAGGTAGAAGACTTGTACTCACAAAATTAGTGCAGTTTTAGGTTTATAGAAAAACTGACAGGGAATTACAGAGACTTCCCACATACCTTTTGTTTCCCCACCTCAAACATGCACACTCACTCTCCCCTCTTATTTACATCTTGATACAATTGCTAAGCCAGCATCAAAACATTATCATTAACTAAAGTCCATAGCTTAGATTAGTGTTCATTCTTTGGGTTCTAACAAATGTATACTGACATGTATCCATCATTATTATATCATACAAAATAGTTTCACTGACCTAGAAATCACCTGTGCTCCATTCATCACTCCCTCCTCCCAAATCACTAGCAGTGGGTGCTTTTTCTAACGTCTCTGTTTTGTTTTTTTCCAGAAGGTCATATAGTTGGAATCAGAATATGTAACCTTTTCAGATTGACTTTTTCTCCTAGTTATATACTTTCAATGTTCCTTTATGTTTTATTGTGGCTTAACAACTCATCTCTTTTTATTTATTTATTTATTTAATTTTTAAAAATATATATTTTATTGATTTTTTACAGAGAGGAAGGGAGAGGGAGAGTTAGAAACATTGATGAGAGAGAAACATCGATCAGCTGCCTCCTGCACACCTCCTACAGGGGATGTGCCCGCAACCAAGGTACATGCCCTTGACTGGAATCAAACCTGGGACTTTTCAGTCTGCAGGCCGATGCTCTATCCACTGAGCCAAACCGGTTAGGGCAACTCATCTCTTTTTATAATTCCATTCTATGGATGCACGACAGTTTACTTATCCATTCACTTACTGAAGAACAACTTGGTAATTTCCAAAATTTCCATTTGGTTCTTCTTTATCTCCATTTTCTTTTATGTGCCTTAGAAATAATTAAAATTACTTGCTGAAACACTCATAAAATTCTTGCCTGATTTAAAATCCTTGTCAGATCATTGTAATATCTAACTCATCACTGTGTTGTCACATCTTGTCTTTTCTCATTGAAATTGAGATCTTCCTGATTTTTAGGATGAGGAGTGATTTTTTCTTTTAATTGAAACTTGGTATTCTAAGACTCTGGATCCTGTGTTTTAGTGGGCTTCCTGTGACACTGCTCCAGCTAGAAAAGAGGGACATTGCTTTGTATCCTGTCTTTTCTCACTGAAATTGAGATCTTCCTGATTTTTAGGATGAGGAGTGATTTTTTCTTTTAATTGAAACTTGGTATTCTAAGACTCTGGATCCTGTGTTTTAGTGGGCTTCCTGTGACACTGCTCCAGCTAGAAAAGAGGGACACTGCTTTGTTCCTGCTTGAGGGGGAGAGGGGAGGAAGTCCAGTTTTTACCCGAGGCTTCCATGGACACCTGGAGAAGGTGAAGCTCCTTGTTCCTGCTGGGCAGGGATGGAAGTTCAGGCTCCTCACTGGGCCTCTGCTGATACCACAACAGCAGGAAGAGCAGAGGTGCCTCGCTACTGCTCTCACATGTCCACCACTGCCACCGTGGGTGGGGGGACTTGTTCGTGCTGGGTCCTGGTAAAGCCCTAACTCTGCATATTCTCCTCGGACACCACTCCAGCAAGGAGGAAAGGAGGCACTTCACACCACCCGGTGGGGGTAGCTGCTTGTAGGCTCCCCATGTGCTTCACACACACACAATGGGGTTGGGAACTTCCCTTAAGGCCTTGTGGGCACAAAAGTCTTGGTTCCCAACTCAGCCTTCTTCTTTGACACCACCTTGTGGGGATGGAGAAGTTGGTGGGGGGAGAGGAGGGTATGAGGTGCAGCTGGGGCTTCTTGTTACAGCCTGGCAAGGATAACCAGCTAGGCTCCTAGTCTTTGTGGGCAGAAGCGGGGCTATAGTTTTTCCACTGTGTTGCTTAGAGCAGGCAGTTATTGTCTAAAAGTAGTCTTCCTTGCTAGGCTGTCCCTTTCCTAGTCCTTTGGCTAGAGACAGACTGCTTTTCTGAGACTGTTTTTTGTCTGCATCCATTGTTGTTTCTGAGCATTCTGGAATATATGGAGCAAAAAAAAAAAAAAATATCTAGGAACTCACTAACGTGTCATTCTTGGTGTGTTGGGGTCCCTAGTCAGTCTTCCTTCTTCCTCCTGCCTTTCAGTGTTCTATGCTTGTTTCATACATAATGTTCAGGGTTTTTAGCTGTACTTAGTAAGAGGATTATGGAAAAGTAAGTCTACTCCTTCTTCCTACAAGAGGCAATTTCTTTCAATGACCTTAATTAATAGCTACCCCACAGATTAGGCACCAGGAGAAGAGAAACAGTGCTGAACTTGGAGTTCAGAGAACTGCATTCAAATCCTAACTAACTTGGGAATTCCAATAAATCCTAGCTCTGTCATTCATTAGTCCAGTATCATAATCCTTTAACCTCTTGGAACTTCAGCTTCCATGTCTGTAAAACAGAAGTTTCACAAGGTTGGGAAGAAGTAAGATTATGTACTTGAAAGCACCTCATAGAACACCTGGCACACAGTTGGCACTCACTGACTCAGACTCTGTGTATCAAAACGGTTAAGATAAAAATGAAAAGATTTTAGACCCAGAAAATAAAACCATAAGCCAGCACTGAATTAATGTTCTCCACCTTCTTATTTTAAAATAGGCCCCAGCCAAAGTTAATTCAGGGAAATAAATACATATGTAAATTAAGTGTAACCTGTAATTTCAGTGTAGAGATGAATTTATCTTGAGTTCTCACTTGTTGTTCTAGCTGGAGAGTATTCTGGTATTTTCCAGCTTCGGAAACTGGCGCCCCTAGACCAAAATCATGTTCTTTGGTGGTAACCTAGTGGAAAGAATAGGAATAATACCAGTACATTCTTTTTAAAACAGCTTTGTGGTTTTTCACAACAGTACTGTATATAAATTTTTTAATCTAACCACATTCTTAGATACATTTTCAATTGGTTTTAACCTTGTCACACCAGCAAAGAATATTTCAGCAAGTTTTACTTCCTTAACATTTTATGTTATAAAACTTTTTCTGTGTGCTTTCCAAATATGAAACTACAATATTGAACATGCTTTTCAAAAGAGACATACCCGATCCTATCCCCTTGGTAATCACTGTACTTAGAAAATATTGGGTCAGCAGCAAATTAAGTATCTATCTCTAGGCCTGTGTTTTCCAAAAAGGTTTGCTACGCATATCATAAAGGGCTGACTTCTTTCTAATATATTAATAATTCCTATAAATAAGGAAGGAAAAGAAATACCCTGGTAGAAAAAGTGGCAAAGAATATGGATACTTCATATACATGGCTTTTAAATAGATTTAAAGATACTCAATCTCACCAGTTAGAGGGATACAAATTGAAGCAACATTGGATACCATTTTTAAACTCACACTGGCAAAGATAAAATAGTTGGCTATATAATGTAGCATTTTTATATATCATTGGTGGCAGTGTAAATTGGCACAATATTTATGGAGAACAATTATATAAAATCTAGCAACATAACAATAATTTCATTTCTAGAATTTTTTTCCAGTGTGTCCATTTTTTCATGTGCAAAATAACCAAATATTTTACATTAACATATTATACATACTACTATGCACTGTGGTTTTTTTACTTGACAATGTATCTTAGAAATTGTATAATTTAGGAAAGTAATCGGTTCTTTTCCTGAATCAAGGCTGCCTGTATGTTAAGAGAGAATTTGCTACAAGTGTCCTAGATCTCTCCTACCAACACAGCTGTTATTCTCTAAAACAGTGGTTCTCAACCTTCTGGTCCTTTAAATACAGTTCCTCATGTTGTGACCCAACCATAAAATTATTTTCGTTGCTACTTCATAACTGTAATGTTGCTACTGTTATGAATCGTAATGTAAATATCTGATATGCAGGGTGGTCTTAGGCGACCCCTGTGAAAGGGTTATTCGACCACCAAAGGGGTTGTGACCCGCAGGTTGAGAACCTCTGCTCTAAAATCTAGTGCTCCAGATATGATAGGATCAGGACTCCCCAGTCACCGACCTTGAGTCACACCTTGTCTAATCTAACACTTAGCAATGTGACAGATTAATCTTCCTTCTTCCCTTTCCTAAGCAAAATATGTCGGTTTTTTTGGTTTTCATTTCAGCAGTTACTGCCTCATTTGGGAACTTAAGCATTAGCTCCCACAGAGTATTTCTAATTATGAATCATTTAGGCCAGTGGCTCTCAACCTTCCTAATGCCGTGACCCTTTAATACAGTTCCTCATGTTGTGGTGACCCCCAATTTCATTGTTACAAATTGAACATAATTAAAGCATAGTGATTAATCACAAAAACAATATGTAATTATATATGTGTTTTCCGATGGTCTTAGGCGACCCCTGTGAAAGGGTCATTCGACCCCCAAAGGGGTCGCGACCCACAGGTTGAGAACCTCTGATTTAGGCCTTTATGGCATAAGCTGAAACCCTAATTACTATTCCTTACACAGTTTCTGTTGAAAAATATGTTCCTAGTTATAAAAATTTCACTTAGAATAACAGAATCAAATGACTCCTCACTATAGCAGTATTTTTCAGTTTTTAGTGAATATACAAGTCACTTGGGAATCTTGTTAAAATGAAGATTTGTACTCACAACTAGAGGCCCGGAGCACGAATTCATGCATGGGTGGGGTCCCTCAGCATGGCCTGCAGGGATTGGGCCAAAACTGGCATTCCACCACCACCTGCCGTTCCTTCCTGCCACTCCTGCCTGCCACTCCTGCTTATCCTGGCCCTGCTTCTCCTGCCGCGGGCCCCTGCCCAGTCAGTTCTGATTGGGAGTGGCTCATGCCATAGCAGCAGCGCTTGCCAGCCTTGAGCCTGTGTCTGGCAGCCATCCCAAGGGGGTGAGTGGGAGGGGGGGGGTGGAGGAAGGTCTGGGATGCGATTGGCCCTCCAGGTGGGTGGTGGGATGCCCTTGTAGGCCCAGGATCCAGATCTGTCCCGCTGACGTTTGTGCTGGTTGTCAGGAGCCACCTGGTGGCTGCTTTTATATTGTTTCTTCCTTGTGGAGCGTCTAGGGAGGGGAAGTGGCCGTGGTGCCCGAGGCCGATGGCGCTGTTGGGATTGTGCCGGTGGCACTGATCCATCAATGCGTGACCTGTTCTCCAGAGATTGGACCTGCAGGACTACTGAGGGAGTGAGTGTCTGCCGCTGGCTGGTGGGCTGCCTGGACGGGTCGGTTAACTGAGCAGCACTCCCTCTACGGGAGCTCACTGACCACCAAGGGGTAGCTCCTGCGTTGAACGTCTGCCCCCTGGTGGTCAGTGCACGTCATAGCAATTGGTCGTTTGGTTGTTTGTCTGCTTAGGTTTTTATATATATAGAAGATAGGCCTGAAACACTGCATTTCTTAAATGCTGCTCAGCAATCCTTATTTGGCAAGTACAGAGACTAGAACCATAAAAAATCCCATGAAATAAGCACTGAATTAATATTTACTCTTCTTATTTTAAAATAGGCCTCAGACCCTAGCTGGTTTGGCTCAGTGGATAGAGTGTTGGCCTGCGAACTGAAGGGTCCCAGGTTCGATTCCTGTCAACAGCACAAGCCTTTTCGGGCTCTATCTACAGTAGGGGTCATGCAGGAGGCAGCTGATCAATGCTTCTCTCTCATCATTAATATTTCTGTCTCTCCCTCTCCCTTCCTCTCTAATATCAATTATATATATATATGTATATATATATATATACACACACACACACATATGTATATACATGTATATATTCTATATAATAAAAGTCTAATATGCAAATTGACTGAACGGCAGAATGACCAGTGGAACAACCAGTCGCTATGATTCACAGTGACCACCATGGGGCAGATGCTCAACGCAGGACCTGCCCCCAGCCCCAGGCCCCAGGCCAGCCAAGGCAGGTGCCAGCGGGGCCCCCTGACCACCCCGCTAGTTGCCCCACAGATTGGCTCTGATCTCTGGTCAGACCTAGGGACCCTACCCATGCACAAATCTTGTGCACCAGGCCTCTAGTATGTATGTATGTGTGTGTGTATATATATCTATCTATCTATATCTATTTATCTATATATAGAGAGAGATAGATAGATACACACATGTACATATATATATGTATATATATATAAAATACACACACACACATATAAAAAATATATATATATTTTCTAAATAGGCCTCAGCCCAAATTAATTCAGGGAAATCAAGTAAAGTCTAAACCTGCCTAACAGTGAGTTCTTCATAACTTGATCCCTTTCCACACCTACAAATTTATCTCCTCTAAGAACTCCCCTGTTAAAGACAAACTACTCCAAATTACTCCACATATTCTTTATACATTCAGAAACAGGTCATCTTTTATTCATCAGCCTTACCCTCACCCTTTTCTCCATTTAATTCTAAGGTTCAGCTTGAATTCCATATTTTCTAGGAGGTTTTCTCTATCTTCTCCATCGAATAGTGATCACTTCTTCAATGACACTTTTGTATACAGTCCTTATAGAACAACTTATGTAGCTATTTGGTTTTTCTGGATGTACATCTCCCTCACATGGTCATTAGAATGTTAAGAACAAGCAATGTCCTAGAGCTCGCTGTACTGCCCCAGCCTGCACAGAGCTGTCTGTGATAGGAAGGTATCATAAAATTTAGTAGATGTGACAAAGAAGCAGTGTACCACAGCAGATGCAATTGAATATTCCTTCTTCTCTTTGGGAATCTCAATAGTCAAGTGGGGGTTCCATAAAATAACCCATCAGACTAATCTAGAAATTAAAAGTAGGAAGAGGCCAAGAGACTATCACAGTAGAGCTGCTACTTTCCCTGCACTAGCTTAGGAGGCAGTAAAAAGGGAGATAAACCAATGTATCTGAAATGCCCTTGTCTAGCCTGCCACCAGAATATTCTCCACATTCCCATGATCTTTAAATGGATTATGAATGGAACTTGTGTTCCTGTACAGATCTCAGAGAATGCAAGTAAAAGTACTGTGCGAGCAGCAAACTGTTATCATAAACATCCAAGTGAGAACCACAATCATTCTCAATTGGGAAGTAACATAGCATAGTGGTTAAGAGTGTGTTCATTAGCATCAGACTGTTCATGTTCATCATGCTAGTTCTGCCGCTTCTTAGCTGCATGACTAGAGGCAAGTTACTTCTCTGGCCAAGCCTTCACCTATAAAATGGGAATGATAACAGTACTCGCCTCAAAGAGCTGCTATGAGGATTCATATAAGTAAAGCACTTAGAAAAGTGCCAGACTAAGCAAGTCTATATATATAATTATTATTATTAACCATTACTATTATTCCTAATTCTTCTCAGTGACTCAACTTATCTAATTATCTAATTAGCCATCAAGTCCTACTGATTTTTCACTAAAATCTCTCTCAAATTCATATCTTCCATTCCTATCACTGTTTCAGTTCATATTATCAGACTGTAACAGTCACATTTATTCAATTCTCAAATTTATAAACACAATAATGATGACCCAATATTAGATTCTGGGGACAGAAATATGGAAACCAAATAAAAAGCTATAATTTCAACCCGCAATGATCTAGGGAACTCCAGAACTAATAAATCAGAAGTTAGAGTACAGCAGGATTAGTGCACACTAGAGGAATGAATGCACACGGATGCTAAGGGAATATAGAGAAAAGGACTACAAAAGAGTATTTCTGAGTTCTACTTCCCTCCAAAAGACATAGCATGGATTTTACATGTTCCCCAAAAACTATGAACACACCCTATCGGAGCACATTATATTGTGTTTATTGGAAGTCCACAGCCATTGCAACTTAACTTGTGTAAAACAGACCTCTAATTCTCCCACCTGCAGTCTGCTCTCAGCACGCCTCCACTAGGCTCCTTCCCAGTCTCTCCCAGGTCAAATGGCAGTGCCTAAGGCAGTGCCAGAGGAGTCACCTTTGTCTCCTCTTTCCCTGATCCCCATCAAATGCATCAACAAGCCCTGTTGGTTCTAACCCCAAACCCACCACTTCTCTACACTTTTATTACCACTTCCATGATTCAAGTCACCATCATCTCGCACACGGATTACTGCACGTTTCCTAACTGGTCTTTCTGCTTCTATGTTGCTCCCTGCAGCTATTTTCCAAACGGAGATCAAAAGAATCACTTTAAAACAATGAGATCCTCCTCAAAAACACTCCAATGGTTCCCCAATGCAATTAGAATAAAACCCACCGTTTTAGGGTCCTGTGTGATTTGGGCCCTGCCTTCACTTTCCTCAACAGACCTAGTACTCTCTTCGTTGTCCACCTGACGGCTTTATCGGTTTTCTTTCTGTTCCTCTACTGAACCACTATCATTCCATGTTAAGGCCCAGCACACAGCTGACTCCATCTTACCCCCAGCTCAGCTCTTGGGCTGAAATGTCAGAGGCTTTTCCTTGACCTCTGACCTAAAGTAGCCTCTCTCCTAGTCACTCTCTTATTAGGTTATTTACATTTATATCATTTGAAATTATATCATAAGCTCCAAGAGATCTAGGCTCTTATCTGCTGCTCACTGTTAGAGCTGTAATGCCTAGAAAGGTGCACAGCACAAAATTGGTACTTAGTAAAACATTTTCAATATAATCAATGTTGATGACTGGAACAAAGTAGTTTTAATGGTAAGGATGGGGTGGAAGCAAGTTTGATGAGGACTAATAAATGAGTTAGTACTAAGGGAAAGGAAGCATGATTGTGAGAAGAGAGGTAGAGTGAAAGTTAGAAAAGACCAAGGTTATAGAAGGGTCATTACAAAGTAGAAAATCTTGTTTCTTTTTTTTCTCTCTCAAATATATTTTTATTGATTTCCGGGAGGAAGGGAGAGGGAGAGGTAGAGACATCAATGATGGGAGAGAATCATTGATCAGCTGCCTCCTGCCAGCAACCCAGGCATGTACCCTTGACTGGAATAGAACCTGGGACCCTTCAGTCCACAGGCCCATATTCTATCCACTGAGCCAAACCAGCTAGGGCTAGAAAATCTTGTTTCTTAATTCTCTTTACATCAAGGAAAGCTTCCAAAATTAAACAAAAGCCCTGGGTTCTCTCCTAAATGCAAGCACCTACACAACTTCACAGTTTCAGGGGATTCAAGAACCCCCTAAATTCTTGTACTCCGGGTTAAGAAGCCCTGCAGTGTGAACACAATAAAGATTCTAAGACATAGGTTAATGCTAACTAATGGAGCAAGGCCACTGGGCTAACAAGAAACCCAGATATAAGCTGTGCACTGTCCTCTGAGACAAGAAAGAGGAGATTCAGGTGAAGGGTTAGATAAGGGGTAGAAATTTTTTCTTCTTAAACAAAAAGAGAGAAAAACAAGGTCAGGTGAAGATTAAGATAGAGGTAGAAATTTGAAGAAGTTTCTGCCTGGTAGAATTTTAATTTTTCAGTAAAAAAGGAGGTAAGGTCATGTGCTAAAAAGTATCATCAGTGCTAAGCAAAATATCAGGTATATAATATGTGCTCAATAAATCTCTACTGAATATTGTGAAAGAATTAAAAATACTGGAGTATTTTATATGAGATTTTGAATTCTGATTCCACTAAAGGTCAACTTGGTGTGGGTTTATTTTTTATAAAACTGTCCCCAAATGTTTATATAGACATTTTGAAGTAGGAAGGAATAGCCTCACTAACAGAGAGATACAGAGAAGCACTCAAAACTTTATGACAATTTTGAGACAGGTATTTGCATTTATAATAAAAATCTGTGAGTAAACGTTTTGGGAATTCACCTCAAACAAAATAGTAAAGCCACAATAGTCAACCTTTCTTATGAAAAAGAAATAACCTCTCCTAGTCATTCCATTCAAATCCAAAGTTCTCACTTCTCTTCAAATCAAACTATACTGTAAAGAAATAACTTGTGTTTTAAAAGTTCATAATAAAGGGCTTTAGGGGAGGTACCACTTACCAAGATCTATTCAAAACATAAAGGGTTAAATAGCTGTTTTCAAAAGGCTTTTCTGAACTGAAAGAATTTAATAACAACTAAAGTGATTTTATAGCATAACTAAGATATGGAACTGCCTTACTAACTAGCTCACTTCAAAAGATTACCATGGGGAAATAAAAAGGGCATCATGGGGGACATGTATAAGAAGCTTCACACAGTGTTCTTCACATTAACCAAAACTGTAAAATCTTTAATGTCCACCCAAAAGAAGATAAATTGTAGATAAATTCTTACAATAGAACACTAAACAAACTATAAGCAACAAGGATAAATCTTAAAACAATGTCCAGTAAAGAAACAAGATGCAAAGAAATAGGAAATTTTCATTTATATAAAAGTTCATAAATAAACCAAACTAGAATGTGCATGTTCACATACAAAGATGGAGGAAAAGCAAGGAAGTGGCTAGCATAGAGGCTACATCAGGGGAGAAGGGCGTGTGATGGGAAAAGGGAATAAATATAGTAACACCTGCTCTAACTGCCTCTGTACCGGGAGGACTTCAAGAGCAAATAATCCTACAACAAACTGGACCAAGCAACTGGAGAAGAGACAGAAAGACAGCCAGGAAAGCTCTACAACTGATTAGATGCTGGGCTAAAGCAGTGGTTTCTTTCTTTCTTTCTTTTTTTCCAGAAGAGAAACAAGATATATTTAAGAAGCTGCCATTAAAAATGCCAAACTTTATTATTTAAAATAAATACTTCATTAATGTAACTCCCTCATTATTTTCCACTAGTTAAGACTGATTTAGTTCATTAATTAGTTCATGGGTTAATTAAAACACAAACAAAAATAAGCTGTATCCTGGAGGCAGGTTTGAATGATGTGACACGCTCCTTTTACCTTTATAACTAACCTATTTCCTCTACTTAAAGACCGACTGTTATTTATTTCCTTACAACCACAAAAGGCGTAGTTGAGATGCCAGTAGAGGGCATTTAAACACCGAATACCGGGAGGTATGAGGGCATGGAGGGGAAGAAGGAAAACTCGGACACCGTCATCTTTGCAAACTTTTCCTGATGCCGCGATCCTTGACTTTGTTTAAAGGGAAAGAAGTATTCCTGTGCGTATCTGGGTATCAGGCCCATGACTGCCTCGGTTCTCAACTGCCTCCACTAGTTTCAGACAAAAGCCCGCTCACCCTGCCTTTCCCGGGCGCTGAAATTACATGAGGTTTTCATGAGGACGCCCTTCCTCTCGGCCCTTCGCCCCCGAAGTCTGTCAAGAGCTCAGAAGGGAGAGGCTGGGAGTCGGGAGCCGGGCTGGGCTCCCGGATCTGACTTCCAAAGGCTCAGCTCCGTCCGCAGCGTCTCTAAGCCCAACAGCCCCCCGCAACCCAGCGCAGGGCTGCAGGACGCCAAGCGGTCACCATAGGAACTGGCCAGCCTTGCGCTCCCGAGAAAGGGCGGCGGGAGCAGGGCGGCTCCCGGAGGGCTTCCCGGGCCGAGATCCGCCG
>NW_005355890.1:0-7593 GCF_000412655.1 Myotis brandtii | reverse complement strand
CTGGGGCGCCAGGTCCCTCCCGGGACTTCCCGGCCCAGCCGCCTCCTCAGAGCTCATCCCGGCGCCTGCCAAGCCGCCGCCTCCCGCAGGGACTCAAGTCCCACCCCATCTCCATCCTCCGCCCTCTCCCCGCCCTTCCCACCCCCAAATGGACCCGGCCCCGCCCCGCTGGAGGTGCAGGTGGTGGAAGACGACACCTGACGGGAAGGAGGCGGAGCGGTTAGCACCGCCCCGCGCCGCCGTCGACTCCGCCCTCACGCTCTGTACCTGAGGGGGGCTCGTCCTCCATCTTCCTAGGCGCCGTCGCTCTGCTTTGGTCTCACGTGCCCCCAGTCCCTGTGCGCACGCGTACCTGGCTCGACACTCCTCGCAGGGACTACGTGGCAACGCGTCCGTTCACGTGCCAGCCCTAGCAGACGCCTAGGGAAGGCCTCCTCTTGGTCCATCCGCGCCGCGCAGGCGCACGCCGCACAGCGCCGAGTTTCCACAGGAGCGTCCGGTCTCCTAGTAACAGGGGCTAGCCCTGGGGGCACCTGCATGTAACGCGCATGCGTAGGCCTGTGCAGTTTTTCCAAAGCTCTGGAACACCTGCAGCTTTGCTGCCAAGAGGTTGTGCCGCTTTCCCCATAAATCAGGCGCCGGTCTGGACCCAGTGAACTCCTTATCCCCCAGAGCTGCTCTTGGGTCCTGGGAGGTTGGCGCGATCTCCTGCCGCAGCCGAGTGTCAGGGAGCCTCCCAGGCCGGGTCCTGCCAGAGCACCCAGGGAGAGGGCCGGTCTGTTCTATGGGCGCCAGGGGCCTGCAGTCTGCGAGGGTCAGCTCTGGGTCAGGGTTGAATTGGGAAGTGGCAGCACTAGCAGTGAAAGCGTAGATTCCTGATTGGTATCCCTTCTCCACACGCCGGTCCCTTTCCAGAAAAACTGGTGGTTAACCAAAAAAAGTACAGGGTATACTCCGCAATTGATATTTAATGTTGTATCGACTGTTTTCCTGTTCAATTCTCTTATTTAGGGAACACTATTTTAACTTAACCAGGAATAATATTGTTGGCCATCCAACTATGTTAAAATTAACCCCATTACCTAAAAGTTGATAAGTTAGTTTTTGATGAAAATGGCATTTTATTCTGGTAAATTTTTGGATCCCAGCTTTAAAAAAATACCTTTGTAATATTTCTTAATGTTTAACATGTACCACATTCTCCCCCCCCCCCAAATTTTTATTTGTATATTGTTGACAGTATTACAGATGTCCACCATTGCCCCCCTCCACCCAGCCCCTGCTTGGTACCAGGCCTTCTCTAAACTATAGTCTTTGTCCATGGGTTATGAATATATGCATATATGTTCTTTGCTTAATCTCTTTCCAATCCCCACAACCCCTGCCCTCTGAGATATGTCTGTCTGTTCCAGGCATCCATCGCTCTGGATCTATTCACCAGTTTATTTTGTTAATTAGATTTCACATATAAGTGAGATCATTTGATATTTGTCTTTCTCTGACTGGCTTTTTCACTTAGCATAATAATCTCCAGGTCCATCATTGCTGTCCCAAAGGGTAAGAGATGCTTCCTTTTTAAAGCTGCAGGGAATTCCGTTGTTTCAATGTACCACAGCTTTTTTATCCACACATCTACTGGTGGGCACTTAGGCTGTTTCCACATCTTAGCAATTGTAAATAACACTGATATGAACATAGGGGTGCATATATTCTTTCTGATTGCTATTTTGGGATTCTTAAGGTATATTCCCAAAAGTGGGATCGCTGGGTCAAACAGAAATTCCATTTTTAATTTTTTGAGAAGACTCCATACTATTTTTCTTAGTGGCTGCACCAGCCTGCATTCCCAGACTGGTTTATTGATGGCAACCATTCTGGTACATGTAAGATGATAACTCATTGTAGTTTTAATTTGCATCTTTCTGATGATTAGTGACACTGAGCACTTTTTCATATGTCTACTGGCCATCGATATGTCCTGTCCTGTTGCTGTGTTCTATGAGTTCTTTATATATTTTGGAAATTAACCTCCTATCCAATGTATCGTTAACGAATATTTCTCCCACGCAATGGGTTCCCTTTTCATTTTGGATAAGGTTTCCTTTGCTGTGCAGAAGCTTTTTAGTTTGATGTAGTCCCATTCGTTTATTTTTTCCTGTTTTTCTTGCCCTTGGAGATGTATCCATGAAAGTAACTGCTCCATGAGACATCTGAGGTTTTATTGCCTATGGTTTCTTCTAGGATTTGTATGGCTTCATGACTTACATTTAAGTCTGTTATCCATTTTGTGTTTATTCTTGTATATGGTGTAAGTTCGTGGTCTACTTTCATTTCTTTGCATGTACCTGTCCAATTTTCCCAATTCCATTTATTGAGAAGACTGTCTTTACTTCATTGTATACTCTGGCCTCCTTTGCCAAAAATTAATTGACCATAATGTCTTGGGTTGATTTCTGAGTTTTCCATTTTGTTCCATTGATCTATATGCCTGTTCTGTGCCAGTACCTGGCTGTTTTGATAACAGCAACTTTGCAGTATAATTTGATATTCAGTTTTGCGATCCCTCCAACTTTGTTCTTAAGATGGCTGTGGCTATTCAAGGTGTTTTTTGGTTCCATATAAATTTTTGGATTATTTGTTCTAGATCTGTGAAATATGCCATTGGTATTTTAATAGGGATTGAATTGAATCTATAGATTGCTTTAGGTAATGTAGACATTTTAATGATGTCAATTCTTCCAATCCATGAGTTGAGTAAACTTAAGATTTTGGCAAATTAAACATATTGTATAGATTGTTTAAGAAATATGCCCTTTCCATCTCTCTCTTTCTCATTGTTAATGGTTTGAGATTATTAATGTTCAGGAAGCACCTTATAAAATACCATTATTCATTTTCATTTTAATGTCATCACAGAAAATTTTAATGTGAGAAGTAATCACCACTGAGTATGAATGCAGTTTAAGACAGCATTCTGAGTAGAATATAACAGAATATTTTACCTCATTCTTCTGTAAAATGTTGACAAGTACTTCATTTGTCCTTAAATGTCTTCTTTTTTAGAAAGCAACTTTATTGAGATATAATACAACATCATAAAATTCCCCCACTTAAAGTATACATTTCAGTGGTTTGTAGCATATTCACAGAGTTCTGTAACCACAGCTTTGTGGTTAGACAATGTAATTTTAGAATCTTTTTATCATGGGCCATTCACATTTACCCCACCCCCTACTACATCCTGGCAACCACGAATCTCCTTTGTGTCTCTATAGATTTGCCTATTCTTAATATTACATGTACTAGTATATAGAATCATGTAATAAATGGTGCTTTGTGACTGGTTTCTTTCACTTAGAATAATGTTTTCAAGGTGAATCCATGTTATATGTAGCATATATCAGAATTTATTATTTCTGAACTAGAGGCTTGGTGCACGAATTTGTGCACTAGTGGGGTCCCTTGGCCTGGCCTGCAGGATAGGGCCAAAACTGGCTCTCTGACATCGCCCAAGGGGTCCTGGAGTGCGAGAGGGCGCAGGCCAGGCCGAGGATCCCCACCAGTGCATGTTCAGGGCTGGGGAGGGATGTAGGAGGTTGGCCAGCCAGGGAGGGACTGCAGAAGGGCTCCAGGGCATGTCTGGCCCATCTCACTCAGTCCTGATCAGCTGGACCCCAGCAGCAAGCTAACCTACTGGTCGGAGCGTCTGCCCCCTGGTGGTCAGTGCACATCATAGCGAGTGGTTGAGCAGCCTTAGAATATCATTAGCATATTATGCTTTGATTGGTTGAATGGCCAACAGACAATCGGACACTTAGCATATTAGGCTTTTATTATATAGGACTAGAGGTCCGGTGCACAAAAATTCATGCACTCGGGGGGTCCCTCAGCCTGGCCTGTGCCCTCTCACAGTCAGGAGCCCTTGGGGGATGTCCACCTGCCAGCTTAGGCCCAATCCCTCAGGGAGCAGGCCTAAGCCGCAGTCAGACATCCTTAGCACTGCTGAGGAGGTGGGAGAGGTTCCTGCCACCGCCACTGCACTCACAGCCATCAGCCTGGCTTGTGGCTGAGCAGAGTTACCCCTGTAGGAGTGCACTGACCACCAGGTGGTAGCTCCTGCATTGAGCATCTGCCCCCTGGTGGTTAGTGCGTGTCATAGAGACCAGTTGTTCCTGGTTGTTCCGCCATTAAGGTCAATTTGCATATTAACCTTTTATTACATAGGATAATAGTTCATTGTATGACTATACCACATTTTCTACCCATTCGCTCAATTTGCATATTAACCTTTTATTATATAGGATAATAGTTCATTGTATGACTATACTACATTTTCTATCCATTCATCAGTTGATTGCCATTTGGATTGCTTCCGTTTTTTGCCTATTGTGAATAATGCTGCTGTGAACAGTTGTGTTCAAGTTTTTGTGTGGACATACGTTTTCATTTCTCTTGGGCACATACCTACAAGTAGAATTGCTGGGTCATATGGTAACTGTTTAATCTTTTGAGGAACTGTTTTCCAAAGTGACTGGACCATTTTTACATTCCCACCAGCAGTGTATGAGGGTTCCAATTTCTTCACATCTTTGAAGTTTTTAAAGGGATAAAGAGAGAGAAACATCAATGAGAAACATCCATCAGCTGCCTCCTGCACACCCCCTAAAGGGGATTGAGCCTGAAATCAGAGAGTGTGCCCTGACCAGGAATTGAAGGAGGAACTCTTGGTTCATGGGTTGATGCTCAATCACTAAGCAACACTGGCTGGGCTAAACTTCTTTTAATCAAAGAAATTTAAAGCTAGAGAGGGATTTTGAAATCATTTATTTCTAACCCAATTGCAGATTGAAGTAGAAGTGCAAAGAGTTCATAGTTCAAATATCTCCCCTGAACTCAAGCTTTATTTCTAGCATGTGTTTATTCTGGGCATTAACTTTAAGTATCTCCTTTGGATATTTAATTATGAAAATGGAAATGTTTTAATGAATTTTATTGACTGTTTAGCAAATTTTTATGCTGTAAGCCCTTTTTAAAAAATTGACTTGATGATAAAATCTTAGATAATCACATAGAATAAAAATCCTAAAGGCAGTTTTAAATGTGGTGAGAAATGTGTTAATTATTCTGTGAATTTTGGAGCAATAGATGTGTTTGGCGATTGTTAATACCTTTTCTTAGAATTTTTTGTTCTTCTCTCAGTACCTCCCCTCCCCACCTTCACCACCTACTAGAATGGTGTGATAGAATAAGACTAGAGTAGCAGCACCTTTTGCCAGAAAGTTACTGTACCCAATATTTGTAATTATAAAGTCTTTTTGGTTTAGTAGAGTCAATATGTGCATTTATAATTTATGTAAATAAATGTTTTATAATACTACTTTTTATCTATGGTGATATTCAAAATTGTCTGAAATTAGAAAATTAAAAATATAATCATCACTACCACTTTTGGGGTTACTTAATTAGCTGCTTTTGGAACTGTTACCATCAATGGCAGGAACAACTCCAAGGTCCTAATGTATGTTACCAGCAATGACACTATAGCAGGTGCCATGTCACTTCCCAAGGTCTCTCCACATCACCTGGATGGCTTCTAAATGTTTCTATTGTTAGCTACATTTTCACTGATGTTGAAACATATTCATGAGCTGCTAAGTCATCAGAGGATTGATAGTTGAATGAAATGTTTCATTGTCCTTAAAGCATATTAAAATCTAAATGGCTCAACTTCTTGTTTATTTTAAAAAACTATTACATATAGAAAAATATATATACTCTTTCCATATTTATGTATCTTAAACCTGAATTATTAAACCATCCTATGTAATAAAGAGCTAATATGCTGATGGAGAAACCAAGATGGTGGCATAGGTAAACACCTGAAATTGCCGCCTCGCACAACCACTTCAAAAATACAACTAAAAGACAAAATGGACATTATCCAGAACCACAGGAAGGCTGCCAAGATGGCGGCATAGGAAAACACCGGAAATTGCTGCCTCCGACAACAACTTCAAAAATACAACTAAAAGACAGAACGGTCATCATCCAGAACCACAGGAAGGCTGGCTGAGTGGAAATTCTACAACTAGAAGGAAAGAGAAGAGCACACAGACTCAGAGGAGCTACGAAAGTAAAGTGCAGAGGTACGGAGGCTCCCGCTCGCGCGGAAAGGGGCGGGCACCTGAGGACGCTGCTGTCTTTTTGAATCGGGAGGGAGTCACAAGCTCCCGACTGCTCTGAACTCCGGTTCCGGAAATCTCTGGGGTCCCAGGGCTCATACAGGGAGAAACTGGACGGTCTGGCAGCAGGCGGAACTCGGAACTTGAGGGCGGCTTTCCCTCAGTGGTGCTGGCAGCAATTACCGGGACACTGAGACACTCGGCCCCTTAGGGCAGGGCTGAGAATCAGCCATAGCTGCTTGCTCCGCCCTGTTGATTCCGAGACCCCGCCCCATTCAGGCTGCTGCAAAGCCTTTTGCATATGAATGCCCGGGTCCTTTACAACCTGACAACTACCTAACAAATTGCAGCTGGGCCAGACAGACCCAGAACTTCCAAGAGAAGGCCCAAGGCCCCACAGCAGCTTGCATTGCTTCTCAGCTGGGCCTCATCTGGGCACCCCCAAACCCCCAAAAAAGGAAGGGGAATCTGCATATCTCTTCATAGCTCCTGCTGGGTAACCTCAGGAAGAGGCTTAATTAGCACCTCCTTAGATCCAAGAGCCAGTGTACCCAGTGGTCAGAGTGGGACCACCCAGATTACAACTCCTCAGATTCATAAGGAACACACTCAGGGGGCAGACTCAGTGAGCACCAAAGCCCCACTGAAGCAAGTCTTGCCCCAGAAGGGTGTCTTCAGCACAGAAGTTCTCCCACTGCAGACACAGCTGATTCTCACTGCCAATTGGCCTGGAGGTCAATTCCTCCCAGTGACACCTAAAACAATCAAGGCATAACTACAACAAGACTGTGCACAAAGCCCACAAGGGGGTGCACCAAGAGTGTCCACCTCAGGTAACTGGGGAGGCTGAGCCACTGGGCCCTGTAGGACACCTAGCACACAAAACCACTCTACCAACACAGGGAAGCAGACAAAATGCGAAGACAAAGAAACAGGTCACAAATGACAGAAATGGAGGACAGCAAACGACTGGATATAGAGTTCAAAACCACGGTTCTAAGATTTTTCAAGAATTTTATGGAAACCGCCGATAAATGTATTGAGATCCTTAAGAAATCTAGTGAGACCCTCGATGTTGTGATAAAGGACCAACTAGAAATTAAGCATACACTGACTGAAATAAAGAATATTATACAGACTCCCAACAGCAGACCAGAGGATCGCAAGAATCAAGTCAAAGATTTGAAATACGAAGAAGCAAAAAACACCCAACTGGAAAAGCAAAATGAAAAAAGAATCCAAAAATATGAAGATAGTGTAAGGAGCCTCTGGGACAGCTTCAAGCGTACCAACATCTGAATTATAGGGGTGCCAGAAGAAGAGAGAGAGCAAGATATTGAAAACCTATTTGAAGAAATAATGACAGAAAAGTATCCCTACCTGGTGAAAGAAATAGACTTACAAGTTCAGA
>NW_005355889.1:0-1020 GCF_000412655.1 Myotis brandtii | reverse complement strand
TCATGGTTAAACCTTTTGGACATTGTTCATGAAACCTCACTCGAGTTAATTCACCTCTCAAAAACCCTGGCACAAACAAAGTGAAGTTTTCACAAGTTATTAGATTTGATACTCCCCATGTTTAAAATTACATTTTCAAGTCCTTAAATAAAGTGAAGAGGCCTTTGCTCCGTTATTAAATGTCACTATTACAAGTTCCACCCCAGCCTGACTGTCACAGGCAACTCATATAAGCCTTGGTTTGTACATATTCATGAGAGCAATGTTGGTTTATTTTTTAAAAATCATACATAGGTGCTTGATGGAGGACAAAGTATTATTTTTAAAGAGTTAGAAACATGACTATAATACACATATAGATAAATACATAACACATTCTACTGTCTTTAATGAAGAAAGCAATGCAGTGAAGGAGCATTTTGAGGAACTTGGGTACCCATATTTGTCTTGTTAGCAAAGAGAAGGGGAAAGAATATTGAATAAGATTGCTAGGTTAGCCCAGATGGCATGGCTCAGTGATTGAGTGTTGACCTATGAACCAGGAGGTCATAGTTCAATTCCTGGTCACAGCACATGTCCAGTGGCGGACTCGATCCCCAGTTTGGGGCATGCAAGAGGCAGCCTATCAATGATTCTCTGTCATCATTGATGTTTCTATCTCTCTCTCCCTCTCCCTTCCACTCTGAAATCAATAAAAATATATTTTTTTAAAATATTGCTAGGTTAAACAAAAGACTTGTTAATAACAAAACCATAAGCTTTGTGGCTATCTTTTGTAGTAGATAAAAAATTAATCTGTATCTTTACAATAGCTGAATAATAATCATAAAGTACACAGTGATGTTAGACACAGGTACATTCTCAGAGATAAGTAAATCCTTAGGTGGGCTTCTTAAAAGATATCCTAGTATATTATTGGAAAAACATACCACTTACCTAATTTCCAAGGATATGATCATTTTTCTTAACAAGGGCCATATTAATTTTGTGTCATAATAACTGCCACAAATTCTTGGAGAA
>NW_005355888.1:0-781 GCF_000412655.1 Myotis brandtii | reverse complement strand
CTTGAATGTGGCTCTTCCACAAAATACCACAGTGGTTTTTAAGAAATTTTTTAGAGGGCAGTGTCATAGACCCTACAAAAATGCAATAAAAACTTTGGACTCTTTCTCTGGAAAAATATACACACGGTTTGGTACATAATGTCGGCAGCTCATGAGCTCTCTGAAGACGGTGGGTCTTCCTGAGATCTCATTGACACAACTAAAGAATCAATGTCTGTCATATTTTATACTTTAAAATATATTTATTATTTGGGTATTTTTATTTTTATGGAAATGACCTGTATATAGTAGTCTAAAGATACTCCATAAAGAAATATGACTAGTTCATTGAAAGTTACTGTCAGTCTTTTCTTTATCTACTAGAGGCCCAGTTGCATGAAATTCGTGCACTCAGGGGGGTTCCCTCAGCCAGGCCTGCACACTCTCACAGTTTGGGAGCCCTCAAGGGATGTCTGACTGCTGGCTTAGGCCCGCTCCCCACAGAAGTGGGAGAGGCTCCCACCACTGCTGCTGCACTCGCCAGCCATGAGCCTGGCTTCTGCCTGAGCAGCGCTCCCTCTGTAGGAATGCACTGACCACCAGGGGAAAGCTCCTCATTGAGCGTCTGCCCCCTGGTGGTCAGTGTGTGTCATAGTGACTGGTCGTTTTGCCTCGGGCCAAAACAGGCTCTCTGACATCCCCCAAGTGGTCCCAGATTGTGAGAGGGCATAGGCCAGACTGAGGGGCACCACTGGCGCATGACTGGGGCTGGGGAGGGATGCGGGAGGTGGCCAGCTGGGGA
>NW_005355887.1:0-726 GCF_000412655.1 Myotis brandtii | reverse complement strand
GGCGCCGCAACCTCCCTATCGACCCTGCCTTGAGTGATACAGGGGTCAGCGCCCCAACCCCCCAATCGGCCCTACCCTGAGCATGACTGAGGGTGGCATCACAACCTCCTGATGCACCCTGCTCTATGCATGACAGGGGGCGGCGCCCCAACTCCCCAATTGGCCCTGCTCTGAGCCCGACCAGGGGCTGCGGGGCAGACACCTAGGGATTGGGCCTGCCCTCTGCCACCGGGGAGCAGGCCTAAGACAGCAGGTCGTTATCTCCCGAGGGGTCCCAGACTGTGAGAGGGCACAAGTGCCCCCCGCCCCGCCAATGCACAAATTTTTGTGCACCGGGCCTCTAGTATATATATAAAAGCCTAAGTGACCAGCCAACTGGCTGATAGCTATGATGCATACTGACCACCAGGGAGCAGACTCTCAACGCAGGAGCTGCAGAGCAACAGCAACTTTGCAGAGTGCCCTCTTGCACTCCGGGACCCCTCGGGGGATGTTGGACTGTTGGTTCCGGCCCAATCCCCATAGGCCAGGCCAAGGGACCCCACCTGCCAGAGGGACCCTGCTCACTATGCACACACCCTTCAAGCCCTGGCGCTGCACCAGGTGCAGCTGGCCAGGGAGGGGCCGCAGGAGGTTGGCTCTAGGGCATGTCCTGCCCATCTTGCCCAGTCCAGCCCCACTGGCCACCCTCTAATTAATTTACTTTCAATGTGCATGAATCCATGC
>NW_005355886.1:0-2690 GCF_000412655.1 Myotis brandtii | reverse complement strand
GCTTTTGTTATTATAGATGGGCAAACATACAGTTGACTATACCTCTTAAAGAAACTTCTTATATTGTACTATTTCTGCATTATTTAATGAGCTGACATTAAAGAAAATCTAATAAATCTTAATGACAGGAAAACTTAACACAGCTTTCCCACTTCTTTCATACTTTTATACCTCATTTGTAGAAGCTAGACTTGGAGATGAGGGACATTCTTCTTGGAAGTCAACGAGTCTAAGGTGTTCTTTTCTTGGACAGAAATGGGGACATATTTTCATGAGGCAACATATTAACCAGTCACATCAGTTTATAAAAATTTTTTTGTAGATGGCGGTTTTTCCCAAAGATTAGTAAAAGTGGTGATCTCAGCAGTCCAATCATTTACTGAATAGCAATATGTGCTCACATCAAAGATAGATATTGATATCTATTTTCACATAATAGATGCATATATATATATTTACTCATTCTCTGTACTTATTGTTTTTATAAGTGTTAAAATACAGGCTGAGACAAGAGAATATATAAGGAATTCAGTGGCTCCATGAGGTACACCAACATAAATTTAGATTTAAATTTGAGACAAACAAACAAATAGAAAGCTTTTTCTTTTAAAAAAAAAATCTCTTCTTTCCCCACCCACTCAGACATTAATCCCTTTGGCAGAGCAATTCCAGCTATTCCCTGGAGTGTCTGTAAAGCTGTCCCTTTCTAGTTAATCTGGTTTAATCAGATATCCGGCTCCCTTCTTTTTTGTTAATCACTAACTAACTACCTGCCTATGCTAACAATTTGAATAGTAATATATGAGATATATAGCCTTCGTCTTAGCATCTGTGTTCATTCTTATTTTTTTTTTCCTCTGAGGTTTGTCCTTAAAGCCTTTCCTTTAAAAAGAAAACCAGCCACAAGCACTTTTGGTCTCTGATGTCTGGATCTGATTGGAGGTTGAGATATTATTGGCCTGAGTGGTAAAGAAGAACTTGAATTTTATGCCACGTGTCCTCCCCCTACCCCCATAGGAATTGAAATAATACTTGATTGTACTGAGGTTTCATTGTTGAACTCTGCTAGAAAATCACTCAACTGTCAGTCTATGATTGTAAGTATTTTGTGATACAATAAAAATAAGGTAGACTTTGTAGCAGGTCAGTGCAAAATAATACTTAATCTTGTGATAGTAATCATGTAGCTAATGCTATGGGCAGTCATGAATATCAATGAGCCTTGATTTCCTCAGAAATAGCAGAATTTCAGTGCTCTTATGGTAACATAGAAGGATGGTACAATCAAGGACAAATTAATGGCTAAGGACTATTTATGGGTAAGGCTGTGAATTGTTTATCTGTGTCATCAAAAGGTCTTACTGATTGACTATTGTCTGAATGATCAGCTGTATGTCATAACTCCTGTTTTCTGTGTCAGGATATCATTGTGATCAAGAATCAGCTGTAGCCCTAGATGGTTTGGCTCAGTGGATAGAACGTCGGCTGGACTAAAGGAGGGTCTCAGGTTCAATTCTGGTCAAGGGCACATGATCGGGTTGCGGGCTCAATCCCCAGTAGGAGGCGTGCAGGAGGCAGCCAATCAATGATTCTCTCTCATCATTGATGTTTCTATCTCTCTCTCTCTTCTTTCCTCTATGAAATTAATAAAAATATATTTAAAAAAAGAATCAGCTGTGATATGAAAATATATGTTTGAGACTGAAGTAATTAGTAATGTATTTATTAGGTGGAAATGAATGTGATGCCTAAATTCTCTAAATGTTTCCTCATCTTTAAATTGAGATAATAATTATTTCGTGGACTTGTTTAGACTAGCAGTTCTCAAAGGGCCATCTCTGGAGCAACTGGGAATTTGTTTAAAATGTAAATTCTCAAGTCTTTTCTCTTTTAGATCAACTGAATCAGAAACTCCTGTGATGCCAGCAATTTGTGTGTAAACAAAAAACACAAAAGCCTTCGGGTACTTTTATGCACATTAAAGTTTAAGAACCACTGGTTGTAACTGGTTTGACTAGAAATACACAATAGCACACCATTACACAGTATGGTTTTACCTTTTAGATATGATAAAGCTATATAACCTCCAGAGCATAGGTATTAGTAAAATGTAGTTAAATAATTAGTTAAAGATGGTTTTGGAGTATTTATTACCTTTGCTTTTAATATAACTTATTTAATTTTACATATGTGATTTAATTATCAGTAATGACTGTTTTAACATGTAGTTTGCAAAGTTCCTGAAAATTTGACAACCAGTTCTCCCAAGTATGTAGGAGCCAGATTGAGCACAGCATTTGGGTAGTAATATTTTCCTTTCTTTATCTTTAGTTTGTTTGTTTGTTTTCTCCCTGACTGGTATACTACCAAGCACAGAGATGTATTGGAGAGGAGTTTATGGCAATCTGAAATATTCCTCAAAACACCCGCTATTCCAAGTTGAACTGCAGTAGATATTTTAAGGAGAGAAGTTAGGCAGAAAGATGTGGGAGACTAGTAAGTTGAACCAAGCCACCGGCATTTTATTATTAATAACTTTTTCTATCCCAACTGATGAATTATGCCATAGATTATTACAGCACATACATAAGGAGCCATCTCCATCACTGCATTATGGGATTTCTTCTAACTCCTCAGTGATAATGAAGGTCAGTTTTAAAAATGGAGATATCCTGATCACAGAACTTACT
>NW_005355885.1:1105-1383 GCF_000412655.1 Myotis brandtii | reverse complement strand
CCTGTAGTTTTCTGAGTACAGGTCCTTTACCTCCTTACTTAAGTTTATTCCTAAGTATCTTACTTTGTTTGGTGCATTGGTAAATGGGATTTTTTTGTTTGTTTGTTTGTTTTTCATTTCTCTTTCTGTGAGTTCATTATTGTGTATAAAAAAAGCCTTTGATTTCTGGGTGTTAATTTTGTATCCTGCTACATTAGCAAATTCATTGATTAAGTCTAGTAGTTTTTTGATGAAGTCTTTAGGGTTTTCTATGTACAATATCATGTCATCTGTGAATA
>NW_005355885.1:0-948 GCF_000412655.1 Myotis brandtii | reverse complement strand
TTTTTGCCCATTGAGTATGATGTTGGCTGTAGGTTTGTCATATAAGGCTTTTATTATGTTGAGGTATGATCCCTCTATTCTCACTTTGATGAGAGTTTTTATCAAGAAAAGGTGTTGAATTTTATCAAATGCTTTTTCTGCATTTATTGATATGACTATGTCACTTTCGTCTCTCAATTTGTTTATGTGATGTATCACATTTATTGATTTGTGGATATTGTACCATCCTTGCATCCCCGGATTAAATCCCAGTTGGTCATGTTGTATGATTTTCCTGATGTAATGCTGAATCTGATTTGCTAGAATTTTGTTGAGGATTTTAGCATCTATGTTCATCAAGGATATTGGCCTGTAGTCCTCTTTTTTTGTGGTGTCTTTATCTGGTTTTGGAATTAGGGTAATGGTGGCTTCATAGAATGATCTTGGAAGTGTGCCTTCCTCTTGAATTTTTTACAATAGTCTGAGGAGGATAGGTTTTAGTTCTTTGAATCCTTGGTAGAACTCACCTCTAAAGCCATCTGGACCAGGGCTTTTGTTAGCTGGGAAGATTTTTGAACACTGCTTGACCTATTCAGGCTTTTTTATTCTTCCTTATTGAGTTTTGGGAGCTTGTATTTTTCTAAGAATATGTCCATTTCATCTAGGTTGTCCATTATGTTGGAATAGAGTTGTTCATAGTATTTTTTCATAACCCTTTGTATTTCTGTGGGATCTGTTGTTACTTCACCTCTTTCATTTCTGATTTTGCTCATTTGGGTCCTCTCTTTTTGCTTCTTGGTGAGCCTGTCTAGAGGTTCATCAATCTTGTTTATCCTTTCAAAGGACCAGCTCTTGGTTTTGTTGATCTTTTTTACTGGTTTTTTGTTTGTTTGATTGTTTGTTTTGGTCTCTATGTCATTTAATTCCGCTCAGATCTTTATTATTTCCTTCCTTCTGCTTATGCTGGGC
>NW_005355884.1:4625-4906 GCF_000412655.1 Myotis brandtii | reverse complement strand
CTGGGGCTATTAGAATAGAGACCAAAGGAAGCATTGGATAGTGGAGGCTTGTATGTCATTCTGAAGCTAAGAGGGAAAGAGTGTTGTGGTTTGAGGCTTCAAAAGGCAGGAACATTGGCATGGAGATGCCAAAGCAAATCTGAATGTCCCTTTCGGAGCTGGTCCTCCATCTAAACACATTCTAGGAAGTTTAGTGGGAAGGTCCAAGGCTTATTTCTTTTTTTTTTGTATTAATCAAAGTAGTTTGCAGGCTTTTTTGTTTTATTCAGGGTTCTTAAAAA
>NW_005355884.1:0-761 GCF_000412655.1 Myotis brandtii | reverse complement strand
ATGTTTAACTTAATTTAGTTCCAAAATGCATACAGCATGAATGCTGGAGAAAGGTCCTGATGTGACTTACAAAGGCAAATGGGTTCATAATGGTCCGTGCAGTAACGGTAACTTTATGGCATCTCTGCATTTAGGATGTGATTATTCATTTGTTGATCTGGAGATGTGTAATGGACTCCTACTATGTACCTACCAGTCACTATCCAGGGCCCTAAGGGCATGAGAGTGGATGAGAGGGACAAACTGGACATTATTGCTGATGTCCAACTATTTATTTGACAGCTAATATCTAAAAGGCATTTCAAGATGCACTAAGATCCTTGATCCCCGCCAAACTTCTGACCTCAATGTGCTCCTCCAGAATTTTCCTGGATAACTTTCACTGTCTCCCACACCCCACATCCAGTCTTTCAGCAAATCCTCTTAATTCCATGCTTTCAACAAATACAGAACTGACCCCTTCCACCCACACTTGTCTGACCACCTTCACCTGTCACCTGGATGACTGCACTTGCCTCTTCACTGGGCTCCCTGCCCTCCACCCAGCAGCCACACAGGTGTTGAGGAATGTAGGCTAAGGTGAACATCCTGATTCCTTTTCTGAGCAAGTTTTTCTGTCTGAATCTATGGCAGGAATGTGTGGGGGGGGGTCAAAAGTTCTTTCTGAGTTTTGTTTCTTAAAAGCTGGAATTCAATATCCCAAAATAGTAACTTCAGAGAGGCCAAATTTTGGATGCCATCACTAAACACAGATCACTCAT
>NW_005355883.1:0-576 GCF_000412655.1 Myotis brandtii | reverse complement strand
AAGCACTTACTATACTGTGAAGCTGTGAGTGCATCAGGGTGGAGAGAGAGAAAGTCTTTTAGAGGAGATGACTTCTCAACTCCATCACCCCTATCTAGACTTCTGACCTTAACCTTTAGAGGCCATCCTACTCTGGCCCCTGCCTCCTATTCCATCCCCTTGGGTGCCTCCCCTCCTCTACCACCTGCCTGTCCCATTTGCCACTCCCTTTTTTTATAACTTGGCTCTTCACCACAATGCATCCTCTGCATGGCCTTCTCTCCCCATCTCACCTAGTGCACTAACACTTCTCATCAGGTATCCACAGCTTTTCCATGTGGCTGTTTCTAACTACCCTGGATGGGGTCTGGATGCATGCAGGAGGCAACTGATCAATGTTTCTCTCTCTCTCTCCCTTCCTCTCTCTAAATCAGCGGTTCTCAACCTGTGGGTCGCAACCCCTTTGGGGTCAAACAACCCTTTCACGGGGGTCGCCTAAGACCATCGGAAAAGTTTAAGGTGTGTAACATGATAATTTGATATATGTATATATTGTGAAGTGATCGGAAAACACATATATAATTACATATTGTTTTT
>NW_005355882.1:31291-32038 GCF_000412655.1 Myotis brandtii | reverse complement strand
TAATTCTCTTTGATTGTGTCTTCTTTATCTGGTTTTGGTAATTGGGCTATGCTGGCTTCATAGAATTAGTTTGGAAGTGTTCCTTCCTCTTGAATATTTTGGATAGTCTGAGGAAGATAGGTTTTAATTCTTCCTTGAATATGTGGTAAAACTCCCCTGTGAACCTGTTTGGCCCCGGACTTTTGTTTGCTGGAAACTTTTTGATGACTGCTTCAATTCCTTCCATAGTTATTGGCCTATTGAGATTTTTAGATTCTTCCTGATTGAGTTTTGGAAGGTTGTATTTTTCTAGGAATATGTCAATTTCCTCCATGTTGTCTAGTTTGTTGGAGTGGAGTTGTTCGTAGTATTTTTTTTTAACAATCCTTTGTAATTCTGTGGGGTCTGTTGTTATTTTGCCTCTTTCATTTCTGATTTTGTTTATTTGGGTCCTCAGTCTTAGCTTCTTGGTGAGCCTGGTTGGAGGTTCATCAATCTTGTTTATCCTTTCAAAGAAAGAGCTCTTGGTTTTGTTGATCTTTTGTATTGTTTTTTTGGTCTCTATGTCGTTTATCTCTGCTCTGATCTTTATTATTTCCTTCCTTCTGCTACACTGGGCTTTTCTTGTTGCTCTCTTTCTCACTCTTTGAGTTGTTGGGTTACGTGATTTATTATCATTGTTTCTTGTTTTTTTTTTTAAGTAGGCTTGTAGAGCTATGAACTTCCCTCTCAAGACTGCTTTCGCTGTGTCCCATAGGTTTTGGATTG
>NW_005355882.1:27029-29986 GCF_000412655.1 Myotis brandtii | reverse complement strand
ATTTTTTTTTTCTAGAAGCTGCTCTGCTTGGGTATTTTTTCCTACTTTGTCTTCTAGCTCACTGATGTGGTCCTCTACTTCTTCTAGACTACTGTTGATGCTTTCTATTGAGTTCTTTATAGCAGTGATATCATTTTTCTTCTCTTCTTAGTTCTTCATTTCCTATTGGTTCTTACACATATTATTGAATTTGTCTTCCATTCCTTTCATCCACTTTATGACCATTTGTCTGAATTCTTTCCCTGACAGGTTGCTTGTCTCCATTGCCTCCAATTCATTTACTTCCTATTCTGGTGATGCCTGTTTATCCTTCATATGTGGGCTGTTTCTTTGTCTCCCCATGATCTCTCTTCGCCAGGTGTTTGTTTATGTAGTTCTCTCTCTGCTGCTTTGATTTAAAGGCACAAAATACAACACAACAAGGCACAATGCACAAGGCACTGAACACAAATGTATTCACGATACTAATAACCCCAAATAAAGGTGACCACCTGAGAAAAGAGAATTAGGGCATAAGGATGAAAAAACAAGCAAAAAAGGAAAAAGAGGAAAGGAAAAAAAGGAGTGCAAAAATGAAATTGGGAAAAGGAAAAAAAAGAAAGAGAAAAAAAGAGAATGAAATAGAAGAGAGGAAGAAATTATTTAAATGGGGAGAAAACTCCAATAGAACAGCCACTAATCCCAACAAATTATAGCAAAAGGTACCTAGAGATGAAAGCAAACTACAAAAAACAACTAATATCAAGCAAGGCGAGGTAAAACAGAAGCAAAAAATAACCAAAAAAAAGAGAAAAAGAAAAAGCAAAACAATCTCACAAACAAGCAGAAAAAATCCCAATATAATGAACAATCAAGCAAACAACAAAAAGACAGAGAGAAAAAATATTTGGATAGTGAAAAAAGAGATGAGAGAGTTATATATGGACTTTGAGCAGGGGATTGGATATTAGATATATAAGTAGGGTGAAATTTTAACAGGGGGTAAAAAGAAGGAATAGGAAAAATCTAAAGCAGAATAGGGTAAGAGAAACAGGACAACAAAAGGGGGAAAGTGCAGAAGAGAATTTTGGCATAAAGGTAAAGTTGAGGTAGAGTAAAAGGATGCTAAAGGAACGATGAATATAGACTATAGAACACTAATCCCAAAATATTCACCTTAACAAGACATGACCCAAAGGGAACAAAGCATGAATCAAGACTACTAATATTTATTAAGCATCTCCTGTATGCTACATGCTTTACATATATTATTTCACTTAATGCTCATGGTAACTCTAGTTTTGCCATGATTTTACACATTTAATTCAGAAGTGTTGGATAAATTGACCACAACAAAAAGCTAATCAATTAGACAACTGAAATTTGAGCCTAGATCTGACTTACTCCAACATCTTTACTCTTCCCTCTATCCTCTTTCCCTTATAGGCTTTCTACTGCACAAGAACAGGATGAATTGATGACATAGACACAAACATCATCCAAAGACTAGAGAAGTCTTTGGAAGCCTACTTTTGCCCTAAGTTTAAAGAGAAAGGTGTCAGATTGTAAAGGATTATCCAATGTGTTTATATGTCTACAATTTGTGTTTAACATTAATGCCAATATTAACTATAGTTTATTATTTTAATTGTAAATGTAATAGACACAGAATACTTTGCTTTCATGAATTAAATATATTATTACATACTACTAATAATATAATATAATATATCCATTATTATTAATATACTATATAAACTATTGATGTAATAATCCTATATAATAAGAGAGGAATATGTTAATTATCCATTATGCGTTAACATCATGACCAGATCAGCAGGCTGTGTCCTTGCCCTCTGCTCAGGCAGCTGCAAGGGTAGGATACAATAAGAGGGGATAAGAAAGGTGAGGGAGAGGAAGGCAGGCCTGCATGCAGACAGGCCTAGAGGAGAAACAGAAATACAGAAAGGGAACAAGCTGGTGGAGCGGGGGACCCCCACCTAAATGCGAAAGGGCAGTGGCCCCCTGTGCGGGCCATTGGTGGGTCCCCTGACAGAGGGGTGGACGGATTGAGGCCTTCTGGGAAGAGGCACTCCTGCTTTGCTGCAGCAGTGCCCAGGCTGTGCTGGCCTCAGCCACCCTCGCTGGGCTGGGAGTTCTGGGCAGGGAATGGGAGCAGGATGGCAGCAGGGAGGCCGGGGAAGGCGGGGCAGTGAACACTTGGCCAGGACTGAGCCCTGGGCTGGGGGTTAATGCTCCCCCCATGGAAGCTTTAAGGAGGGAAGGAGGGCTCCTCCCTCCTGCTCACACACACCCTCCTCTCTCTCTGGCTCCATTTTCTCCACCACTGGGGCCCAGCCAGTACCCCAGGTCTCCCTTCAGAGCTGGATGAATCCCTGGGGGAGCCAGGAGACGGAGAGATGGGTGGGGGTCGGGGCATAGGGAACAGCGGCCCCGGGCCAGTTTGGGGGAAAGTAACCAGGCAGGGGAGGGGTGGAACAGGGAAGATGTCTCTGCCCCCCCCCCCCACTATGGACCAGCAGTTTGCTGGGGTCCAACCCCAGCAGGTCCAGGGATCCCCAAAGGTGTGGACGGAGTCAGTGAAGAAGGAATGACACGGAGACAGGGTTCAGTTCATCAGCATAGCGAGGTTCTCCAGCCAGGATCTAGCCCGGATCTGTTGCCATGTTCTGTCTAGGTTCTCCAGCCAAGTTCTGTAGCAAGGTTCTGTCCAGGATCTTTTGCCATGTTCTCTTGCTAGGTTCTGTCTCTAGGTTCTGTCTCTAGGTTCTGTGTCCTGTTGTCTTGTTACATCTGTATTTATACCAGTTGATTTTAATCCTGTCAATTTCTATTCCAAAGGTTAGGGTGTTTTTTCTTATCTCCATTCCAGGGAGTAAAGATTATGTAGCTTAAGCATGATTGTTCTTAGTTAAAGTGATTAACTACCCGCCTGGCACTTAGTTAAGGGGTTTTAT
>NW_005355882.1:24309-26538 GCF_000412655.1 Myotis brandtii | reverse complement strand
TGCTGTGTGGGTTACTGGGCGACTGCCCCACTAGCATGCCATGTCCATGAGGACTGGGGTTTTGTCTGTTCTGTCTCACACCTGCACCCCCAGTACTTAGAGCAGTGTCAGCAGATGGTGAGCAGTAGTTTGGCCTTCTTTGATAAATGAGTAAAGAAGTTACACACGTGATCATGGTTGAAAGGGTTAAATATGGGGTATCATGACCTCACATAACTGGGATTCTGACCTAGACTGAGGGACCAGGGAGACTTTCCTGAAGAGCGGCATCTAATAGAGCAAGAGCCCAGGCTAAACTAGAGCTGACAGTGGCAGGAGTAAGAGGTCCAGGCAGAGGGCACAGGAGATGCAAAGGCCAGGAGGTGGAAAGTTGAGGGAAGTAAAAGAGTTAAAATGACTCATTTGGGTGATTAAATGAGCTAAGAGACCTGAAGTGCCCTAGTACACACAGTGTCTACTAAAAAAAAATTAAAAGGCCAGCTGTTGTCATTATTGCACATCCAGGGTCTGCCCTCCTGGGAACAAAAATAACAGAATAAAGGGTTTCTTCTCTCCCAAACTACACAAGCAATTCATGACATCAAGCCTTGATGACAGCTTGACTGTGGTATAAGTGACAGGCGATAAACCACATATATGCAAATACACACTCTCTGTCACGCAAAAGATTCTCATGTGCTTTTGTAGTCCCTCTCTCTGCACCCCACCCCACAGTCATCAGGCAATCACTCATCCTGTCTTTCTTGATAGATTATTTTGCATTTTCTAGAAGGCTATATACATGGAATTACATCGTATGCTTTTCGTTTGGAATGGCTTCATTCAGTATGCATAATGATTTTTATGAGGTGAAATTATTATAACAAGATATTAATCATTTTAAAGTGAAGATTTCCATTGCTGTATAGACAAAATGTTGTTCAGTCACTATGTTACCTAGTACTGAAACATTTTCATCACCGCAAATGAAACTCTGCACCCCAAGAAAGGTTGCTCACATCTCCCCAGCCCCTATCCCTCCAAACCCCCAATCTGAATTCTGTCTCCTTCACTCTCTTGTCCCTGTTTTATGTACCATCTACCCTGCCAGCCTGTACATCTGGTGCCCCACTTGTCCCAATGTCAGGGCACTAATCTAAGCCTTTAACACCTTTTTCTTCCTCTGAACCACATTTCTCACCAGTCACATTCATATAGCTCTGGGGGAATGACACCCCAGTAACAATGCACCAGCTCCAGTGGCTGCTTTCTCAACAGGTAGGTCAGCCCCCCTCATGTTCCTCAGCACAACCTAAACCCACATATAGAGACCATTCCTACATTAAAGCCCTAGGTGCCATTGAACTCATAAAATGCCTAACACCCCCAAACCTCCCAAGCTTTACAAATTCCCTTCCTGACTCTGAACAAACCCCATCCCTCCACGACCCCTTCTTATGTTCCCTTCTGCTTACCCACAATCCAACTTGGCCAAGTGCAAAAACGATCCACCATATACCCTGGAGGCCACAATTAGCAGAAAACAAACAAAACAAGAGGATAGATTGATTTCCATTTCCCAGGTTCTGCTTTTTGAATTTCTAAGACCAGACAAATAGAGTTTGCAAAGCAACAACAAAAAGAGACAAAGAATGAGTACCCTGATGTCTGGCCTGAGCTCTGGGTCATGGAGGGCTGGAAACAGGGTCGTCCAGTGTAGGCCTGCAGGTGGCAGACATCACAGGGACATGCATGTTTACTGGAGTTTTCTTTTATCACTGAATATTTGTTTAATGCTCTGTGATATTGTTTTTCAAAGGTGCAGTGAAAATGAATATAGAATGAGAACACTTTTTATGGTTAGGTCGCGTCTTCTCAGATCTGGTGCAAGGGCCACTCAGAGGCAACCTGGGAATGATCTGGGAAGTCAGGCCATCTATTGCTGTAAACACCACATCAGAGGAGAGGAAGAAGAGTGGGAAACATTTATTTGGAGGATTTTAGCCACATAAGGAAAGAAATGGGAAAATATGAAATTATGATAAGGATGAACACTCTAAGATGACAGGTTCAGCTAATTCCAGGTAGATGTTGTCAAAGTAAAACTTGAGCCAGACAAATTTCGGGAGGCAAGAAAGTCCTTATTCAAGACCATGCAGCAGGGCAGTGAGACTGAGCTCAACACCACTGAAATAAAAGGCTGGAGAGATTTTAAAAACAGAAGGAATCATAGGCATCTGTGTTTGCTAA
>NW_005355882.1:18863-22740 GCF_000412655.1 Myotis brandtii | reverse complement strand
CATAAACTTAAGAATACTCCAGAGGGCATTACTAGCTTTGGGGAAGACAAAGTTCACCATTTCATCTCACATATTTGTTCTCTTGTCAATTCCCATCATCACCAGTGTCCAGGCACCCTCCACAAGCCTCTCTGGAAATGTGAGAGAGCTCATGTTCCTGTCAGCTTATCTCTTACTCCCGAGGGTCATTACACAATAACTGCCCCTCCTGTGAAGCACATGGTGTCCCCTCCATTGTGGAGATGGTGCAAATGGAACCAACCAGAGATGGGATCCAATGTGGAATGTTACATTACTTCAACAATAATGATAATGCCAGCTCACATTTTTTAGTATTTATTGATTCAAAGCAAGTCTTCTAAGCAAATTCCACCACCACAAGATATCTAATAGGTGCATTTTTATTTTTATTTTTTCAGTTTAAGAACATAAGGGAGGGGAGGATGATCAATAGTACTTGACATCTAACTCTACAGGCGCACTTTCAGTTGAGCTGACGGGGTTGGAGACTTTACACTGGTAGTTTCCAGCATCCTTTCTCCTGACAGGGTCTATGATGAGGGTTCTGTGGTCCTGGGACAGCTTCATCCTCTTCCTGAGCCGCAGACTCGTAGCATTGAATAGCCAGTTGATGTAGATCTCATCTGTGTAGCAGTTCATGACCACGCCATCCTCATTCTCTGTGACTGTGGTGTTGCTGACTAGGAGTGTGGGCACACTCACTGGCCCTGTGAAGAAATAGAGGGTGAGAATGATTGAGTGTGGGCTTGAGACTGGGGGCTATGCTCCTTCCTCAAAGGTATCAGCCCTGACTCTGATTGTTCTGAGGGTAATTTGTTTCCACAGTAAAAATTAATTAATTCTAAATTTGCCAACACTTCCTTGACGAAATCTACCACTCTGAGCTGAATACCCCTAAGAAGGAATGATATGAACCAATGATTGATCTAGGGATCCAAAGACATCTAATAATACCGCTGGGATTGGAGGAAAAGATGGGGCTATGGCTGCAGATGGACCTCAAGTGACTCAGTTCAATTTCTCATGGTCTTTGTGATTCTGCTTAGGAACTCTATCTCCCTATGCCTCACTTTCCCCTCAGTGAAGAAAAATAAATACTTGACTGATAGGCGGACCATGTACTAATCATAAAATATTCACAGTATCTGACATATATATTTGGAAGGAAAGCTGCTCAAATAAGAGGCATTTGTTATTGATGGACTTCACTAGAGAATCCCCTGGGCTGATCTCTTGTGGATGAGCCGCTGCCAGGAGCATGTTTTCTCCTGCTCCTCCCTTGGGACACTGATCTTTCTCTGGACTCTCCTAAGTCCCCCAGAACAGTCTGATAATAATCTGGAGAGCTAGTCCAGTTGTGCTCTCCACACACAGTGTCAGGTGAAGGAGGGTTTAGCCCCAACTGGTGACTAGCTCAAGAGTCTTGTAACTCTGGCAAATGGGAAACTGTTGTTCTAACTCAGCCTTTCCCCGGAGGCAAAACCCAACCTGACACAGGCTCCCCAGGGAATTTGCAGTTCGGACATTGTGACCGGGGTCTGAGAGGGGCTGCCCAAGCTAAGCTCCTCTGTGAGGAATTCAGGAAGGCCCTCAGGCCAGGTCCTTACAGAGCACTGCAGGTTCTATCTCAGGAACATGATCAGGAAAAGGGGCCCAGGGACATGGACTGAGTCTGGTCTCCTTCTGCTTACTCACTCCCATCAAATTGCTCCTTCTCTATGTGGTGAATGTCTGTGGGGCTGGAATCTGTGAAGGAAAGTCTGACCTTAGGATTTTTGTCTCCACTGTGTGTGTCCTACACTAAATTCCCAAACCCAGCTTGGTACATGATGCAGAGGGGGATAGATGAGAGTCCAGGGCTGGCAGTCCTGTGTGTGAAGTATAATTCACCCCACCGAACACCTAGAGGTCAGAGAGCAATTACTCACGGTATACTCTGAGCCTTCCAAATCCTCTTACTCTTTGTGAATTTGGAAGGATGGCTTCTACGAAGTAAATTCCTAGGTCTCTCACAGTGACGTTTCTTATGATAAGGGATCCTTCAAGGTTTATTTCCTCTCGACCACTGTATTCGGGACCTGTTAGATATTCACTGGAATACCATGTATGAGACGTAATGAAATTATGGTACGTCATCTCTGTTCCCCTGTACCAAATACACCCTGTAATATTGGGAGGCGTATTGCGGAGACTTAGAATCACATCCTGCCCTTCAACAGCACTGGTGGAGACAATAGCAAATCGAGCAGTGGTGGGTGGGATCCATAAGGTTAAGAGGAAGACTAGAAGGGAAGAGAGAAATTGATCAGTATTTTGATCTAAGTATTGGGATGGAGAGATGAGGCATTCCTCTTAAGCTCTCAGCCTTAGTCTTCATATGAGTTCGTGTGTGAATCTCCTTGGTCAAGGTCTGCAACATGGCCACCATGGCTTAAGCACCTAGGAACCTATGCTTCTTGTTTTCAATTCTATTTCCCAGATGTCTGTGTGGCTGTCCTCCTTACTTCCCTCAGTTCACTGTTGACATTAGGTGGCCTTCTTGGAGGACCTTCCCTGACCATGTATTCTAAAGACCCTCTATCTTCACTCTCTGACCTGTCCGCGCTTGTGCCCTTCAAGGCACTAGTGGGTACCTGATGTCACAAGTAGATCTCTTCTTGTTTCCTTTCTCCCCATATGATGTGAGCTGCATGTGGGAAGGGGATTTTGTGATCTTGTGCCCCCAGTGCCTGCAATAGGCTGCTAAAACCTGTTGGTGAATGAATGAGTGTCCCCAGGCTTGTCCACGTCTGATGTTGTATTTTCCCATATTTGTAGCTGGTGTTGGGTACAATGTTTAGCACTTCTGGTTAAAATGATTCTGGTATCACCTGAAATAAATTGTCATGACTGTGGTCAGTTGTCAAAATTTAATACTCAGGGATGAATAACTTAGCAAATGAACCGCAATTGAGGTTTTCCTATCTCACCACTTCCACATGATGACATATTACTCTTGCTGAGCTCCCTCTCTCATCCTACTCTGCACACCTGTCCTTTCACTCAGGTCCAAAGGGAAGCCCTTCCTTCCCTCACAGTGTGCTTTCCTCCCGAGGAGATCTTGGCCAGTCTCTGACTCCCAACCTCCCTTCCATTCCCTGGGATTGTCCCCTTCTTACCGGCCAGCAGGAGCCCCAGCCAGGGGGCATGTCCTCTGAGGGAAGAAGCTGCAGGGAACTCCATGGGGACTGCTGCCTGCTTCATCCCTTTCTCTGAGGGAAGAGCGCTAGGTCCAGTAAGGCTCTCAGACACCTCTGTCCAGACTGGTGGGATGTGCTCTCCCTCCTCCCAGTGTGCTGAGCCTCCTGCTGGGGCAATATAACCTCCCTGATCATGTGGTCCAGGGCGGGTTCAGGGCCCAGGACATTCTCGTCATTTTTTCCAACCCTGTTGCCCCTTTGAGTTTACCTTTACTCTGTATTTTTGTTCCTTGGAAACTCCTGAAGCCTCTGAAAACACACACACATACAAACACAAACTTACACATGCACAGACTCATGGCCAGTAAAGCACTGGCCTGGAGCGTTCAGTTCCTGGTCATTTTCCACAGCTCCCTTTCAGTGCATATTTGACTTTTCCCTTCAGAGCAAGAGGTCTGGGGCTGTTATGGGTTTACTCAGTGAGATAGACCACCTACTCAGAATTTAAATTTAAGAGCCTTTATTAAGCTGGCCAGCTGACTACAGCTACAGCACCCTGCCTAAGCAAAGGCTGAACTGCAGTGCCAACTTCCATGGCCAGCGACTACAGTTATAGAACTCTGCCGGAGCACAGGCCAAACTGCAATGCTGACTGCAAGAGTTACATTTTATTATTA
>NW_005355882.1:17437-18786 GCF_000412655.1 Myotis brandtii | reverse complement strand
TCTAGTCCTTTGTCTCCAAAATTTGGAATGAGACTTCTGGGCCTTCTGAGGAAGAAAGCCTGTGTGCTGGGAAGGGGCCATGAGACCATATCTCAAGGCCTGGCCTGATGTCAGTACCTTCCTATCATATGTTTTAGGAACAGACAGCACAGCATGACCCAACTGGCCAAAACACCCCATATGCAGCCCAGCACATTCCCCACTGGTTTTATGTACATGAGTCGAATCATTGACTCTTCTGGGTTATTGTTGTGGAGGGAGTTATATTGACCGCTGAGGACAATAGAATATATTTTTTGCGGAATTAAGTTAGTGGGACTGTTTATAAGATAAGGGCCTGGAATGAGGGCCCACTGAGTCCTGGACTTTTTATTTTGCCTGGGCTGTCTTAAGCCGGGTGTGATGAAGGCATGTCAGGATCCTATCGACCTTGGTTGCCGTGGGGGTGGTCCTTTCCAGGCAGGAGTCAGTCCTTGGGTGGCAAATTTCTTTACCCAAACAGAGTCATCAGGTTGGAAGGGATGAACCGGATACAGGCAGATTATCTCAGACATGCTTCTGGTCTGCTTTCTGGGTAGTCAGTAAAGCCTGAAAGAACTTGAGTAAATTGGTGAGATGAGTATTTCAGGGTCTGTAAGAGTCACTAGAAACTGTAAAGGCTCCACTGGTTTTAGGGCAGCCTCTCGGGCTGCTTCGTCTCTGGCCTAGTTCCCTCTTGCTTCTGGAAAGTCCATGCAAGTTGGCCCATCGTCCTTGCTCTTCTCATGTCTGTCTTACTGCCTCCTATATTACCTCAAGGATCCTGGCTCTGAATTATTTCAGGGAAAATGGGCGTTGGATTTCTTCTGTAACTGCTTCTAGCTGAGGAGGGTCAGAAGTTTCTCTCAGAGCCAAGGGATCCTTGCTGTCTGTCAGAGGGATGATGAGGCCTTGGCACAGAAGGAGGTGGGCTTGTGACTTGGCGGAGACAAACTATAACAAATGGTCTGGTGGGAGGGAAAGAAAACATTTCACTTTTTTTTTTAATATATTTTATTGATTTTTTACAGAGAGGAAGGGAGAGAGATAGAGAGCCAGAAACATCGATGAGAGAGAAACATCGATCAGCTGCCTCCTGCACATCTCCCACTAGGGATGTGCCCACAACCAAGGCACATGCCCTTGACCGGAATCGAACCTGGGACCCTTCAGTCTGCAGGCCGATGCTCTATCCACTGAGCCAAACCAGTTTCGGCAAAACATTTCACTTTTAATAACCTCTATTGAAATAGAGTTTTTCTCTTTAAAATTACCCCTCTGTTTATTAAAATACTAATTTATTTACTGTATTCAATTTGGCCTGATTGTTT
>NW_005355882.1:10480-15637 GCF_000412655.1 Myotis brandtii | reverse complement strand
ACACTTGCATTAATTAACCAGACAGTCCAAGTTTTTGACTTCTACCAAATGTTTACTTAGAGTTTAAGCAATCCAAACAATTCCTGACTAATTGCCTAAGGGAGCTCCATGGCTTCCCGGGAGGTGATCAAGCTCCCCTTCACTCACTTGGAGTGGGCCTGATTTATAGGGGGGCGATGAAGATGACTGACCCTGACCCATTTTGACAAAGACAAGGACAACAAACAACAAAGACAACAAACACCAGAAAACAAACACCAGACAGACAAACACGGTGCAGCCTAAAGCCACACGAACCAGGGACCCCGTCTACCAATGTGGCCGCAGGTCAGGACCAGGCGTACCGCTGAGTCCAGCCCTCCATATAGGCCCTTCCTTGGGATGTCCCAATTCCAGATTAATGACCGGTCTTCCTTACCTCTCTCAAGAGTCCAGGTGGCTCGGTTTCCAAATTGAAAGTTTTGGGTGTAGTCTCCCCCAGCTCCCTAGGACCCAGGACGGAGACTGGAGGCCTCCTTGGTAGTCGTTCCCCACAGGGATGTGGGGTATCTCGCTGCGTGCCTGGCTTTAAATGGGGGATAGCCTCCTGCCTAAAATAGGGGGTCCCTCACACCCATGCTGGGGTAGAGCCTCCTGCCCTAAATAAGGATCCCTCTCACCCCTGTAGGGGATCTCTCTGGGGCCTCCGAATGTTTTGGGTTCACTCAGCGAGATAGACCACCGACTCAGAATTTAAATTTAAGAGCCTTTATTAAGCTGGTCAGCTGACTACAGCTACAGCACCCTGCTGAAGCAAAGGCTGAACTGCAGTGCCAACTTCCATGGCCAGCGTCTACAGTTACCACACCCTGCCGGAACAGAGGCCGAACTGCAGCGCTGACTGCAAGAGTTACATTTTATTATTAAATTCTGTGGAGGCACAGAGAAAAATATGTCTTTCAAATTCTGCCCCCCCCCAATATGGAGGAAACTCTTTATTTATACTTTTTCTGGACCTTTGTCTCCAAAATTTGGAATGAGACTTCCACACCTTCTGAGAAAGAAGGCCTGTGTGCTGGGAAGGGGCCATGAGACCATATCTCAAGGCCTGGCCTGATGTAGGTACCTTCCTATCTATGTGTTTTAGGAACAGACAGCACAGCATGGCCCGTTTGGCCAAAGCCCCAGATATGCAGCCCAGCACAGAGCCACCTCAGTAAAATTGTCACAGGGATGCCCCGGCTCTGCATTAGATCTCCTGTGAAACTTTGTAAGGATTGGGATGCACAGGTGACATTTTTCAAAGGCTACTTCAGCAGCTTCCCAGCTACATGTATGCCAGGATGAGACACTATGATGGGAGGGTCTCCACATCTTGTTAAATTGCAGATTCTGAGTTGGCAGGTGTGCGGTGGACCAGAGACTTTGTATCTAACAAGCTATCAGGGGAGGTGGAATATACTGGCCTGTGGAGCCTGCTTGCAACAGCAGGGCTGATGGAGGCACATGGCCTCCTGAAAGGATGACCCTCTCATTCCAGCATTTGCCCTTGCTACATCTTGGTTTTTGGTCCGTCACCACCACACCGAGAGCCCCACAGGCCCCAAACTGGGGATTATTTCTGGTGGTGACATAGAAACACAGATGGGCACTGGGTATTTTCTGTGTTTTCAAATCCCCTAGGAAGTTGGGATTTCCTCCCAGCAGAGAGAAGGAATCAAGCTGGGTGATGACTGCAGAGGGGACCCTCCCTCTATCTCAGGTTGTCACCAGCATGGCCGTTGTTTCCAGAGACAAAGACCCCATCACCACGAGGAGCAGAAGGACCTGCAGTTGTGAGTTGTGAAGGGTAAAGTGTGAAGCAAGGACTGTGGGGGAGCTCAGGTGGCTGTGGCCTCCCTGGTCCTTGGGGAATGTTTTCAAGGAGACCCTCCCTCTCTTTGTTGGTTGACCCTCTTCATGTCTTCCCTGACTCTTCTGGCAGCTTCAGTCCTCTGCCTTGGAAACTTTTTTGAGATCACCTTGCCTTACCCATGTGTGGTTCAAGTTATGAGTACGGGAACAGCATAGAGATCCCTGAAAAAGCAGCTGCCCCTTGTCCCTGTCAAGGTCAGAAATGTCCAAACCTGAGGAGGATTGTTATGAGTATTTCAGATGAATTGGTGTCATATGACTCCAAGCAAGATCTCAAATCCTGAGAAGAACAGCAGTTTTGTAGCTTATTTTATACATTATAATCAAAGGAGAAGATGAAAAAAAAGATGCATGAAATCTATTGGAAAGTGAAGGAAAGCATAGCATAGAGATCTCTTGAAATAAATAAAAAGCAAAAAGGAGAAACACATATTATTTTACTTTGGAGGGTCAGGACAGTTAACATTTCCAGCAGGTACAGAGGCTGTGCAGGGAACCAGGCAACATGAGCGCTCTGTGGTCTTGTATTCTGGTGCCACAGGCTCTGCCTTCAATTGGTCTAGCAAAGAAAATTTGCTGGAGTTATGTGATATCAATGGTATGTTGTCCATGATGCATAAGAACAGGGAAATGGCTCACTTGAGGTAAAGTCTGACATTTCCTAAGGAAGCTGTAGGCCTGGGACATGACTACATGCCATCACCTGCCCAGTTAGACATTTGTGATTAGACCACACTGTGCGTCACTCATCTTGTCAGGCCTGTCATGTGGTCCCCTGGGCTTATAGGTTTCTTGCACAGCCCCTTTTTCATTCCCAGTTTCTGGAAAGAGCAGGTGGGACAGCGCAGGCATGACAGAGGGGCCCAGTAAAATCTGATAATCAGGGAATGGAAATAGGTCTCCTTCTGCACCTCCTTAGCCAAAGCCCAGTTCAAGTGTGGATTTCCTGTTTTCTGTAGGTGCGTCTCAATATCACCGCCTGGAAGGCAAAAGAGACCTGCAGGCAATGTCAGGTATTGCACTAGGAATGCTTACCAGGCTCCTGAAGTTGAGAGCTCACTATGAGCCCTGGACAGATATGAGCTCTGACCTCTAGACTAAGAGCCATCCATCTGGGGCTTGGTTCCTGTGTGTCTCATGCCTCCTGACTGCATCCCAGTGATAGGACTGGCTTTTTCCAGGGTATTATGAGTCCAGTATCCAGAGAACTGTCCCTTTGGTTGATGTGCTGTTTCAGGAGGATGTGCTATTCCAGGTTTTCAAAGCCAGATCCTGTTGATGACTCTTTTGGTAGAGGGTGCTTGTCTGGATGTTTGATCCCCAAAATTCCCTGTGTTCCTATCTGTTATCTGCTCTAGGCCTCCCCACAGAGTCCAGGTTCTGGAGCAGCTCCACATGGAGTGTCAACCTGGGGACTCTGTGTGTTCCTCTGTTAGGGGAAGGGAGGCCCCTGTATGACCCTCAGCACCTCTGAAATGGAAGCTAGGGATCTGTGATAAGAGAAAGAGCACAGGCTGCTTTCCAAGCCCTGAAGAGAGAAGGGGTGGGGAGGGCTGTTATTTCCTGGCAATGAAATCAGAGTCATCTGACCCCTCACTGTTAGGAGTTTCCTGTCCCCTTTTCCTGACTGTAAGTGGGGTAAAGACCTGATCCTGGGACATCCCCGTGCCCAAAGGGGCTGTGGCCTCCTCTCAGGCTGACAGCAAGGCCTTCGTGTGGATCAGAAACATGATCTGACTGCAAGTGTCACACAAGATGACAGGCTTCCATTGTGTGGTTTCCCTTATCCATTTATTGAGTGTTTGCTGAGCATCTGTGAACTCCACAGAAAACAGAACTTACATGGCCCCTGCACTCATGGAGTTTACCTTGTAAGGAGAGACAGGCTCTCAGATAAATCATAGCACTAAGAATCTACACTAATAAAAGAGAAACATGCACATTGTTATCACTCCGCTACCCTTCCCATTGGCTAATCAGGGTGATATGCAAATTAACTGCCAGCCAAGATGGCGGCCGGCAGCCAGGCAGCTTAAAGCTAACAGGAGGCTTGCTTGCTTCAGTGACGGAGGACTCCAACGTTCCCCGCCTGCGCTGCCGGCCTCTGAGCTTGCAGTTTGAAACATTGTAACAAATATAGAAGCTAAACAAAACCTCAGAAACCTCTTTTCAGTCAGCCGGTATCTCAGAGCTGGAGTCACAATGTTGTTTCGAATACAGAAGGTAAACAAAGGCCAGAAACCTGCTTTCAGCAGCTGAGCCTCAGAGAGAAAGCCGGCTCTCAGCTCCATTGACAGCCATAGAAGGTAAATAAATGCCAGAAAAAAAAAAAAAAAAAGAAAAAAAGGAGAGGTTTGGAGCTTCAGTCTCCTGCCAGCCTGAAAAAAAGCCCTCAGCTCCTCACACAGACTGGCCAGGCACCCCAGTGGGGACCCCCACACTGAAGCAAAAAGATGGCGGCTAATTTGCATACTGAAGGCAGGCGGCAGCAGGCAAGGCTCTCTGAGGTCTGGGACCCAGATCTGTGACCTGACCGATGGGCGGCAGTTCTTGAGGCTGTCTGCGGTCCCAGGACCCAGATCTGTGACCCTGCTGGGCGGGGGCAGTGCTTGAGGCTGTCTGCGGTCTGGGACCTGGATCCATGTCCTCACAAGTGGGGCGGCAGTGCTTGAGGCTGTCCGCGTTCCCAGGACCTGGATTTGAGACCCTGCCGGATGGGGGGCACCGCGGGAGACTTTCTGCAGTCTGGGACCCGGATCTGTGACCCTGCCGGGCGGGGCGGGGGGGCACTGGGGGAGGCTGTCCGGAGTCCAGGACCTGGATCTGTGACCCTGCCGGGGTTGGGGCAGTGCTTGAGGCTGTCCGTGTTCCCAGGACCCGGACGGATCCGTTACCTGGTGGTCAGGGGGGCAGCACGGGAGGCTGTCTGCAGTCTGAGACCTGAATCTGGGACCCTGCCGGGGGTGGGCACCGCTTGAGGCTGTGCATGGTCCCAGGACTTGGATCTGTGACCCTTCACGGCGGGGAGGCAGCCATCAGCGCCCAGGAGTGACTGTGCAAGATACTCCCCCTGGCCCAGAAGGTGCAGGGTCACAGGGACAGCCACTGTGGCGTGCCAGACTGACGTGTTCCTGGCCGCACCACTGGGGTTTGCGGATCTCCAAAGCCAGAGGCCTCCAGTGTGCACATACGCCCCTGGCGTGCGAACATCCCCCAGCACACTGTCACCCTCCCACGCCTGCAACAGTTGCAAACCAAGGCATG
>NW_005355882.1:6486-7470 GCF_000412655.1 Myotis brandtii | reverse complement strand
AGTGTGATAGTGTGATATTGGTTATAGGTTTGTCATATAAGGTTTTTATTATGTTAAGGTATGATCTCTCTATTCCCACGAGTTTTTATGTTTTTATCAAAAAAGGGTGTTGGATTTTGTCAAGTACTTTTTATGCATCAATTGATATGATCATGTTGTTTTTGTCTTTCAATTTGTTTATGTGATGTATCACGTTTATTGATTTGCGGATGTTGTACCAGCCTTGCATCCCATGTTGTACCAGCCTTGCATCCCTGGAATAAATTCCACTTGGTCATGGTGTATGATCTTTATAATGTATTGCTGGATGTAATTTGCTATTTTTTTGTTGAGGATTTTAGCATCTATGTTCATGAGGGATATTGTCCCGTAATTCTTTTTCTTTGTAGTGTCTTTATCTGGTTGGATTAGGGTGGTAATGTTGAGTAAGATGCCCCGTGAAGCTATCTGGCCCTGGGCCTTGGTTTGCTGAAAGCTTTTTGATGACTGCTTCAATTTCCTCCATAGTTATCAGCCTATTCAGATTTTTAATTCTTCTTGATTGAGTTTTGGAAGGTTGTATATTTCTAGGAATATGTCCATTTATTCTAAGTTGACCAATTTCATTGGTAGTTATTGGCCTATTCGGGTTTTCTGATTCTTCCTAATTGAGTTGTGGAAGATTGTATTTTTCTAGGAATATGTTCATTTCATCTAGTCCATTTCTCTACTTTTCCTATTTTGTTGGAATAGAGTTGTTAATAGTATTTTCTCATAATCCATTGCATTTCTGTGGGGTTGGTTGTTACTTCATCTCTTTCACTTATGATTGTTTATTTAAGTCCACTCTCTCTGCTTCTTGGTGAGCCTGGCTAGAGGTTCATCAATCTTGTTTATCTTTTCAAAGAACCAGCTCTTGGTCCGATAAATTTTTTGTACTAGAGGCCCAGTGCACAAAATTTGTGCCAAGAGGGAGGAGGTTCCCTCAGCCCAGCCTGGGCCCTC
>NW_005355882.1:5408-6288 GCF_000412655.1 Myotis brandtii | reverse complement strand
CCATTTTCCCCATCTTATGGGTGGAAAAACTGAAGCAGAGAGAAGTTAACTAATTGGCTTTGTCACACAGGTATAAGTGTCAGAATCAGGGCTGGCCACAAAATGTGCAAGCCAGAGTCCATGCATGTCATCACTGCATCATCCTGTTTTTTTCAGTATTAGAGTAGCCTTGTCAGGTTTTAATGTTTAAATCTAAGAGACTGTTCCCAATATATAGGGTAGGATCACTAGGCATGGCCTGCGATCAGGGCCATCTGCGTGGCAACCAGCAGGCGGGATGATTGGGGGGCCCCCGCTGGTACCTGCCTTGGTTGGTGGCCTGGCACTGCCCGCTGGCCGTCCCAGCTCCCCGATCGCCACTGCTGTATCTACTTCTCGGGAGACAGTGAGCATCATAGCAACTGGTGATTCCACCAGTTGTTCTGCTGTTTGGTTGATTTGCATATTAGGGTTTTATTTTATAGGACTAGAGGCCTGGTGCACAAATTCGTGCATAGGTGGGGGTCCATTGGCCTGGCCGTTGTTTGGAGCCTATTGGGGCCATATTGCCCAGTCCTGATTGAGGCTGGTTGGCTGGGGGGAGTGGCTTTGGGAGGTTGGCTGGCTGGGGGAAGGCACCGCAGAAGGTTGGCTGTCTGGGGGGTTGTAGGGGCCATGGGAGGTTGGCCCACGAGGGGGAGGGGCCATGGGAGGTTTTGATTGGGGCTATTGGGGCCGGTCAGCCAGAGGGAGGGGCCATGGGAGGTTGGTTTTCGGAGTGCACTGACCACTAGGGGGAAGCTCCTGCATTGAACGTCTGCCCACTGGTGGTCAGTGGACGTCATAGCAACTGGTCGACAGGTCATTCTGATCATCTGGTCATTCCAGTCGTTTGGTCCTA
>NW_005355882.1:1504-2748 GCF_000412655.1 Myotis brandtii | reverse complement strand
ACATTATGCCAACTGTTGTGGAGGTGTTGACCAAACAGGACAAAATGCAACATGAGAAGACACGACATAGAGGGAACAAAACATGAATGTACACAAGACACCTATAACCCAAATAAAAGTGACCACCAGAGAAAAGAGAATTAGTAAATAGAAAACAGAACAAGAATGATAGTGAGAGAAAAGAAAGGAAAACTATGGGGAGAAATCACAACAAATCAAACAAATAACACCCAGAAAAAAGGGGACGGGCCGAAACTGTAGATGCAGAGTTTAAATAGAGAAAATAAGGTGGAGGAATTGGATGAGAGTGGAAGGACCACGGTTTAGAATATTTGTTGGGGAAAAGAAATGTGAAGACATGAAGAAAAATAAAAATAAATAACTTTTTAAAAATTTCTCTCATTTTGAAAAGGAGAATAGAGGAGATGTTACAGAAGAGCAAAGAAATACCAAGCACGCTTCCTAGAGAAAGGGAGGGATGTCGTTTATTAACACTAGTGGACTTGGGAATAATTTTCAAGTCAGAGTGAACTAACATGCAGAGGCTTCACTTTTTATAACCTTCTGGAATTATTGTCTTGCAGATATGGTTCAGCCCCCTTTCAGGGGCTTACAGGAAGGCCCCCAGGTGTTGATGATATGCCCTGGGGCCAGCGATAATGACCTTCCCTCCTCCCCCCTCCCTTCAGGGCAGTGCATTCTTCACAGTTTTGATGGCATGACACCCCTTGCAAGACCAGTTTCCTCCTCATTCACCCCTCCCCTTGACCCACAAGCTTCTTTAGGCCTTGTGGAGCAACAACCACGGGATGTTATGGTGAACAGGGGTGACGACCACTGTTAGCTACTTTCTGCTGGAAAGGGATGATGACCAAGGGGTTAGCATCCTGCTCCTTCCTCTGAGAGGGGTATGTAGGGAGTTCTTCTGATTTCAGGCAGGCAGAGGTAAGCAGTGGTCCCACATGCGTAGAATGTTCCTGCAAGGGGCACCAGGGGTAGGTGGTGTTTTCAGCCTTGGGGGTAGAGTTGCATAGTTCATCTGGGAGATGACCTGTTGGATGTTGGCCCTGCATACTGCTGAAACAAATAGAAGCAACATTAGTTAGCTGCACATTAGCCATGGAAGGTCCTATCCAATAAAGTTCCCCCCGCCATGTGCATTTGGTAGTAGAATCGTAACATGCCGCAGGCTGATAAGTATAGCTAACAAAAATCTAGCTCAATTGGGTTTTCTCGTGGACTAC
>NW_005355882.1:0-370 GCF_000412655.1 Myotis brandtii | reverse complement strand
TGTTTAGCATTGTTCTGAGCACAGAGGAGGCAACACTGAGAGACAGAGGCACACAAGGAGGGTAGACGGGCAATTAGGTAGTACCTGCCTAACAAAGCTTCTAGGGCAGTCTTCCCTAAATGAGTAAGTTCATGCTGCTGAAAGACTACCTTATGGGCTAACTGTTCTGGGACATATATAATCTGGGAGTATCCACCAGCCTTCCTTTATTCTCTTCCCCCCTTCATGCTGGGTCCATTTCTCTTCCTGAGGAGTGTTATTTTGGTGGTTCAGGTAATTCGGGGCCAACATGATAGGTGCCGGTGCTGCTTGTTCTTTATCAGCCAGCTTGGGTGCGGCATCAGCATGCTGGTTTCCTTCTGATACTGAG
>NW_005355881.1:1879532-1925038 GCF_000412655.1 Myotis brandtii | reverse complement strand
AACAAACGACAATTTCAGAAAATAACAAATGCCACAAACACAGCAGAGCAGGTGATGGAACAGAGACACAGTGCCTGCAGGGGGAGGGCCCGGCCTTAGGGAAGCATCATCTCTGGGAGCCCAGGTGACAGGGCTTGGAATCATGTCAGGTGGCCCAGGGAGAGAAGTAGGTGTGGCCTCCACTTCCTGACAGGCTGGGGAAACCCGGGTGCAAGGGAAGCACCGAGTTCCGGGAATTAGAACGTGGGCCCAACCCCAGGGCCTGGGGGTGAGCAGGGGTCCCTAGAAAACAGAGAGGATGGGAAATGCAGAAGAGGCCACGGGCCTGAGTGGACTTGATTCTGTGGATGGAAGCACAGGAGCTGCTGGGAATGAACTTCCCAGCCAGCCTCGCCCGGACCTGATACTTGCAGTTTTGGGGGTTGTTCCTCGAGTTTATGTTGGAGGCGTCGGCATCTCTCCCATTAGAGCCTCCAGGAGTGGACATTCTCTGGGTGCTCAGGGCATCTCACTCCTTCAAGGGGCAGCCGGCTTCAGTTCAGCAAAGAGACACCTGGGATCCCTGCTTCCTGGAGCTCTGCAGACAGAGCTGCACCCTCATTGCTGCCTGTTTGATGCTCGAAATGAAGTCACAGGAGGCCAGGGCCTTTGGGGGCAGCACAGTGGCCTCTGGGACAGGGGCAGAGCCCTGCTGGAGGGCCTGGATGCTATGATGCAGGAAAGGGCCTTGGAGCAGCTGTAACAACAGAGCTTGCCTTCCAGGCAGGTTTGTTTCCTTTGAACAAAACCTCAAACGAAGGTGCTGCGAGTCCCCCGCAGTAAGAACGTCCCACTGCTGCACGCACAGGGTGTAATTACGTCATTTCAGTTTTAACAGAGACCAGCGTGTTCTCCTGGCAGGAAGTGAGCACAGCTGACCCCATAAGGGTTCCCTGACAGGTCACTGAATTCAGCCAAAGAAAAGGACCCCCATGGCGGCGGGCAAGGCCCACGCAGGACGATCACGAGGGAAAATCTCAGCAGGTGTAAATGTTCTCTTGGTTTCTGGGCAGGTTGAGGTTTCCCAAGGGGAAGTTTCTGCCCCAAAGTGAACCTTCTCCTGAGGGATTCTCTCAGTGACCAGGGACAGAGACCTGATTCAGGTGGCTCAGGCCAAGGGCAATAATAGGCTACGTAATGTCACCAAGGGGCAGGCTGGCTCCTTCTGCCCCTCTGCCCTCCATCGTAGGCTGGGCCTGGGCTCTCACAGTGCCCTGCAGCTACAGATGCTGCTCCCCAGCCCGTATCTGTCCCCTGCCAGGGAGGAGAAGGCGGAGGAGGAGGGAGGAGGAGGAGGAAGAGGCTAATAAGAGAACAGCACTTTCCCAGAATCCCCAGCAGCCATCAGCTTCCATCCTATGGCTATAACGGTGTCACACGGGCACAGGCTCAAGAAGCTGGACAAGGTTTAGGAAGCCAGTGATCCTCAGGTCCTGTTAGTGAGAAAGAAGTGCATGTCCCGGGTAGAGAGAGGGTGGTGTCTGTCAGTCCACATGAACTGGCTAAACATGTGTGTGTATCTGTGCAGAGGACACGTGGAGCTGTTTTCAATCAAAGAGACATAATTCACATCTTCACAAACACAGATTCCTGCTTTTGAGTAATGAAGGCAACAAACCACATGATCCTGCCTGCAAATATTCCTCCTGGACGCTGAGTTACTCCAGTGAACCGTCATGTGGTCCAAATCCAACAGAAACTTTCCAAATACCCACCTCCTTGGGGTGCACAGGTCACCCTAACACCAGGTCACCTCCGCAGGCGAGGCCTCCGCTGTCCTCCATCTGCACATAAGCTGCCGAGGTATTAAAATCTCCTCGCTGGCCAGGATGCCTGGGATGGTCTCCAACAGCTCCAGCCTGGACGTGGTCCCAGAGATAAATCAGAGCTCTTTAAAAAGCCACAGTGGCCCATTATTTCTGCTTGAAAATGCCCCTGGATCTTCACTAGAGAGCAGGTGACAGGTACAGGCTGTGTGCTCAGCTCTGCATAAAATTGCCATCAGCGGGCCCACTTCTCTAATGAGCAAGCTGGTAGCTTCAGTTGGAGTGAAATAAAATTCCTTGCCCCGCATCCGGACCCTGGCTAAAGGCTTCAGAGAGTCCCGTCAGCAGCAGAAGTGGGAATGTCTACAGTTGAGGGCTTGTGCCCATGTGAAGTGCCCTGTTCATGCCCGATTAACATGGGGATGAGCCAGAATGACGGATCGGTGATTTGCAATATTCTGCAGTACTTCTCAAGTAAACAGCACCCTGAAACAATAAACTGAGCACAACTGAACAATTATTATGGATGTTCAACTATCCTATATAATAGCCGGGAGTTCGACCAGGGTGCAGGGCTGGCCGGCCAACCGCCCTCGGCCCCTCCCCCAGGCCGGTGCAGCCTGATTGGCCCGATCAGGGCAGGCCAGCCGGACCCCACCCATGCATGCATTTGTGCACCAGGTCTCTAGTAGAATATAATGAACCACTATAAACCCATCACTCAGATTCAATAACTATGAGGATTTGCCCCACTCTCTGCAGCTCGCCCCTCTTATTGCCAACGTGTTTTAAAGCAAATGGATGTTGGCTAGCAGAGCCGCAATACCCTCACCACTCGAATGGTCAGATGGCCCCATTGTCTCACAGTGTCTTTTGCTCATTGCTTTTCCAGAATTAGATGCAAACAAGGGCCACTGGCCTTCCGTGGGTCAGTCTCTAGAGTCTCTTGTGGAGTGCGATCCACTCCCTTCATCGTCCTTTTCATGTCATTGCTGTTGAATTCCCTGGCCAGTGGCCCTGCGGGTGCCCCACACCCTGGGTGTGTCAGTCTGGGCCTTGTGGTGTCCCATGTTCATTCCCTCCACCTGGAAGGTGAAGCAGAGCCCCAAGCCACCTGGGAAGGGGCGGAGGTTCAGTTCAGTGCAGCCTGGGGGTTGGGACTCTGGGGAACCAGCTGAAAGCAATTGCTTTAGGAAGTGGCTGCGTGTGTGAGAACCTTTCCTGGATCACGATGGAACCGGCACAGCCAGTGTTTGCTCCTGAGCCCCACTGCCTCGCTCCACATCAGCTCTGTTCCAGGGGAGTCGCTTAACTAGCTGCCCTGCCTTTCCCAGGTGAGATGTGAGTTAGAGCCCAGGTCAGATACCACAGCCACGAGCGCACACAGGGAAGAATCGCTCTTGTCCCTGGAATCCCTGAGACAGGCCACCGGGGAGTCAGTCATCTCAGAGTCAGGGGCCTTTTCCCCGTCTTTCCCTGCTGTGAGCTCGGACCTGGATCTCTGTGCAGAGCAGGTCTCAGCAGTTCTCTGTGAGTCCATGAATGAGCCCACCTGTCCCAACCACAGGAGAAAGTGAGCAGGAGGTGACTGTGGTGGAAATGCAGAAACACAGGCCTGGACTGGTTTCACTTGCTTAGAGAGCAAAGGTTGAAATGCTCTCTGCTTTGGAAAACTGTTCGGCAGGGTCTGCCATAACTTAACATAGATGTGCCAGGTCAGAGTGTGGCCAGTGTTTAGGGGGTGTGACCAGGACAGGGATGTGACCAGGCTGGAGACAGGGCCATACTATTAGCCTGGTCATGACAGGGGTGGGGCCAGGCTGGAGGAGGGGCCAGCAGGGTGGTGGTGGCCCAGGGTCAGACTGGAGGTGTGGCCTGGCTAGAGATGGGGGTCAGTTTAGGAGATGGGACATGGCAGGGACAGGGTTTGCTATAGGCTGGTGAAGGCTCTCCCCCAGGTATCTCACCTTCCCACCACTGATAGTCCACCCCTACCTTTCCCACTGTTTCTGCTAATGTTTTTCATTATAGTCTTAACCGTAGCATCAACACAATCCCTTAAAAAACACTATGGAAAAAGGCCCTGCTTGGGAGGAATCTGCTCTTAGCCTTTCTTGCTTTTTAGATTGTGAGAAATTCCTGGAATGGAATAATTTAGCTCAATGCTTCTTTAGTGTTGAAAAGGGCCAGTGCTGAGTTGATACGGCTACAGTGCATCCCCCCTAACAGAAAAGGGTAACACAATTCTGCCATGGAACCATCAAGGTCTTTAGGTCCAGCACCTTTCAAATGTTTGTAAAATGACACCCAAGAAAGAAATACATTTTACCATAGATCCCAGTATGCATACCTGCACACACAGGCACACGTGCAAATTGAAATAAAATTCCTACAATGTAATACATAGACTTGTTCCACGTCAGGCATTGTGGTATTTTCTAAGCTACTTTATGCTAATTGTTTATGTGGTGGTTCCAACTCATCAAACTAGTTTTAGGACCCAATTCTCCGTGACAAAAAAACAGGTAAGCTCTAGGCGGAATTCCTAGTCACTCTATGACCATCTTTGTGAAAATCCCACAATTTTTGTTATTTCTCTTTGCTTACTCCCTCTTCATTCTCTAAATGCCTAAAATTTTACTATTGCTTCAGGTGAGACGACATCATTACTGTCAGAGTTAAAACACATCTCTCTTTTTATGAAAACACGAATGTCTGGAGGAGCTGATTTGCCTAAGTGGTAACACATGCACTGTTTATAAAATAAAACTGACCAGCAAAAAGGACTTTTCAGGATTCACTGACCCGTGTTCTAGGTTATAGAAAGGCTGAATTGTTTCCATAAACTGGATTATATATAGCTCCTGACCCACCTGCACAGTTAACAACCAAGCTTTCATCAACCAAGCCTTCCCTGGCCACCTGGTCAACCTGAAACCCTGCCCCTGGCACCCCCTCTCCCATTACTCCGCTTGATTGGTCTCCACTGCATCCATTTGCATCGAATGTTGTGCATACCCACCCTTGGGTCCCTCATTCTTTATGGCCCCCACCACAATGCCAGCTCCCTCTGCCCTGCTCATGGCGGCGTCCCAGTGCTCGGAGTGCACCAGGTGCACCCTTGTGGCATGTGTGAGTGAACGAATGAGTGAATGAAACATGTATTCTCAACAAGGCCATACTGCTGCCCAAAGGGTGAAAGTTGGTTCCAGGGAGGAAAAAAATTCCACCCTCTTTATGTGAAAACACAGATGTGCGTACAGTACCTAATCCGCTGTATCGTATTTCTGTGGTATTAAAATTTCAATGAAGGCAAAAAAAATGTCTAAAATGGTTCCTTGGGGGGGTGGAAATAAAATGAAGGCTGAGAAACTGAATTAGAGGAAACGCGGCTGAAACTACAGTGGTTCCTCCCACACGCTGCAAAGGCGTTGGTAGGAAAATGGAAGACAAATCAAGACACGTGAAAGTATGTAAAACAGTCCAGGCATTTCATGGGGGAAGAATAGAAGGAAGGCCCCATTGCTTTGGGGAAACATTTTTTTTTTCCTGCCAAGTAGGACTCACAAAAGATGATATTTACATTTTCCCAAGCCTCTAATTGTCTCATTTATCATTTGTCAGAGCCCGAGGCCCTTCCACAGCCTGGAATGTTTGCACACATCTAATGATCCCTTTTCCCAAACACGGCACAGTCTCCACGCGGAAAGGCGTTAGTGTTGCTGAGGCTGCTAATTCCATCCATTAATGTCACACGTGCCATCGCAGGGGGTCTCAGGGCAGCTCCTGGTGGATGAGCTCCTGGAAGACAAGGGGAGCCATGGCCCCCGCCGCAGCGCAGGGTCAGGAAAGGAGGAGCCGGAGACGGGACACAGCTGCGCTGAAGGGGCTGTGGACGGGGCTCCAGCAGTGAGGGCTGGGGCTGCAGGACTCCATGCTCACCGGGCCTGGGGCCAGACCGGGGCTGCTGGACTCCCTGGGTGGGACTTTAAGGAGGGGCTTTAGCCAGCCCCAGGGAAAGGCAGGGCTGCTGGTGCCTCTGCCCCTAGGACAGGTCTCAGGCGCCAGGCAGGGCTTCCCAGGGCCCTGCGAACCCACTTTCCTTCCCTCCCACAGGCAGCTCACCCCACACGCTGAGAACACCAGCCTCTGGAGATAAATTCAGTTCGGGCCCCAGGGCCATGGTTCCCAGGTTCCAGCTGACCCTGCAGGGAGCATTGGGGTCCTGCTGGGCCCCAGGGGTCTTGTGACAAAGGGACACGTGAACAGCAAAGCCTCTCTGGACCCGTCCTCATAAGTCAGCGTCGGCCCCATCACGCTGGAAAGCCGCCTGGTTTAACCAACAGATTCTCAGAAAATGACAAAAATTCAGTTGTTGGAGAGTCAGGAGTCCCGGGCCCTTTGAGAAGACTGAAACCATCTCCAGGTTGGGTGTCCGCACGACGGACACGGGGTGGGGGCCTTCCCTTCTCACAGTAGAAGCTCTGACTGTCCACAGGGAAGCCTGAGGCTCCTCCTCACTCACTGAAAAGCTAAGACATGTCTATTTTGCACAAACCGGAAGCCGGGTCCTGCCAGTCACAACGGGGCTCCTGATGTCCTGGCCTCACGGAGGTCCCGCTCAGGGCCTCTGACCACAGTCACATTCCTGGACCTTCCAGACCCCGCTGCAGGCGTCTGTTCACTGTTTTAAGCAAACTGGCCGTTCAGGGGGTCAGTGAGTGTGAGGGGGCTGCCTGGGTGGTGGTTTGGCCACTCAGCAGGTTGGCTTTGGGGAGTGTCCTGTGGGGGCCAAGGACAGGGGCTGAGGCAGGCAGCAGGGGTGACTGTGTGCCCGCTCTCCAAAGAGCCCATAATCACCCTCAGGCCCATGTCCTTGCCGAGGAGCCCCCGGGAAGGGCTCCGTTTCTCAGCTATATGTTAAGCTAGGTGGCCTTGCATTTCCCCCTCTGACTAGACTCCAGTGATCAACTTCCCCTGGAGTCCTACATCAGTGTCATCACGGCTCACACTTGGCCTCCACGCCCACAGGTTGTGTGCCTGGCTCTTTGGTTCTGACAAGCACTCGAAGCCGGTCCAATCACTGCCCCCACTTTTCAGGTGAAGGAACACAGTGAAGGAGCATGCCGAGGTCACAGGGTAGCTGGCTGCCTCGCACAGTCTGGCGAGCACAGATTTGAGGATTTATATGGAGACAAAGTGAAGTTGACATCACTGACTCTTGGGAATTTTTGCTTCGCTCCCCAGAGTGTGAGACACAATCAATAAAGACCCCCGTGTCCCTGTGGGCTTGGGGAAAGAGAGCACAGTTTTATATAGAAGGATGTTTCATCTTCCCCACTGTTTTGAGATGTTGATGCAACACTGTCGCCAGCTATGCTGCATCTGGTCCATTCTGGACCCTGGATTCCACGGAGCCCAGGCTTCCTGTTGGCAAGGTGGTGTCACACAGGAACCCGGGATTGCTCAGGCCGCCACTCCAGACGCAGTGGATGTTCGGGGTGACCCCTGACCCAAGGCAGGCGAGGGAGGGGTGTTTGCGGAAACAGAAGGCCAGGGCGCATCTGAGTCAGATGCGAGGGAACAATGAAACCTTCTGTGCGAATGCTCCCGGGGGAGGCAGGGGGGAGACCGGGGCCTAATTGCAGGGTCTGGGACACAGGCCCTAGTGAGCAAATGCAGAAAGCGACCCTCGGAGGTCATGGTCAGGCCACCGTACAGCAGAGCGGCTCTGAGATAGGAACTACTTAATGCAGCAGATAAAGTGGCCGCTGTGGGGGCAGGTTCAGTCTGTGTCAGAGACATGCATGGAGGAGCTCAGGTCGGGCGTCGGGGGCTTTGTGCTGAGTCCCCATGCATCAGGGGTGGTGCCGGCGCTGTGAGGCCTCAGTTTCCTTGCGCTATCCTGAGAGAAAGTCTGTGCCTCCGACCCCTGACCCTGCTGGTTTTGCTGCTTTGAGGTCCCCCAAGTCACCTTTCCCAAGAGGGTAACTGTGTGCTCAGCAAAAAACTGGGATTTCTAATATTGCATGACGGAGGAGATGATGGATTCTGAGGGACTCCTGAAAATGCCTGGAGTGCCAGCAGGGGCGTGCATTTGCAAATTGAGAAAAGTAGCCCTCAGGAGAGCATCCTTTCTGACCCTACTGTGGGGTGTAGGGAGCAGCAATGCTATACGGGACGGGGAATCACCCGCCTTGGGGAGCAAAGGCTGCCTGCCGGTTCCCCTACCCGTGTCTCCTGATCCCTACCCTGTGCCAGGCATGGTGCTCATTTCGTGGCCTGACTTCTTTGTTTTAGACATTGGTCCGTGGGAGCCAAAAGCTGGGAATGGACTTGTTCAAAGTCGTGCAGCTGTAAGCGCTGGAACCAAAGCCACGGGGCCAGCGAACTCCACCACACCCTCGCTGGTCCTGCTTCCAGGCATTTGAGTCCCTTTTCAATAAAGAGATAGTTGGTCATGCAATCAAATACTGGTGAACCTGTCCCCCACCACCGCTTCCCAGAGACACCCACGACTGCTCCTGCAGTTGTTTTTGCAAGTTTCTTTCAAACCTTGTAAGAGTGAGCTTTCGAGCCTCCAGCCGGTTGTACTGTTACAGCTCAAATGTCTGCCCTCTAGATGAGGGGTGAGTTCTACTACCCCCCCTGCCCCCTGCCTCCCTCCCACGACCCTCCATGAAGAAGTCACTGTTTTAATCACATCACAATCAGCGCTTATGTCATGTGACGTATAATATATGAAACTAAAATTTCACAAAATGATATTCACTATAATTGACACCCTTTGATATTTTCTACTCAATTCTGTTATGTCACATTTTAAAATGCTATCAATACTCACAGCATTGATTTCAGGCCCTGCTAAGGAGGCTTGACCTGCGACCTGCATGTTGATAAGCTCAAGTGGGCCTGGTCTCCCCTGGCCCCCCAACCCCCAGCTCCTCTCTGCCTGGATGACTCTCATGTGACTTATCCACTTTCATCTGGAGACTTTCCTTTGCTCCTCTCTGGGGATGACCAACTTTCTGACAACTCATGTCTTTTTTCATTAATTTTCTGCTTTCCACGAGTCACTTTCAAATTACCTCTTTTTAAGTGAGGAAAACACAAATTTCAGCAAGTTGTGGCCTATTTTATTTCTCACCATTTCTCCAGGAACAGAAAAATAAAAGAGGGAAGGAGAAAATTACAATAAAAAGGAGCCAGGAGCAAACAGGAGAATTGATTTACACACAGACGGCAGAATGCATGTCAGCTGTGGCTCTGAGTCAGGGCTTCTCCGGGTTCTGCTGACATTCCAGTCTTTGTTGTGCGGTCTTTCTGTGCATCCCGGGATGTTTAGCACGACCCTCCATGAAGAAGTCACTGTTTTAATCACATCGCAATCAGCGCTTATGTCATGTGACCAGGTAGCTGTAATACTGGTTGCAATGTCTCTCTTATGTGGGTTGTTTTCCCCAGAGTTAGTAATTTCCTTGTTCTCCTGCTTGCAAAATTGCTTACAGATACTTGGTTCTCTCTAAATCCTCTATAATTTCATCCACTCCAGAACTTTTCAAGCTGTTTTGACTACAACTCATTGTTAAAAATATATTTTGCAACAGGCCTGGTACGCGCACACACACATAATATATGAACACACACACGTATAATATATGAACACACACATAATATATGAACACACCCAACACACATGTATAACATATGAATACACACGTATAACATATGAACACACACACGTATAATATACGAAACTAAAATTTCACAAAATGATATTCACTATAATTGACACCCTTTGATATTTTCTACTCAATTCTGTTATGTCACATTTTAAAATGCTATCAATACTCACAGCATTGATTTCAGGCCCTGCTAAGGAGGCTTGACCTGCGACCTGCATGTTGATAAGCTCAAGTGGGCCTGGTCTCCCCTGGCCCCCCAACCCCCAGCTCCTCTCTGCCTGGATGACTCTCATGTGACTTATCCACTTTCATCTGGAGACTTTCCTTTGCTCCTCTCTGGGGATGACCAACTTTCTGACAACTCATGTCTTTTTTCATTAATTTTCTGCTTTCCACGAGTCACTTTCAAATTACCTCTTTTTAAGTGAGGAAAACACAAATTTCAGCAAGTTGTGGCCTATTTTATTTCTCACCATTTCTCCAGGAACAGAAAAATAAAAGAGGGAAGGAGAAAATTACAATAAAAAGAAGCCAGGAGCAAACAGGAGAATTGATTTATACACAGACGGCGGAATGCTTGTCAGCTGTGGCTCTGAGTCAGGGCTTCTCCGGGCTCTGCTGACATTCCAGTCTTTGTTGTGTGGTCGTTCTGCACATCCTGGGATGTTTAGCATCCCTGACCCCTACCCATGAGATGCCAGTAGCATCTCCCCAGTGTGACAACCAAAAATGTCTCCAAACATTGGGGGCAAAACCAATGCTGTGCTCCTGAGGTTTGGGCCACCTGTGCCTGCATGTCCGAGCGGCACCAGGCCTGTTGTAAATCCCTGAGATGCAGCCTTAATTGGTCGATCGCATCCTCAAGTAGCCGCACCGGGTGTAATTAGCTGACATGTGTAACTTACCGTCTTGGTTATGTGGGGATAAACATGGACTCAGGGCCCGTTCCAGGTCAATTCCTCACTGACTCAGTGCTGCTCTGAGGATGGCTCTTTGCCTCCTCTGAGTTGTTTAAAACTAAAATCAGTGATGGCCCAGAATTGACTCGGCCTCTCTTTAATGGCCTCACCAGCAAATTGCAATAAATATCATCTGGGGCTCATGAAGCTGCTATTAAAATGGGCCACATGCTGTCACTTGGGGACGTGTCATTGTCTGTGTTTCAACGTTGATACCTGAGATGATGTTCATGGGAAACGGTGACCACAGATTCCACCGAGACAACTAATTGGCCAAGGTGTGTCCATCACTATGTTGAAACCAAAGCCACAACCATGGGTCTGAAGTTCACCTAGGAATTCCTTCCAAAACGGCAGAGAGATTTACAACCAAGTGTGACTGTCATTGGGCTTCAGAACAGCCTCTCCCTGCCAGCTGCAGGCTGACTGGTCGGAGAGCAGCCCGGGGCCGTCTCTGCCCCAGCCAAGGTGCTGCATCTGTGCCTGGAAGCCCAGCCAGAGAGGCCAGCCCTTCGCTCTAGTGCCTGGAATGTCAAAACCATAAACCAGCAGGAGCTGGTGGAGATCAGCAAAAGTGACAAAAAGGATTCACAGCTATTTGTTTATTTCTCCTCCTGACGCCGCCTGTTAGTCCACCCGACCAGCGTTCCCACACTTCCGTTGTGAGCCCGCACAGGTTCCCGTGGAGCCACTGACCTGGGCTGGAATCCACCTTTGAGACCTGCCATGTGCTACAGCCCCACTCACCCTTGTGGGTAAATCCTGACTCTTTCCCAGGCCGGGAAACACTCCTGTGACCCTGAAACTGCACAGGAAGAACTCCGAGCAAAGATGAAATCTGTGACGATCTACCTCGTTATCATGAAATTAATTGTCATTCTGCCTCAGCAATTTCATTTTCACAGAGTGATTCAACAGCCCTTTAGCATTTGGATCACCTCCGTGTCGTGTGTCCTGGAGAGGTTTGATGTCGTCTGCAGTGGGTTCTTTTAATTCAATTCATTTGCTCCTGCAGTGGGTGCAGGTCCCGTCCTTACTTACCCGGCAATCCCTGTGCCAGAGCAGGAGTTCCAGGTCTGAGCCAGACGTCCCCCTTCAGCAGCTGTTCCACACGTGGGTTCCTCACTCACTGGGGACACATGTGGCTTCCAGTCATCGTGCTCACACTTACCCATTAGTGCCTTGTGTGCTGGGAGACCGATTTCACACGTATGTGCTGGTGGGTGGGTGAGCAGTGAGCTGGCTGGGAGTATGAAAGGCCTGATTTCATTTGGTTCTCCACTCGAAGATTTGGGGATGGGAGACAATAACGTTCCCTTTCCGCAGCCGAACAGAGCTCAAAGCCAGGCCCAGGGACTTGCCAGTTAACTCTGAAATCCCCCTCTGTCCGGTTTTGCAGAGAGAATTCTGTCCAGGGAGGTCACATGTGGCCCAAGGTCAAGCCACCATCTCCAAACCAGAGCTGAGGTTTCCCCGTCCACCGTGAGACCCCTGGGTTTATTTCTCAGGGTTCTGAACCAGGAAGAGGGGGAGGCATGTGACAGCAGCGAACGGACACAAATCCTCATGACTGGACCCTCTGCAGCCCGAAACAGCATCCAAACCTCCTTGCTCTCAGCTCCGGGGAGGCAACCCATCTGGTCCTTCATACTGGATGGTGGGTCCCTGACCACCGTGTCACGTTGGCACATGTTCCCAGGGGGCAGCACCAGGATCCTCCGGTCCACGCTCAGTGAAGCTCCAACTCCGTGCACATGCCCAGTTTTTGTTTGTTTCCTTTTTCTCTAATCCAATTGCCAAGGCTCATCAAGTCCCACTAATGCTGAGAACGTCTGTGTGGACATCATGTCAGTTCATCTTCTTTCCAATCGTTTTCACTCCGCATTTGTCAGACCTGGCGTTGGCCTCTCCCAGGGACAAGGAAACAGCAGGGAGGTCTGTCCCTTCTGGGTCACACATCACTCTGCTTCCTGTGGTTCGCCCTGACACCTTCGCTGGAGAGGCTCCAACTGTGTCCCCGCCTGATGACAGTTCTTATTGTGGAGTTTGCTATTAAATCACCACCAGCGTCACTGCCGTGGCTCCTCTGAGGGAGCAGAGGTGGGGGTGGAGGAGAAAAGCTCTCTTCCTGCCTCTTAGAAGTCGAGAGAGAAGAGACAGGAACTGCTCACCAATAAGTGCTTCCCCAAAGACTGCTCTGTGTTATTTCATGCTTTAGGCTGACAGCTCCATAGAACATCACTGTCATTCACTATTCCCATTAGACAGGAGTGGGAAGTGAAGCTCAGAGAGGTTATGTAACTAGTCTGAGGTCACACAGCTCCTTCTAAAAGGAAAAGTCATTAAGTCATTCATCTGTGTTCTCCACCCAGCAGATACCAGTAGCATCCTCCCCAGTTGTGACAACCAATAAAGTCACTAGACATTGGCCCATTTCTCCTTTTAGGGGCAGGGGGACTGTCCCTGGTTGAGAGCTCTGCCTTTTCTGAGCCTGACTTGTCCCCAGTTGTGACAACCAATAAAGTCACTAGACATTGCCCCGTGTCTCCTTTTAGGGGCAGGGGGATGTCCCTGCTTGAGAGCGCTGCCTTTTCTAAGCCTGACTTACTAGGATTTCCTGCCACAGCGTTCACTTCTGTTTTAACATTTCTTTCACTTTTCGTATCTGTTTATCGCCTTCACACACAGACGGTGACAGCCAGAAGGGCCACCCCTTGGCCCGACTCTGCATCTGGAGTCGCCACACACTGTGCGGCGAGGGCACAGGGAGGACAGGCACTGCAGTCACACGTTCGGGCTGTTGGCTTTGAAGCCGCTGCCAGACCAGGAGGCTCACAGCTCGGTACCACGTCTGCAGGCAATGCCACGTCCCCGATGAGGACGGTCCTTATCTACTCAGGACAGCTCGCTGGCTGCAGCGTCTGACAGTTATCAACGGATCCAGGGCAAACCCAAACCTCCCGAGACCCTGCAACACTGACAGCCTCCACCTGCCCCACCCTCTGAGCTCCAGGCACAGCTCTTAACAGCTGTTTACACGCACTGTCTCATTTACACGAATGAGGCACGAGTGCTCGGTCATCAGAGATGGGGAAACTGAGGCACAGAGCGTGTCAATGGCCTGCGCACATTCGGAGTGAGCGGGTCTGACTCCAGGGCAGGGCCCATCGCCACGGTTCTCACAGGCAGCCCGGCCCTCAGTGTCCTTGAGCAGCAGCGTTCTCCGCCCCGCGAGTAACCTGCAGGAAATGAAGGCGTTTCCCACCGTTGCCTGTGTCTGGCACTAACTCATCTCCTAGGCAGCACAAGCCTTGACTAAATTAGATGGCAGCACTGACTTGGCGGACGCACTGCTTCACTCAGTCGCCCCTGCAGTGACCGGACCTGCGTTTTGCTTGCCCCTGAGTCTCAGAGTCTAGCAGAATCCTCAGTGCATGAAAGGAACTCGTCTTCATTTGCCTCGTAGCACATTCCTTTGTACACGTTATCACACCTCACGGTGTTTTGCACAGAGTAGTTGTTCAAAAACTGCTTAATGACTGACTGACTATACGACTGATCAATTAGTTCCTTTTCAATGGAGCAGTTACAATGGTTCTTACAAGTGAATAAAAAAAAAAGCCTGAGAAAGTGCTTTTATGTCTCTACATCCATTGTCCCAATTAAATGCCTCTCTCAGCTTCAGAGAGCGTGTTGATTTGGCTCTTTTCATTCTAAGCTCAGATCTTTTCATGCAGGTTTGGAAACCTGTGATACTTGGTTGTGGCTGCTGGGAAAGCAGAATGCTGGTGGCCAATGTAAAAACGTCTTAAGCAGATCTGTGTGCTTTAGAGACGAGGTAAGTTCTGGAATGGGACTCAGGAGAGTCCGTTTTAGGGAATTTGTCTCAGGGAGATAACTGAAGAGCAGCAAGCCGAGCCGACAACTTGGCTGTGACGCCCCCAGAGACAAGCTGGCCTTGATGGATGCTGCCCACCGAGCTCCGCACTTGTCAACGGGGCCGTCCATCTTCTGACACTTGTCAGCTTTATCTATGAGCTGCAAATGTGTTGTGGGACCAGGAGGAAAACTGTCTTTAGCCCTCAGAGCATAAGACGGTTGTCCTCTTGACTTCCACACAGTCCTGCTTCTGTGAGATCCTGGATGTCGGTGACAGGCTGCTGTGAGTGAGAGGAGGACTCTATGGGAAGTAACGCTGGGAGGCAGGAGAAGGCGGACCAGGTCTCCCCCCAGCACTTCTCCAAGAGGGATTCCTTTGTGGCAATGTGCTGGAGGTAATGTGCTGAGGTGAGAGTAAGGAAGAGGTGAGAGGGCGCGCGAGAGCGATGTGGAATTTGCTCAGGAGCCCAGCACAGCTCTCGGTGTGCGCTCACTCACTCCCCACCTTCCAAAGACTCAGGCTTTACCCAGGCCTGGTTCCAGGAGAACCAGCCGGTGCCTCTGAAGTGGATACAAGCTCCAGGAAGACTGGGGAGTGTCCCCTTTCCAGAGGAAAACGGTCTCCAGGTGGGAAAGCAGCAGGCAGCCCTTCCTGCCCATCTTCAGTGATGGGTGTGCTTGACGTCACAGCCCCTGTGCTGACTCCCAGAGACTTTGAGAGCTCAGGACTCCATCCTTTTGTCACGTGAACTGCTTCCGTGCCTGGGAGTCACCTCTTCCATAGGGAGTGCATCACACTCCCTCCCCCGCCCCGGGCAGGCACTTGGAGGACCAGTGGAACTCTGCTACAATCACTCTGCAAAGGGGACCATGACTTTCTGGAGTCACCGAGCAATGTGTTTAGCAATCTCATCTCTGCACAGAGAAGTTCTGTCAACGTTGATGAATACTTGTCACCGCCTCATTCTGCACCCAGGGACAGCCACGCTCTAAAACAGTGATGGCGAACCTATGACACGCATGTCAGCTGTGACACGCGAACTCATTTTTTGGGGTTGATTTTTCTTTGTTAAATGGCATTTAAATATATCAAATAAATATCAAAAATATAAATCTTTGTTTTACTATGGTTGCAAATATCAAAAAGTTTCTATATGTGACACGGCACCAAAGTTAAGTTAGGGTTTTTCAAAATGCTGACACGCTGAGCTCAAAAGGTTCACCATTACTGCTCTAAAACATCCTCAAGTGCATGCGGAAGGGTCAGTGGAGTTTAAGTTTCAAGACAAGCCGAGCTCAAAAGGTTCACCATCACTGCTCTAAAACCATCCTTAAGTGCATGCGGAAGGGTCAGTGGAGTTTAAGTTTCATAAACTCGAATGCAGGAGCCTAGTACTGGCCCATCAATTGATGAATGAATAAACAAATGTGGTCTAGCCATCCAATACAACATTCAACCATAAAAAGGAGTGAAGTGCTACAACATAAATTAACCTTGGAAATATTATGCTGAGAGAAGCAAGTCACAAGGGCCACATACGAATGATTTCTTTTGTGTGACATGTTCAAGATAGGCCTATCCACTGAGACAGAGAAGACTCACGGATGGTGGGGGCTGGGGGAAGAGAGAAATGGGAAATGACTGCTCGGGGGATGAGCTTCTTCGAGGGGTGATTAAAATGTTGTGGAATTAAATAGTGGTGGTGCTTGTACAGCTTTGTGACTATTCTAAAAGCCAATAAACAGTGCACAGTCAAGGCAGATACATTAAATTAAGTTAAAACAGAGGGGAAAAGTCCCAATTTCAGGCACTCATTGAAAAAATGATAATCTTATCAAGTGTGGGCCCTTGTACTCCCAGAGCAACAAGAGGCTGGAGCTGAGTGGCCAGTGGTCCTTCAGAAGGGGCTGAGCTCCCCAGTTTGCCTAGTCCCAGCCTCCCTGTATTCACTTCTTGATGTTATCACCGGGTCCTGAAGGCATGGAGTTTCATGGGGTCACCATGGTGATAGCTCCTGCAATACCACTGAGTTTGCACAGTGCCCCCTTGGAGTGTCCACAGAGGTAGCCCTGCGAAGTTACCCTGACTTGTCCCACCCCAAGAGTCTCTTATAGTGGCTCACGCGGGATTTCCGAGGACCGTGAGATGGAGTCTTGAGCCCCAAATCTGTGGCCAGCTGCATAAAACTGAGCTGCACTTTCTACTAGTATCTTCCTTCCCTGCCTCATTCTCCCTTCCTCTCCCTCCTGCACCCTGGGATTGCACTCCCTGAAGTTTGAGTCTAAGAACCTTTTCTCCCTTCCTGTTTTCTGAAGAACGTGTGCTAAGACAGTTATTACCACCATGGTTGGTATTTATTGGGACACTCTGTCCACACTGAACCAGGGTGATCAAAGAGACTCTGGCCCCGAAGCTGGATGCACAGCCATGGTTTATTGGAAACAGCACTGAACTGAGATTCAGAAAAGGCCAGGGGGTCCCAGTTTCTCCACTTGGCTGCCTGTTTGTACGAATGACTAGACATGATCTCACCACATGGCTCTGAACCCAGTGTGCGGTCAGGCTCTGGGGGCTCCGCACTCTGTCTGCATCGCTCTCTCCTCCATGAAGCCATCTCCCCTCATCTCGAGATTCCTTCTGCTCTTCTCTGAGATGATCCAGGGGATGGAGGTCATTCTACCCATTTGGCCAACAGGAAGACCGAGCTACAGAGAAAAGAGAAAGCTTGAACCAATCCCAAACTGAGGAGGGTGGTGAGTGGGAGTCAAGTTCTAGGAGATGACCCAGGAGCCCTTACTTGGGGTCATGAAGACAATCAACCATGGGGACGTACCAACCACCAGGACGTTGGCAATCATCGATGGCCCTTGTGCCCACCTGGCCTTGTCCCCATCTGTGGGGATGGCCCCTACAGGCCCTACAGGCCCCAGGCCCAGGTTTCAGCAGGTCTGTGGAGCAGTCAGCCACACCGTGCACTGCAGGCAGCTCGTGTTCATCCCCACTGGAGGGAGGGCTCCGGGTCCGGCAGGTTGGCTGGAGGAGAAATCAATACTCATTGACTCCAAGACTTAAATGCCTGATAGGCCTTTGAACAGGCCATGGGCTCGGCTGACTTGGGGGCCTCTCCCTGCTCCTCTCAGCTGCACAGCAATCATCTCTGCCTGTTTGTACGAATGACTAGACATGATCTCACCACATGGCTCTGAACCCAGTGTGCGGTCAGGCTCTGGGGGCTCCGCACTCTGTCTGCATCGCTCTCTCCTCCATGAAGCCATCTCCCCTCATCTCGAGATTCCTTCTGCTCTTCTCTGAGATGATCCAGGGGATGGAGGTCATTCTACCCATTTGGCCAACAGGAAGACTGAGCTACAGAGAAAAGAGAAAGCTTGAACCAACCCCAAACTAAGGAGGATGGTGAGTGGGAGTCAAGCTCTAGGAGATGACCCAGGAGCCCTTACTTGGGGCCAGGAAGACAATCGGCCATGGAGATGTACCAACCACCAGGACGTTGGCAATCATCGATGGCCCTTGTGCCCACCTGGCCTTGTCCCCATCTATGGGATGGCCCCTGAGAGGCCCTACAGGCCCCAGGCCCAGGGTTCAGCAGGTGTGGAGCAGTCAGCCACACGGTGCACTTTAGGCAGCTCGCTTTCATCCCCACTGGAGGGAGGGCTCCGGGTCCCGCAGGTTGGCTGGAGGAAAAATCAATACTCATTGACTCCAAGACTTAAGTGCCTGATAGTCCTTTGAACAGGCCGTGGGCTCGGCTGCCTTGGGGGCCTCTCCCTGCTCCTCTCAGCTGCACAGACAATCATCTCTTAATAATCCAATCAAGGCCAAGGAGAGGGAGAGGCGCCCAGCACTGTCCTCTCTGAGGGGGCTGCCCCTCATGACCCGCTTCAGGACGACAGAAGGCCCCCTCCTGGAGGGTTGACATGGGAGAAACACCCCCAGACTGTGACATTGGCCTGGACGCCCCAACTCGTTAAATCACCTCTAATTTCTACAGGAGTCGATGTGACATGGGCTGTGTCTGCCCCTGAGCGCCCCTCCTGCATTTCTCCCTCCACTGTGCCCCACCCAGCGGCCAGGAGTGCAGAGGAGAGCGTCCCTTCCTTTCCACGCACCCAGGCTGTGGGACCCTCACGGTCTGCCCCTGAGCGCCCCTCCTGCATTTCTCCCTCCACTGTGCCCCACCCAGCGGCCAGGAGTGCAGAGGAGAGCGTCCCTTTCCTTTCCACGCGCCCAGGCTGTGGGACCCTCACGGGAGAGGATGCCAGCAGGGACGTGGGGCATGCTTTGGGGAGTGTGAGAAAGCAGCTGGGCTCTCAGAGGGGGGTGATTTAAGGTGAGCTGGAGGTTCGTGAGCAGGGAAGCAAGAAAAGCAGTGATGTGGGAACAGTGAGCTGGCACCACGCTCAGTGCGAATGGAACATGGGTCCTTCTCAGTCTCCTATTTATTCAATAGTTTTTTGTCAGCTCACATCTCTTGTTGCCAAGTCTGTACAATATACTAAAGGAAGGAGTTGGCTGTTGCCTGTTTTACCTGTGCCCAGTGCCCAGTAGCTGTTCTGGCCTCAGAGCTTCACTCTAGGGCCTGTTTGCTCAGAACAACTCAGGGTGGAGGCATGAGCGTTGGGGGACGGGGCTCCAAATATTAATAGTGAAAGATGACCTCACTTTTTCCTCTGTTCGGGGTTGTGAATCATTTCAGGCTGTTGGGAGCAGGGGCTTTGCCAGCAGCTGCATCTGACCAGGCCCGACTGAGAGCTGGGCTTGGGTTTGCGTTGGGGTCACTCCCGGCTTTGACATGAAACACAGGTCGTATTTCACTCTGGGGCCTCCCGCTTGAACAATGTCAGCCTCTGAGAAAATACAGCCCCTGTGCAAGGGAACATACAATTCCTTGCAAAATGAAGGCTTTTCCTTGTCTAAACCCTCCAAGTCCACATCGAGATCGGTCTTCCCAGGCTTTCTAGAGTCTTCAATGGAGTTGTCCACCAGACTAGCTGAGGACTCCTCATTCTCGGGCTCGAGAGGCAGGGGGTGCTGCTGAGACCATCACATGCGAGACCCTGAGTTCACAGCATCTCTGGTTTAGCTGGGGAAGCAGGAATACTTCATTAAAACCCACCATTTACAACAGAAGCACTTTTCTGGAGCGGAGGATCAGGGAGTCTGAATTTTAACATGTTCCTCTGGCATGGTAACAACACACAAACACATCCTTCTTGTGTGTTTTAAAATCTTGTCTTGGTCCAAATCTTATGGGTGCCCTAAAAAGAGATATTTATTCTTGTGTTTCTTTCATAACCTCTACAATGTTCCCAGGACACTCAGGAAATATTTCTTGATTTGTTGAGGTTCTGAGCAGTGGCCAGAAAGACTCCCTTTCGCTGTTACTAGGGAAATCTACACAAGAAGAATCATTCCCGGAGAACACTGGAGATTCCTTTGGCCATAGGGTTTGTTTTTAGTCTCTTGAGGGATATAAAACCTGTGTGTTGCTTTTCCACTAGCTTCTGGTTCCAAATCTCTGCCAACAGAGAGCTGAAACCGAGGCCATTCCTACACCAGTGACTCAGCACTAAAGAAGTTATCACTGTTAGGTTTCAAATTAACAGCAAAATACAAAAAAGATAATTCATCAGAGAGGGGAGCTAAGCAGTAAGCACATTTTTGCAGCATAAAAAAACCACACACATATTCTGGAATGTCAGTCTGGAAATCTGGAAACTGGAGGCACAAGCTACTAATTTGGGGGTAGAAAATGTTATGTAGCTTAAACCCCTTTAGGAATATTTTATCAAAAGATCCACTCCCTGTGATGTTATTCTGGGTATCTCTTTTGTAACCAGCTGCCATGCGTTAGCATTTCACTGACTTGAAAATCACAGCACTCTAATTACAGTCTCTATCAAAAAAGGAAGCAGGTCTGTGAGCTGGCGCTTAATCGATACATTCATTTCTAAACCTATTTCTGTCTTGTCTCAGATGATCAGGGTGAAAATGTTTATGAGTTATTTATGTTGGGAGCAAAGAGGAGGAAGGTGGAGAGGAAGTGAGCCAGAGAACTTCCCTTTCTTCTCTTTTATCTTTTTCTTCCTGGGTCATCCACTGCAAGGGCAGGTTACTGGATACCGCCTGGCTCAAGGGTAATGGTTTGTGAACTTGACTGGCCTGCTTTGACATAGAAGGATTGAGAAAACCGAGAAGACCTGTGGTTTCTCCCACTATTGGCAAGAGTAGGCCCTTCTTGCAATGTGTCCCCTCCCACTGCTTCTGTCTATCCGTGGGTGAGGGACATCTCTGAAGCCAGTCTCTAGTAAAGGCAGACAAAGAAAGGCCCATCTTCCAGTAGGAAGGTATAGTAGTCAGTTTTTACCACAATAGTGATATGTAACATACCAGCTCAAATTTCAGTAACTTACTAGTATACCAACAACATTTATTTTCACACTCAAGGGTCTGTAGTGTTGGCCTATGATTTGGCTGATCTTGGCTGGCCTTGTCTGGTCATCTGTGGCTCAGCTTAGAGACCAGTTGGGCTTGGCTACAGGCTATGGATGGTCTCAGTTCAGCTTCGATGTGTCTGTTGTTTTGGGACTCTGGCTGGAACAGAGGCAGCTGCCTGGGGCATGCTTGTATGTGAAAGAACAGAGTAGTACATGCTGTTCATTGGAAGTCTGCTCACATGGGCCAAAGTTAAGTTACATGGCGAAGCATAAAATGAGTAGGGCAGGGATGTCCACTCTACCCACATGGGAGGGCACCCCAAGGTACATGGCAAAACATGTCAGCGTATCATCCTATTACAGAGGTATGCAGGATTGAATGTACCACAGGAAACCACCCCCAGTGTGCCTTTATCTAGGAACTCTTTTCTCCAAATGACTTCATAACTGACCCACTTTAGTACTGATATCCCAGATGATTCTCTTTGGACTGAGTTAATAGGTTCTCCTAGAGACCTCCATGAAAATCATTCCGGAGACACCTGTTAAGGAAGTGACCACCTATTGTTTTTTTAGGACTCATCTGACCTCAGATGTTTCTGGATGTGTAAGTTTCTCAAATTAAGATTTTAAGTGATTACTCAAGAATAACCCAACAGAGTTAAAATTATGATTAGATTTCTTAAGGAATGCAATTAAAATATGAAATGAAGATTTTTGTATCCTGTAGTAAAAATTTATGTACCTAACAACCTTAATTTCAACCACTGTTTCTTAGTGGGTATTGCATATCCATTGTGACATGGGAGTTAACTTTAGGCATTACTGGGATATATTTTTTAAAGCTATGTATTTATCCTTATAGTTACCCTCAATCTATAGCAAGGAATAGCGATTTTACTTTTAGAGTTGTGATATCAAGTTTTCTGTTTGAATACATTTACTTATGTAAAAAAGTGAGTCAAATTAAAGAACAAGTTAAGTAAATCATGGTATAAGTGGGATATAAATAAGGCAACATTTTTGAGGCAGTTTTCAAAACTCTTCCTAACTTTGTACAAATGCAACATGAATTTCAATCACAAATGTCCTCTCACAGGATGCTGGTTAACAATTCTTTCTAGAAGATTCTTTCCATGATTCAAGCATTTCCTCCTGTCCTCTTGGTCTTGCTCCATCATGCTCTTTACAGGTCTCATGGTGACCATGTGAGTCCCACAGGCTCACTCCTTTATCCTCTCTGGATGGCTGTGTGCTAGACCATGTTCTCATCACTGGAGATTGTCACATTCTTTCTGGCTTGCTAACAGAATCTAAGGCTGCTAGATAAAATTCGGACCATGCAATATTTGAGACATTTGTATGAAAACTATGGGTTGTTTAACTGGGTGGCCATCCTGTATTTTTCTTTGCTAAATCTGGCCACCCTAACAGAGACCCTTTGAACACGCCCACACAAGTGGTGGATCATTGTTGGTCTATTCTCTGGAGTCGGTGCTCTGGGTTAAAGGTGAAGTGATACCACCTACCAGCTAACTTCATTTGTGCTTGAAGTAGAAGTTAGTAGAATCTTCCTCATAGGATGCTTGGGAGGATTAAATGGGTTAATACCTGATATGCACTTGTAAGAGTTCCTGGGCACAGAGTAAATTCAGGTTGCCTGATGTATAAAGCCAGGTAGCATTCTCTCAATCCCCAGTACCATTTGGTGGCTGTATAAGAATCCAGCAAACATGGGGACACTCTGTCTTGGTCTCACTTGTCTACTTGGTGAGCATTGGGGGTCTTTGTGGCCTGGTGTGCCCTCGCACTATCATTAATTTATGACAAAACCTATTTTCAAAATAGCTTCCCCTAAGTAAGATAAAGTAAGTCAATCAGAGGGTGTCTTTGAAGTGACTTCTAAATCAGCGAGGATTTCAAGTATGCTCACTGCTCTTCAGTGGTGGGAAGTTGCAGGTTGCTCCTGTTAGGAAAGGGCGAAGATCAGACCCGGAGAACAGCCCCGAGTAAATGGTGAATACTTTGAAATAAACCAGTGCTGTGTTTGACCTCTAGTTCTGAACTTAACATGTTCGAGACAGATGAGGGTAAGGTGAATCAATAGCCGAGAAAGCAAATTCCAACTCCCAGGGGATTTCTTTCTATGGGGTCACTCACATGTGGTACAACTTGAGTCAAACCAGACTCTGCCACATGGGGATGAAGGGATTATGAAGCCAAATAAATAAGAGGGAGCCATTTTTCACCTCCCTTTGATACATGCTGATGCATCAGAAAATGAAAAAAAAGAATTAAAAGATAATTAAAAGATTCTTCCAAATAATGCAATGTTCAGGGAATGGAAGCAGCCACTATTGGGAGAGACTTATAAATCAGAAGATAAAGTCATCTTGTGAAAGAAAGCAGAGTCTGTGTGTATGTGGAAATTTACTCCTGGGTGAGTTTGCCTCCCTCCCAAAGATATGCCCACATTCTAACTGCAGTGGGTTCAATGTAGAACTCATTTCTATGTAAACTAAACTCATCTGATAAGCCTGGAGGGTCACCAAGTTGCTGGAGGTTGAAGCTATGGACAGAGTGTTTGCCTCAGTTCCCCCATCAGCAGAGCCGGAGACAAGGGCTGTAGGTAGGAAGGTTATTTAGGGAAGTGATCTGAGGACTGAAAAGGGTGAAACAGGAAATGAGGAAAAGCCAATCTTTGGATGTGTTTTGAGCTGGTCATCATGTACAGTGGTTTTAAAACATGGCCACATGTTTTGGGACACTCCTCCCATGGGCCCCCTCTCCTTGCATCTCAGTGGGCTTGTCTTGCTATGTTACCTTCAAGGATGGGTATAAAAGTCTATCTAGGAACCTCGAGCCATCAGAGTATGCCCTGCTATTGGCCAAAGAGTTCGGATCAAGGATAAATATGTGATTCAGTGAGACTCAATTCTGGGACTTCTCTTGAAACTGTAGGACAGAAAAACATTTTCCTACCTGGGCTGCTGAGGGTGTGCCTAGATGCCAGGACAGAAGAGCCTGGCTGAGCCTGGATGCTACGAAAATCCAGTTGTGGCTTCCTATGAATAAGGAGATGTCACAGGATGAACCAAGCCCAACTTCAGTGTCTCTTTATCATTTATCTTTTCCTAGAAGATAAAGAAAAAGAAATACAAAATGCATAATTGTTAATATTTGGCAGAAAAAATACGCAAAATTAAAACAAAAAGCTTAATTTTTTTTTGAAACTTCAAAATGAGTATTATTTTGTCTGGGCTTCCTTTTTATAGTCCAAATGCTTTCTTCTCATCTATTATGAAATAAAAAATTACCTTCAGTCTAGTTTTTTATTCCTTTCTAAGTAGTGGCTCTAATCCCTGATGATCATGTGTCTACTAAAGACACTGGAACATGATGCATTCAAGGTTTATGGTGAAGCTTCAAGAACTTTCTCAAAAACAATTTTAATTTTGGCAAGTTTCAGAATCCAGAAACACATTCTGTTATGCATTCTTTTACTATTTATGTGTTTCCTTACAAACAGTGATTTTCCTTCTGTTTTGGAATTATGTTCATGCCCTTTCTTATTTGCCTCCTGGTTGGTGGCCATGAAACAAAAAATCTGCTTTAAAAAGAATAATCCCTATCTCCTACCTCAATAATCTATAATAAACCTACTCTTATATTATGAAATTTCTTTTTTGCTCAAAGAAATAAAATAGGCCTTGAAAATACATGTTATGTGTATATCAGAGAGGAGAAAAGGGCCTTTAAGCATTCATATCTTTCTTTCTTTTTTAAAATATATACTTTTTTATTTCAGAGGAAGTGAGAGGGAGAAAGAGATAGAAATACCAATGATGAGAGAGAATCATTGATTGGATTCCTCCTGCACGCCCCACACTGGGATCAATTGAACCCACAAACCGGATATGTGCCCTGACTGGGTATGGAACCGTGAACTCCTGGTTATAGGTCGACGCTCCATCACTGAGCCACACTGGCCGGGCAAGCATTCATATCTTTCTATCCAGGTTGTTAGGAGGCATGGTTTGAGAACCAGGATTGCAACTTTTCCATGAGAGGAAGATATCAGAAGACAAGAACCTAGAAAAGAGGACATAAATGACTTCTTCACTGATGTTGGAACTCAGCTTAGCGTGAGTACTGATGGCTTGCTGCTCTGGGTAATTGAATATGTGTAACAATAAAGATGCACCATAGTGCACTCATTTTGTTTTCATTATTTTTTTTGCCAGGGAAAATGTGTGATTACCCCACAGTGAGGATGCCTGAGATTCTCACACACAGGCCAATGACTGTCAGGACGAGGACAGAAGCAGCTGGACCCATGAGAAGGCCACCATGGGGTGGGGAGGGTAACACTGTAGGGTTGCCAATGCCAGCTTTGGGATTTATCTGTGACGGCCAGGCTGGTGGATGGAATGGAGGAAGGAAGAGGAAAGCAAACTAATCCAAGGATGAGGCCTGAGCAGCTGGAGAAGGGAGGTGCTATTGAGCCAGGTATGGTAGGTCTCAGGAGGAGCAGGTGGGGGACAGTGAGGGGCTGAGACACTGAAAAATGGGGGTGGGGGGCTGAGGCCTGGAGCTTGGAGAGGAACATGGAAAGGACTGGCTGGGTGGAGGGGGGGGGGGAGATTAGGGGGTTGAGCTGACTTGCCCCCTGGCTCAAGGTCTTCCTTCGTTTGAGCTGCAAGGACGGCCACCTGGGTTGTCTCTGAGCAGGTGAAGTCAGCCAGACTCTGCACTTGGTCTCCCTCTGAGGGACAAAGGTCAATGTCACAGCAGTCTGCTCTGATGCTGGCGTCACGCCAAGACCCTTAACATTCAATGAGAAATCTGCATTGATGAAATTTTCATTAAAGAAACATTATCCCTTTCACTCCCCTTGTTATTCTGAGGCTTTGAGTATCAGGCTAATTTGGGTTTGATTACCCCGATGATCTGAAGATCGGAGCATTATTAAAAATTTAGATGAGCAATGATATGTCTGGGCCTCCCTCTCCTCTCTCAGCCGGAGCACAGGGGGCTCTGCTAATGATCACGATGAATTCGGGGCAGGCCAGGCAATTAGAGGAGTATCTATAGTTTGAGGGAGCTTTGACCTCTCTGTCTTCAACGGAAATGAGCTGCTTGGCTTCCAGGGCGCACGGATTTAATGGCTGAAATGCATCCAAAGGAAATTCCAGTCCTAGACCTTTCTAGGACCAAGGAGCTGTCTGCATGCCCGAGCAGGTGCCCTCCTCTTTCTGGGCCCCAAACGAGCCCTCATCTGTAGAGTAAGGAGGTTGGACCAGGGCAGATGCTTAGTGGTGGCCATGGGCCGAAATCGGCTGAAGAGGGAACCTGTGCTGCAAACTGTTTTATTTGTTTAACGAGCATTTCCTTAGGCTCATGAGCTTAGTTCCCTGTGTTTCCTGCATGTTCACTTGTCCAATTCTCCCAGCCACTCTGCGAGGCACATACTCATCATTCCCACCTTACAGCTGGGGAGACTCTGACCAAGAGGGGTGGAATGACTTACTCTGGGTCACCTGCTGGGCAAGACCCAAACTCAAGCGGTCTGGCTTCCAAATCTATGCTGGAACATCTGTGCCACAATTCCTCAATTTTTTTATTCTTGAATACTTTTTTTTCCAAGCCCAATGTTTCCAAAGTAATTAGGCACTAAAATGTAAAACATTTGCATTTTTCTGTAAGAATAGAATTTACCTGTTAAAAAATTGGAGCCTCTGGCGAGGTGTCCTCTAAGGGTATCCCTCTCCGGATAATCAGTATTTTGTGATTCCATGAGACTCTAATTACTAACATGACTTACCATTTGTCTGTAAGGAGAGATGGAAGCTTTCAAAAACAGAACCCCACCTTTCAAAAAGGCCAAAAAATAAAAAATAAAAAAACAAAAAAACACACCACCCCACAGCACAGCAGTGTGCGAGGGGAAAACCTATTTGAATGCATCAGAGAGCAGCTGCCAGGACTTGAGGGACCAAGATCCCAGACAGAAGGGAGATGCTCTGACACGAGCCCTACATGCTCCACCTTTTTTTCCCTTTTGAGAAAGTTGCCCATTTGTGAGTGGAGGGGCCAAATGTCACAGGAACTGGGACTTTTTCAGCACGCTCATGTATATGGGGACACAAGAACTGCAGTTTGGGGCTATCCAGGAAGCCAGGGTTTGAGGGCCCAAGATCTCAGAGAAAATGGAACCTTCTAGAAGTGGGTCTCATTTTCTGTAGTTCCCTCCCTCTGGAAGCATTTGTGGTTCCTAAGCTGCCCAGACAAAAGGCTCAGAAGACAAACAAAGTGAGTTGCTGAGAGGCTAAGAAACGAAGCAAAGGCTTCACCAGTATGTGTTTTAATATATTATTTCCAGGGGTTTTAGATGTACTTAGCGGGGCTGGTGGGGTGGTGGTGGGGGCAGGGGGGATAGGGAAAGCTAGGTCCATCTTTCCGGAAGTGAAAGTCTGGACAGTTTTCCCCTCATGCCTTGCCCTGAGCAGTAATCGTGCCTCTACCTTGGCTTCAGCTTCTCTAAAGAAGAATCCGTGTGTGGCTCTGTCTTCTTCCCGGTGACCCCAGTGCTGGGACCATTCTCTCATTATCCTTAGAGCTGCTACTGGCTTCCTTCCATCCTGCTATGAGCCTCCAGTCCTGCCATCACCTGTGTGACTCATTCCTGGTATTTGTTTTTCACATTAGAATGGTTTCTACTTTCATGCCCGGACCTTGATTTACACAAAAAAAGGATGAGAATTCTCATCTTAATTTTAAATAGCTATTGCCAAGTTACCTGCCAAAATGCCTGTTCCTATTTAGTTAGACCAATAAGAGTATCTGTTTAACCTTTCAAGCTTTGCTTTGCCAATCTGATAAGTGAAAAAAAGAATATTTAATTGTCATTTTCATTTGCCTAATTAAAGGTCAAATTCTCATCTTTTCATATGCTTATTGGTCATTTGCATTTCTCTTCTGCAAACTGTCCATTCATATCCTTTATCAATTTTTCTGTTGAATTATTTATATTTTTCTATTGCTTTACAGAAGCAAATTGAGTTAATTCTTTGTTCTCTATCAGCCAGATATCTCCTCCTTGTCTTTGTTTATGCAATGTTTTGTTATGCAGAAGTTATACATTTTGATGTATTCAATTGTGGAAGAAACTAATCCCAGCAAACATTGCAAAAAGATATTGTATTGGCTCCTGTAACCGAACAACTCAGACACAGGGCTTCAGGTGAAGGTGGATCCAGGGCTCCGTGTCATCAGGACAGTGTTCCAGCTCACTGTTTCTTCACAGGAATGTCATTCAAGGGTTCAAGCGGGTAGCAGCATGGCTCCCAATAGGTGTATTTACAAGATTAAATATTATAACAACATTTTGTCTAAAAGTTTATTATAAAGCGCCCCCCTTCCCCCAATAAGAAGCCTTAATGTAGTTAGCTCTGAGAGTGATTCATTATCTCAAAATGTAAGGGCTCTGAGTAACTTTCTTTTTTTCTTTACTGTGGAAAAATGGCTGCCATACACAATTAGGCATTGTGTACTAATCCAGCAGCATTCCATGAAAGTAGGAAAGGAAAGCTCTTATCAAGCACATCTCTCTACCAGACCTCCACACTAAATCCCCTAGATTTCACTGGTTGAACTGGGTCATGTGACCACACTCACTGCAAAGGATGATGGGAGAGCAAGTAATGCACTGTCCAGCTCTAGACTGGGGGCGGGGCTCTGCTGGGGCATAGGGTGAGGGAGGGGTAGGAACACCCAGCAGCCTACCCCAGGGACCATCTCTCCCAGTCACTCCGGCTGCAGACACAGGATTCACTCTGCTTGGACCAACTCTTATGTGCTCATCCTAAACCACTTCTGGGTCTGGTCTGGGGGATTTGCCATCTGGCTGGCCAGGCTAAGGTCACATGGTCCACCCTTAGTCCCAGACCTGGAGCTCATTCTGAACCCCAAGAATGGAGAGTGGGAGAGTGATTGTTATTTATTGGGTTATAGTTACCAGAAAACAGGAAGGGTATGTGCTGGAAACTCAAAATGGGAGGTGTGCACATGAACATGGAAATAATCACTGTTCTGAATAATGTCAGTTTCTGAGAATGAATTTCTGGCTAAATGCTGGACAAATGCTAGCTTTCTTATCATTCTCTCTTCCCTCTAGGCCAGTGGTTCGCAACCTTCCTAATGCCACGACCCTTTAATACAGTTCCTCATGCTGTGGTGACCCCCAACCATAAAATTATTTTCGTTGCTACTTCTTAACTGTCATTTTGCTACTGTTATGAATCGTAATGTAAATATCTGATATGCAGGATGTATTTTCATTGTTACAAATTGAACATAATTAAAGCATAGTGATTAATCACAAAACAATATGTAATTATATATGTGTTTTCCGATGGTCTTAGGTGACCCCTGTGAAAGGGTCGTTTGACCCCCAAAGGGGTCGCAACCCACAGGTTGAGAACCGCTGCTCTAGGCAGTGAATGGTGAAAGGGACTTGTTACTGAACTATTTTTCTTTTTCTCTGGACAGCTCATGCCTCCCCCTCCCCCAGCCATGCCTGTAATTGCCCCTATGGAAATGATCCCCTTTCAAGTGGGAATTCGGGGAGCCCTAGTTTTGACCACTGGCCAAGCTTAGTGCCCAGTAAACAGCACAGATATCTTTAAAGAGCTTGTTCCCAGCTTCTAGAAGTGCGGGTGTCATTGTAAAGGTTAATGATGATTCTTCAACTTCTGTTCAAATTTCCATTCTGATGTCCTAAATGAAAGCCACTCAATCTTGCCTTAATTCTCCCCATGTACCCATTACCAGCTTATGTCAAATCTGAGCTGCACAAAGGCTCAAAATTGCTATGTTCTAGGATAGACTCAGCTCCGAAGCAATTTAAATGTTCCCAGTTTTAAAATGGCTTGGCAGTCTGTCTATAACACGTCCTGTGGCTGAAAGGGAATGAAAACATGCATATGTTAGTGATGAATTGATCTGCTGATGGAGCTCAGTTAACCTTTGTGACCAAATGGAGAGAATGGCTCAGACCTGATCAATCAAAGCAGCCATTAGGAATCCTGCCTAGTGCACGGCCTGCTCCAGCCCCGGGGTCCTGGGGAGAGAGATGAAAAGGGAAGGGGTTTAGCCATAAATGCAGGCAGTGTGCAGACGGGCTGGACAAAGGTTGGTGAGGCTGAGGACTGTTCATTGTGCTGGTGGTTTGTGACTTTCTCTAACCCCCTCCCGGGTTAAAAACGGGAGCAAAAGGCAAAGTGACATCAGGGCTCTGAGACCAGGAGCCACCCTGCAAGGTGACTGTCATGCCATTTCCTGCAGCTGCAGATCTCAAGGCGGCAGGAGTGCACGTTTATGGTCGGGGCAAATCGGGGTGGGTGAGGGGAGTTCACCTCTTCTCAGTATAAGGGTCCCATCTCTGTGAGTTCCTTTAGGCAGGTCTGAGAGCTCTCATCCCCAGCCAACCACTAACTGTGCCTGGGCCCAATTCAACAAAAAGGTCACGGGGAAGATGGACGGCAAGTACCCGGAGCTTTATATTAACCTGGGAGTGATGGATGAATGAGTGATACTGTGTCTTTAACCTCGGGCATTTCAGACGTTTTGAATGAAATTTTCTTCAAATCAGAAAGCAGAATTTTCATTTTTCAGAAACTTCATTTTCACTCTTAAAAAAGAAAACAATGTTATAAAATACACCCTTTGTTTAAACATCTAAATTTGGGGAACACCCACATTTATCAGAGAGATGTGGAGAAGGCCGTTCATTGAAGCATTGCTTGTTTTACAAAAATCATCAAGACGTATCAGTTTCCTATTCCTGCTGGAACAAATGACCATAAACTTAGTGTCTGAAAACACAAGTCTATGCTCTTGCAGTTGTGGAGGTCAGAAGTCTAAAATGGGTCAACTGATGGGGAGAACCCATTTTCTTGCCTTTTCTGGCTTCCAGAAGCCGCCTGCTTTCCTTGGCTCATGGCACATCCCCCCTCCTCACCCCAGAGGTGCAGCATCTTCCCACCTCTCTCTCTTCTTCGTTGGTCACATTGCCTTTTCTTTCTCTGATCCACCATTCTCCTTCTTTTAAGGACTCTTGAGATTACACTGGGCCCATCTGAATATCCAGGTTAATCTCCCTAACCCAAGACCCTGAACTTAATCACATCTGCCGAGACCCTTTGCCGTGTAAGATAGTATGTTCACAAGCTCTGGGGATTAGGATGTGGACAGCTTTGCAGAAGCTGTTATTCTGGTGACCACAGGAGAATCTGCATCCATCAGGACAGACAAGAAAAACACCCCCCAAACCTCAGGGGCTTACACAGGCAGCAAGGCTTCTCTTCAATGGAGTCCCATGTTTACAAACTGGGGAGGGGTCATCTAGGGACCTCGCCAAGGGCCGCACAGCTGGAGAGTGGGCAACTGGACTTCCCCCGGAATCCTCAACCCTACTCCACTGCCGTGACTTTCTGTAAACACGTCTTCCCGCTCCCCCCATGTTGCTCCGTCACTCTAAGAACTAAGTAAATGACAGTCAGGCTGAGCTAGTTGGACGCCCTCTGCTCTATTTATTTTCCAGCATCTGCTTCATAAGCCGTTGGACGTCCATGTTAATTTCCTCATTGCTGTTAACCTCGCCTTCCAATTAAGCAAAATGTTCCAGCACAGCAGCCCCTTATTACACGGCCCGTCTTTGGCTGACATTTGGTGCTGTGTATCTTGGCCTTGACCGACAGAGGCAGCAACTTCTCACATCGGCCTCGCTTTCTCCAAAGTGCAAACGACTCCACGACCAGATGGGCGTCCAGGGGACCAGGAGCTCCAGTGACTGCTGAGCAGGCAAAGAAATGCTCATTAAAAAAAAAGTCAGGACTGATGAAACGGTGTTTATTTTGTTTCTTCAAAAAGGATGAAGATTGGGAGGCACTAAAAAAAAAAAGTAATAATTTCATGGAAATCTGTGGTTTTGGCTTTTTCTTTATATGGACTCTTTAAATTCATGTGGCCCATTTCTCTTGGCATTGGGGCTTTCATGACTGCTCTGCTTTGCATGGTTTCCCAATTAAACCCTCAATCATTCATTCATTCATGACCTAGTTATTTAGTGTCCATCATCTTCCAGGCACTGTTCTGGGCTGGATGTCTACAGCAGGGGATCAGTGAAGGTCCCAACACCAGGGAACTCACCTTCTCGTCTGGGACAATCAATAAAATGATAAAATGTACCTAGAATGAATCAGGGGGTGGTTGGTGCTAAGGAAGAAAGTGAGGAAGGGAATGGAGGGGCTGAGGTTCCTCAGAGGATGTTGATACGGAGCAGAGACCTGAAGGCAAAGAGGGAGGAAAATAGTTTAATATTTGGGGTGAGAGGTGTATTCCAGTGCAAAGACCCTGAGGTAGGAGCATCGTAGGACGTTGTGAGGATCAGGATTTTATCTGAGTGAGGGTTTTGAGCAGAGGAGTGATGTGATCCGACTTATACTTGAAAGAACCACTCTGTTAAGAGTAGACTGAAGGGAGGGGCCAGTATGAGCAGCTTGGACCAAGGTGGTGGCAGTGGGGGTGGAAGTGGTTGAAGCTGAAGATGTTTTAAGGTAGAACCAGCAGTTTTTGTAAAATGGAGCAAATGTGTTATGTGTAAAATACAGAACAGTACAAGCCTCAGGATGGCACCAACGTTGTTGGTCTGAGTAACTTGAATTTTGAGCGGTGGGGGCCTGCTGTGGGCTTATTTAGAAACGTACCAATTCCCAAAGAATTAGTTTTGTGTTTGAGGAAGTAAAGGCAGACGTGCTCTCCTGCTTTATGGTTCCTTTAAGATACATTGCAGTACATGATTTATGTCAGATGGACACTTGATTTCCCACGAGGATTCCCAATTGTCACCTCTCATTTAGGACAACATTGAAAAGGAATACGAAATCTCCTTTAGCAGCTTCAGAATTTTTTCAGCTATTGGTTCCTGCAAAAAAAAAAAAAAAAAACAACACAACAAAACTGTAATGCTAGAGAATCAGCCACAATAATTTTCAAAAAGGGATACAAATAGGCCAGGAATTGGCTTTCCTAATAGACTTCAGCTTGAATTACATGTAAGACAGACGAGTCGAATCAGGCTGTTATGTGGTGGAAAGAATTGCAATGTCACATGGAGCAAGAAAGGTGTAAAAATTGAGCAGAAACAGATGTTCTCCAGATATTTGCTGTTAGATATGGGCCTTTCTCTTGTTGATGTTATTGGTATGAAGTCCAATATTACCCCAGAAAAAGGAAGCAAGGCCACTAACTGTCGGGTGATGAGGTATATTGCACTTCAGCAAGTCCCCTTAGTAACCTGGCACACGGCTTGTTGCTCAGGAAGCCAGAGAGATCGCACCCCTGCCTTCCTGCACTTGTCGAGTTTGGGAAGAGATGCCAGTATTGGCTCAGTGCATGTGACCATGCAACATAGGCTGGTCCACAGTGCAATGTTCTGTATCTCCCCCCAAGCAAAAATTGAAACAGAAAAACAAAACCACAACACAACAACTGATAACACTGTGCTGAACTCCAGGATCCCTGCCACCACCTACAGATGGCCCTGGTGGCGATCTGAACTCCAGGATCCCTGCCACCACCTATAGATGGCCCTGGTGGCGGTCTGAACTCCAGGATCCCTGCCACCACCTACAGATGGCCCTGGTGGCGGTTTGGGTCACACACGCTGCCACTCTAGCCTCACTGCATGGGGAGGGTTGTGTGGCACATCCAGCCGGGCCAGCACCATTGTCTTCCTCCGAGTGTGACCAGTGAGGCCAAGAGGAGCTACTTGATTTACAATCTCACTGATTTTTTAAAAATATAGGTGGTTTTGATCATAACACGTTAGATTGACTTACCATTTCTCACGTACCTGATGAGCAAAAATCCAAAAGTTTGACAATATCCCAAGATAATGATGTTGTGGCAAACATGGTTGGGGTGTGTGTGTGTGTGTGTGTGTGTGTGTGTGAGTGAAAAGATGCTATCCCTTTGGAACGTTTGCCAATATCTCTAAAACTGACAAATGCTTTTACTCTTTGAGCCAGCAAATCCCACTCCTGGGAAGTCCTGTGGCAGGTGTTTGTGTACAAATACCTATGATCAAATTTAGATATCATAATATTTTTTTGTGAGAATCAAAGGTATGCAACAACCCAACCGTGCCTCTACAGGAGACTGGTTAAAACAAAAACATAAAAAATGAAGCCATAAATGCAGGCAATGTGCAGACAGGCTGGACAAACAAAAACTATGAAGTCTCCACCTACTGAAACATTATGAAATGGTTAAAATAAAGACATGGGATCATGATACAATTATTGTCAAGTATGTGCGAGATAATATCAGTGGTAAGAAGCAAGACACACAGCAGTATATATAGAATGGTGTTTTTGTGCATGAAAGGAGAGATTATGAGGTTAGTATGTTAAGGCTGCTGTGTTTGCATGAAGAAGTACTGAGAATACACTGGGAACTAAGAAAGTGGTTAATTATGGGGAGTGGAGTGCTCAGAGTGGGAGCAAGTCCATTCAATTCAGGTCCTTTTATGTTATTATGATGTTTATGCCATCTGAATACAGTGCCTAGAAATAACTTAGGTAGATGGTTTATAAACAGGCCCTTTCTATTTTGTAGTCAAGGGCAGATTAGGACCAAAATTATAATGGGGGGTCTGTGAGGGGCAGGGTGGGGGCCGATGCCCTTGTGGATCTGTAGGCCAGGAAGCAAAGAATGACATGACCCTCTCAACCCTCCCAGTGATGCCCACTGGTGACCTGCAGCCTGGTCCAGATAGCTCTGGGATCGTGTGGGAATGGCTTGCAATAGACACCAGATCGAACTCCCTGCAGATACAGTAACAATTCCCATCAAATGTCATTGAATGCTCTTAGGAGGAAAGTCACACCAATGTTTCAATTTCAGAATGCAAGTTGCATGGCACAGGCAGGTGATCCACCCACATCAAGAGCAGATTCAGATCTGATCTAGAGTGGATATGACGGGAAGGGTGGAGGACGGAAAGGGAGCTTTCTTTTTGTTTCATCACATTCCATCTTCTTGACCCAAAGATGAGAGGTTTCCATCTCCAAAGCTCCTGAGCTGAAATTCTACCAGTAGAGAGAGAGAGAGAGAAAGTGGCTCAAATACTAAACGCTGAGCTGAAATTCTACCAGTAGAGAGAGAGAGAGAGAGAGAGAGAGAAAGTGGCTCAAATACTAAACTACAGATACCTGCCAGTTTGAAAGAGGAGGAGCTGACATCAGACCCTGGCAGGCTAGTCCTAGCAGGTGCTCTCCTAACCCCTGCCGTTGCAGGGGGCCTGACCCTGAAGGATCTTGGCTGACAGTTGTCCATTGACTCAACTTCATTTAAATTTAAGATGTTTCGGGGGATGGGAAGAGAATCAATAACAATTACTAAGGCCTTCCTATTTGTAGGCATAGCTCAGCTGTCTGAACATCCTTCCATACATTAATTAATACTGTCACCAAGAGAACAAAAGGACCGAGTGTTTTAGACCTTGGACGTCTGAAAGGAATAGAAGCTTGTTTCATTTTGTAAGTCTCTGACTCGGTCACTCCTTTAACTCAGGGTGGCCTTGGCCTCAGGCTAAATGTTCTGATGTCTGTGCCCATAGCTGGAAGCCAGTACTCAAATACCACTTCAGAAGTGAGAAGAGGTTGACTCCTGGAATGTTTATCCTCCCCTCTGTTGTCATCTATCTTTCACCAACTTTCTGCTCCACTTGGAGAGTCTCTGAGGTTCTTCTGAAAGAGAAATTAACAAGTGTGTAAGTGTGACCAGGAATGCTGAGGTCTGCTGAGAGCCTCAGTCAGCACCATCTGTATTGCAAATAACATGAAAAACCAACTCAACAATGAAGGAAAGTTACTGCTCTTGTCACGGAACAGTTCAGGGCCATGTGGGTGTGGGACACTGGATTATTATTTCCAGTCCCTTCCCTTTGCAATGTGGCCTGTGGAGAGTGAGCAGAGCAATATCCTCATCCCAGGGACTTTGGTCTTGGCCATGTGACTTGCTTGGCTATTGGGATATTAGTGGATGTGACATGAGAAAAGGTTTTAAATGTGCTTGTGTGGGATACTTGGGCTGTTGCCCTTTGGGATTGGTATGAGAAGGTCAGGCCCCAAGCATCCTATGAGCCCAGGATGGGGACATGTGGAGCTGATTCTGACCTAAAGTTTGATGCAAAGATGCCCTAGAAACTGGATGACCCGCAGATCTATGAATGAGAAAAATATAGATTAGCTTTTTAAACCCACCAGGATTCTGGGACTATTTATAACAGAGCTCTGTTGGGTTATGTGTCCCTCTCTGACTCAATCACCGAGGCTATGCAGAATGAAATAGATTTCTGAACTAAGCCCATTACAGCTCATGCCTGGGGCTGAAGTTTAGAATCAATGCTTGGCAGCATGGGCTGGGAATCGATCCCCAGGAAAATGAAAGGGGGGACATCATTTTATTAAAAGTCATGGGAATGAATGCCGGGGAGCTAAAGTAACACCTACTACTCTGAGCTCATGCTCATAATTTTAATGCTTGATATTTATAATTTTGTAACTTTCTTGCATCTCTTCACAGTTTACTTATTATTAGGGGAACAAAAACAATCTGAGCTCCTATGATTTCTGAGGCTGTGATTAATGATCAACTGTACCATCTCTTTGTAGAACATATTTTCTCTGCCCTTCTCCTTCTAGTTTGTAAAAATATTGAAATGAAAAATTTGCATCACAATGTGTATGGCAGCAATTATTTGGCTCCAATAATTCCCAAATGACCCAAGCACCTAAGTCCCACAGGATCCTTCCTCCTGTCATTTCATTTGAAAAATATAGACCTTGAAAGGTGTATGCTTGGCTTTTTTCAACTTTAGATCTCCATGAACAGAGCCATTAAAGTGCTTGTCCTCAGTGACAGAGCTTTCAAATGCTCCTTTCCCTTTCATTATGTGCAAGTTTGGGGGCAGCACTTCTTGTTCGCTGAAGTCAGCTGCCATCTTGTCTGTAACAATTCTGTGTTTTTGTTGGGAGGAATTTGAGAAACAGTTTTAATTCAAGGGTAAGTTTATGAGAAGTTGTAAGCTTTTAATGTATTTACAAACAGTATTTTGGGGTTCGGGTTGGTGGGTTTAGTAGTCAGGATAAGCATGTTTATGTTGCAATAACCAATAGCACCCTAATCTCCTTGGCTGACACAATAAAACTCACTCTGTATGTCTAACAGGATGGTTAGAGGGGCTCTGGTCATTGTAATCTCTCAGGGATCCAGGTTGACAGAGGTTCTACCAACTTAGGATGCTGTCATATGAATATGGCACCATAATCACCATGGCATAGCCAAAGACTATAGAGAATCTGACACCAGCTTTTTAATCTTTCTACCTGAACACAACAGGTCACTTTCTCTCAGATTACATTGGCCAAGATACTATGTCCACATATAACTTCAAGTGATGAGAAAGTGTGACCCTCCTGTGGGACTGGAAGGAGGGGAACCTGGAATGTTGATGAGCCCTGGTGATGTCTACCCCACAGGACTACTAGCTATGGAGAGGAACAAATTGACTTTAAAAACAACTTTATTCATGTGATAGCTTCTCTTTGACACTTTGGATCTCAGCAAATTATTGGGTTTCTGAGTGGATGGATTAAGGAGAAGTATTATTTGAGGTTGGGCATTTTTTGCGCTCAATATCTCTATAATCTTATTTTTGTCTGCATGAAGGCATTAGCATACATTTTCTGGGCTCTGAGCCAAGATGAGTTATTTTGTCTGTTTCCTTGTCTCCATGGTGCCCTGATCTTTGCCAGAACCAGCCGTCCCATTCAGGAACTGCTCCAGGGATCTTGAATCCCCAAGCCTGGTGCCAGTCACCCCTCCTGCTAGCTCGATGGAGCCCACCCTCAACAAGCAGGACGAGGCGCCAGGCTCAATGTCACTTGGAATCTGATAAGTAACACTTGGTACTGTGCCCAGATCAACATCTCATCACTTTAGAAATAGAAGGGCTTGTGACATTTTAATCTCCACTGAAACCCTCAGGGGTGCCTTTGTGATTACTGGGTGGGACTATTGTATCCTGCTCTGCTGGATGGGCCCCCCCCTACCTCAGGCTATGAGAAGATTAGAGAGGGTGAAAAAGCAGAATAAAAATGTCAGATTTCTATTGGATAGTCGGAAGCACTCAACTCTAGCCAAGTTTTGTCTCCCTAGCAAAAGGAAACAAAGAAAAAAAGAAAACCCAATCCAAATTGTCCTTCCTCCTCAACATTCCATAAAAGCAGGAGTTGGGGGGGCGGGGGGGAGACACAGTTCAGCACAGTGTTCCACAGTGAGGAACACTTTGCCTGAAATGTCACATTTTTCTATGAGTTTGCAGCCAGTAAAGCAGGAGTTCTGTTCACAGCCATGGTGTGAACAAGGGCTATTTCCAGGAGAGAGATAGAAGAAAATTCAGTCTGTCAATTATTCACAATTCAGTCTAACAACTATCTGAAATTTAGCCAGATGTGGCGTGGTGGGCAATTTCTAAAATAGCTCCAATAAACCCTAGTTCCTGGTACTCTTGTGTAATTTCCTCCTTGAGTTGGATACAGCAAAAGTGATAGATGCCACTTCTGAAATTTGAAATAGAACAAAGACTGTGACTTCCATCTTTCTCATTCTTTCTTTTGCCCTCTCACCTGCTCACTCTAAAGAAGGCAGCTGCCATGTTATGAGTTTCTTTGTGGAGGCCCATAGGATAAAGAACCAAGAGAGGCCTCCAACCAACAGCCAGCGAAGAACAGAAGTCTTCAAGTCAACAGCCAAAGACCATTTGGATCAGCTGAGAAGAAGACCCTCCAGCCCCAGGTGAACCTTCAGATGAGACCGTTGCCCCAGCTGACATATTGGTTGCAGAAGTCCAGAGTCACAGGACCCAGCTAAGCCATGCCCTAATTCCTGGCCCACGAAACTGTAGATAATAAATTTATGTTACTCTAAGCTGCTAAAATTTGGGGTAACTTGTTATATAGCTATAGATAACTAGTACACAGGGCTGAACCCAGTGGGCATGTGACCCTGTCTACAACAATAATATTGGACTGAATTTTCCTGCAGGAAGGACAGCTTTGAAATCAAATGATCCCAGGTTAGACTGAAGCAGCCATCCTCAAAAAATTTTAGGTGTGAAGATTTTCCTCAAATGAAGCCTTATTAAAAAATTCAATTTGTTAAAAAGACCAAATGTGGAGCTACTCTGGCTGAATTTCAGGGTGGGGGCTCATTTTGAGACCACTACCGGACCTTATGCCCTGTGAGGACCCTCCTGTCAATCTTAAAGTCTCCATAAGAACTATTGGTCAACTGGTTGTGGCAGGCCCTCCCCAAGAATACTCAGTGATAGTAAGAGACTTTGAGATAATGCAATTCTCCCCTTGCCTCCCCCTTCCCCAGCATAGTCTGTGTAAGCCCCTGGAAAAGCAGGGAGGGTAGAAGCTTGTGGAGCATCTCAAAGGTATAGACAGGGTTTTCTCACTTCTTTCTACTGCCCCCACTTTGCTCTCTGTTCCACTGGGAGATAGATCCACACTGACATTCAGAAATGCTGCTTTAGTGCAGGCAGATGTGGCCCCACCAGCCATCCCAGCTGGGAGAAGGGAATGGTAGGAACCCCAAAACGAAGGAATCTCTAACAATGGAATTCCAGGCCTGGAGCAGGCTGGTGAGCTGATGGGCAGCTTCCCCACCCCATCAGCCTGGCTGAGGAGGACTCAAGTTTCTGCCTCTCCAGCCAGAAACAGATACACGGCAGGGGCAGCAGGTCCCCAGCTGTGCCTTTGTGCACTCCAAAGCCCCCAGATCCTTCTGCACAGGCCTGGAGGCCCACTCGATCCCAGTATAATCGAACCTGACAGTTGATCTGCTTCTGCGTGGCTGGATGATGTCCAGGTCCCCATGGAGGGATGGCTGTGCCTGCAGCTCATCCTGAATCCTGACTGATGATCAATAGACAAATGACAATGTGACCAAGTACTGTGGGGAGCAGGGCGTCCTCACTTCCTAACAACCGAGCAAAAGTGTCCAAAGGGATCCTGAAGATGAGCAGGGATGAGCGCTGCTAAGTGAAACTTCGAGAGAGCTCACAGTTCTGAGGTTATCTAAGTAAGATGCACAGACTCACGGGGGCAGAAATCATTTCAGGGCAAAGCAGACGATGCCCTGGCCATGGGTTGGGTACTTGCAGCTTGATTTTTTAAATTATTTCATGTCTATAAAAAAGTGTTGTGCAACAAACCACTCCACAAGAGATCAAAGTTTGCAAGTACAGGTGGAGCTTCTTGTTTAATCCTCATTGTCACATTTACCTCCCTCTCTCTGAGATCCACCCCCCGAACTGGGTATTTACTATGCTAGTGCTTGTCTTTTTACTTTTATTGCACCTGCACGCACTCCCACTTTTCCGGGGTATTTTAACCTCTGTCTAGTATTCCATGCCATTGCTTCCAGCTGATGGACGGTTAGGTCAGCTCGGTGTTCTTCACTATTACAGACAAAGCTGCATGTTCTGGAGCCTGGGTCCTTATGCAGGTTTCCAAGACCAACCTTCTGATATATATGCATGAAAGCAAGGGGAGGGGAGGGGGCCGCTCTTTCAGGCTATGCCTAGGCAAACCAAGAAGAGACAGAAAATAGAGGGGGATCTGGGGCCAAAGTGGTCAATGGTCACAGGTACCTAATCTGAGAAGTCAACCCAGGTAAATAGGCCCATGGGTGTCACCTTCAGACAGAAGGTAGTAAAACTTTGTGCATCCCACTTTAATTTATAAATCTCTTTAATGAATATAATTTTTGTAATGTACTTATTTTTTTTCTTTTTTGGCTACCCAGAATCAGTTGTTTGGTAACCAAACCCCAAATTCCCTGGAAAACCATCTCCCCAATTTTCATCCAAATGGCTATAAGTCAGGTGGACTAAGGCCATCAGAGCTTTCCTTTTCCGGCAACTGTGATTGGTTCAGGGCTGGGCATGTGACACACTCAGGACCAATAAGGTGCAACCAGACTGTTGTGGCTTCTGGGATTGTGGCAAAGACTGTTTCCTACTGGATTTAGTCTGTCCTTCAGCCATGACAGAAGATTGCCTCTCAGAATGGAGGTGAGAGGGAAAGGAGGAGTTAAATGCCAGGAGACATGAGTAGGGACCTAATGACATCATTTGAGCCTCTGGATCCAGTTGAACTAACAACTACTCCTTGCACTGCTTAGTTACTTGATGCTCTAAGTTCCTTTAATTTAAAGCTATTTAACTCAGATTTTTCTGTTGCATGAAATCAAGGATCCTGACTGATAAAACCTTTCAGCTGTGTGATGTGTGCATTTTAAAAGGTGTGGTCAGTGTCTCAGGCTAGAAGTAGTAGTGGTGATAGGATCGCAGACACATGGCAGTCCAAGGAGGAAGACGATGGCCAGTAGAGGGGCTCTGACATTGCACGGGATAGCTGGTTGCTACTTAGTACAGACTTACTGGGGCAGAAATCATTTCAGGGCAAAGCAGATAATGCGCTGGGCATGAGTTGGGTACTTGCGGTTTGATTTTTTTTTAAGTATCTCTAGATTCAGCTGGTTCTGCAAGAAGAGTCGTCAAGTTATCCATTCTCTCTTCTTCCTCCAGACGCTGTCCTTCTGTCCCTTTAAGACAAAACACCCAAGGAGCTTTGTGTGGTTTCAATTAGGCCTACAGTTAAGAAGTTGAGAGGAAAAGTTAAAGCCAGAACCATTGGAATGTGATGACGCGTATTCGCAAGAATTTTCCAGGAGAAGCTGACCTCATTCAGAACTCTGATGCTGGATTGGATGCTCTGGTTCCACTCAAAGATAAGTACATGCATGGAAGAAAACTGCTTTCCTGCTCACAAAGAGATTTTTAAAGCTCTGCAATTGATGATTGTCTCAACTGGATTTTTGGTATTTATGTTGTTGTTGACTTAAAGGAATGAAGGTTCCCACCAGCCTTCAGGGCTCACTGCTCACCGGGTGAACTGACAGCTGCAGATAGCACCGAGTCCATCACCGCTTTGTGGGATTATAGGTCATGCCCTTTGGTCTCACTCATCAGTTTTCCTGAGTTTCCAGGGCTAATAAGTCTCTTTCTCTGGTCTCCATTAGCTGCACATAGCATTTATCTTGTAAAGACCTTCCTGTTTACATTCTTATTTAAATCAATTTTTGATGGACACTAGGCTTGCTTATTGACCAGTGTCTCTGACCCTGGGTCAAAGCAGAAAACGGAATTGCTGAGAAATGTTATAGAGGTCATGGCCTCCAGGATTAGCACCGTGAGCACAGAACCAATGCTACAAGGGCTTTGGCAGGCAATAGAAAACATCATGATGGTGAACGCCTAGGTTCTTCCTGTAGTCATATACCAATGAAAGAATACCAGCTTGGCAGTTTGCAGAATTTGTTCCAAAGGCAGATTTAAAATTCAGACCCAGTAAAGGAATGAGATACTATAGGTTAAAAAAATAAAAAGTACCCAAAGTGAGATGCATATGGTAGAACTTTTCTTTCATTTCTTTTAAAAAAAAAAAAATTTGTATTTATTTCAGAGAGGCAGGGAGAGGGAGAGAGAGATAGAAATATCAATGATGAGAGAGAATCATTGATCGGCTGCCTCCTACACGCCCACTACTGGGGATCGAGCCCGCAACCTGGGCATGTACCCTTGACCAGAATTGAACCTGGGACCTTTTAGTCCGTAGGTTGACGCTCTCTCCACTGAGAAAGCTGGTTAGGGCCATATGGTAGAACTTTTCAATTCACAGATTTAATAAGTTGTAAATGGAGCCTTAACTAGTTGTAAATGAACCTGTGTATTAATCAGGATGACTTAGCTTATCCTGCAGTAACAAAAGATCCCCAAATCCCAGTGATTTAAAGTAAGAAATAGTTCATTTTCATAAATGCTGCATTTCCATCTCTGTTACAGCAGCAATATTTTCATGTTGTATTTATTTGGAAGCCAGGTTTCATCTTGGCATGTTTCTATAAAACCAGCATGGCAGATGGATGGGACACTGACTCAAGAATGATACACACCACTTCTTCTTATGGATTACTGGCAAGACTGATCAAACAGCTGCACCAAACTTCAAATATTAGAGGCAAGAGCAAAACTATTGAGAAGAAAGGAGGACTTTATGTAGTTAGCCAATAGTGCTGATGATCACCACCTCCCATCACATGCAACGGTGTGTAACTTTGCTGAGACCTGAATTTGATTCTCCTACGGCAAAGCTGGTGAGTGAGACAGACCTCTTAGCTGGTGAGAAAGGCTGACCTACTGCTTAGTATTTGGAAACCCCAAAAGGCTGGATTTGTCTCCATCCACATTGTGTTCAAATAAGTAATAAATTGATTAAAATTCAGATTCTTGGTAAACAATGACCTCTGAACAGAAATCTAATCTGCTGTGATTTTGTTAAATTAACATTGGTTAAGTAGAATCAGGGTGTTGGATGAGTTGAATTTCAACAAAAGAGGCAAGGGAAAGTGAAAGAGAAAAGTTTATTACTCACAGGTCCTGGATGACATACATGACCTTCCTGGAGGGACCACGTGGGGAAGTCGAAGCAGGGTGCACGCACAGAGTGCAGCAGGACCTGTGCATGTGCCTTTATTAGGGCCTGTGGATGGAGAGCTTTGGGCTTCCTGGACTAAAGTCAGATTGGTCAATTCAAACCCAAGCCCAGCCAGCATGGCTCAGTGGTTGAGCACCGATCTATGAATCAGGAGGTCATGGTTCATTCCAGGTCAGGGCACATGCCTGGGTTGTGGGCTTGATCCCCAGTGTGGGGCATGCAGGAGGCAGCCAATCAATGATTCTCTTTCATCACTGATGTTTCTCTCTCTCTTTCGCTCCCTCTCTCTCTCTCTCTCTCTGAAATCAATAAAAAAATATTTTAAAAAACAAACAAATGAACAAAAGAGCTGGGTTTTGGTGAGCTTCACAGGGGTGGGGTAGGTATCTGATCTAAGGGGTGCACAAGAGAAAGAAACGGTCTGACCTGTGGGAGAGAGTGCTTACCACAGGGGTTATTTCAGGAACTTACCTTTACTTGTGACTCTGCAGGCTGTTATCAGGTTATGCTGGAGGGACCAGTGTCAGGTCAAGGCCCCTGTAGGCCTTTTGGCCACACAAAATGGATGCTGAGGCAGCTATATTGTGGAGTAGGTTATTTTTAATTTATTACTTAGCATCATAGTCTATAACTGTGTTCATCAGATAGTTTCCAATATTTAGATTAATTTCATATATTTTTATTTTTTCATAATGAAACCTGGATCCCGTTTAGAAGATGTATTATTTTACAGAGGTGCTGTTGAACATGCAAAATGCTATATACACTTAGTAGGTCTAATTAATAAAACAGTCTGACACTGAATGAAATAGATAATTGCAGATACATGACCTTGAGTATGAGGGCTAAAAGGGCATCTGTAATATTTGTGTATAATAATGTAGGCTTCCAGGGGATTTTCAATATTATGGAGTCTTTTAGCTAAACTCTCAACACAGTCTTAGACGTGAAGAATTCTAAAAGATCAACGGACTTAGCCAGGAAATGGCTCTTTTGGAGAAAATGAAACAGTGAAATGCAAATGCAATCAAGATTAATGAAATGGATGAGACCACATTCTGTGCAGAGTGGAAACTTAAAACAATTCATGATACTGTTTCAGTGGGAAGGTAGCCTGTGAAATGACTGTATTTTAGGGGGAACCTAATCTGGGCCACAGAACTGTTTACAAATGTGAGAGTTCCCAGTGGCCCTGAAACCAGGATCCACCTGCACATTGAAAAATGAATCTGTACAAGCATGTGGCCTGGGTGCTTTGGGGCAGCTCTGCTCAAATATAGATGTACGAACAAATAAATTTACAGTGAGTGTAAGTCCAAGGGTTTAAACATGTATTTTGAATTGAGTTATCATTCGAATGGCAAGTAGTACTCAACTGATGAAAACAACATAAAGAGCAAAATGTAATGATTTTTAAGTATTAAAATAATTTTTATATTGCAATGCATCTCCTCACGATAGAGGGCATCGTGGAGTTTTGATTAGAGGAGCCCTAGCCAACGAGCTGAAGTGCCCTTTCATTGGTTGCCTGGGAGGTGTGCCCAGGCAAAGCAGCATGGGAAGGTTTTGGATGGTGAACACCACGCCCCTCTTTTGCAAAATGCTAGAAAGAGAATTATGAAAGAATTATGAAAGGAGGACACAACCAACTTGCTGACAACACAGCAAGAGTGTTCTTGGGCAGATCAGTTTAGGGAACAGGAATAGTTGGAAGCTTTTGAGCCATCCACGCCCATATGCCCCTTGGAAAGCACGGTGGATCTCCAGATACGCCCTCCTCTGTCAGGTAATCTTGGCTACACTCACACAATTATTGTTCTGGCTCCTCTCCCTGCTCAAACAGTACGAGCCAAAATTATGTGAGTTGTATTTGACTCTTTCAAAAGCAATGTTAACGTGTCTCTGAACGGCAGCGCTGTGAGGCGCAGGGCACGGATGTATCTCCACTTTGCAGCCCGCCGCGTCACAGAAAAAAGTCGTTGCATATGCTCCTGACGCTGTTCCTCCTTTTGTGTTCCCTTCTTT
>NW_005355881.1:1818773-1879302 GCF_000412655.1 Myotis brandtii | reverse complement strand
CTATGTCCTTCCAGTCTGGGTCTATCTTCTCTCCTTATCTTCTTTTCCCCTAAACACTTCCACGGAATTAAGTCTTGAAAGTTATTTGCATAAAACCATTTCAAAGGGGGCAAGAGTGACATTTCTTTATGGGCCTGGGTCAACAGCTTTGAGAAATGGGGCTGATATCAGGGAAAACAAATTGTTAGTGTTATATTGAAATTTCGCTGTGGGTATTAAATATTTGCAGGAGGTGTCCAAACACTCTGGGGTTCAGGCGGAAGAATTCCATTCTAAAAACCACTAAAATTAAAAGCCAACTGCAAATTAGCTTTGAAATGGACCGATCTGTCCGCAGAGATTTCACAGTGACTAATGAATTAATCCCCAAATGGAACACAAACCTACTTTGCTTTCATAGAAGCAACGATGACTAATAAAGGCCACATCTCTAAGCAGTTCTGAGTCAACCAAGGCTGTCAACCCCTGTTTAATAGCCTGACGCTCCTCAGCCAGGCTTCTTAATTAAGTCACAATAAGAGTTGGCCCTTAAGAAGTCCCCAAACACCTGAGTTATTGATGTTCTTAATATTCTTTCCTAGTGGCAGCCAACAAAGGCTTGGGAAGAGGAGGTTTTACCCACTGCAATCTCTATGAGTGCTCACCAAGAACATGTGTATTTAAAGCAAGAGGGAAATTATAAAACTGTTCTATTTTTATTTTATTTTATCTGAGTCATACTCTCCCACTAGAGACTGAATGTTCTGCTGAGGCAGCTTCAAGACAATATCCTGGGCTTGTCCTCAGAGCCCCTTATTAAACAAGTACTAGTATAGCTGGGCTTGTGCTAAACCAATCACCCCCGTATTAACACTCATGCTTATTTATGTTTGTGTTTTCCTCATGTGAGGACTATTGAAAGTTCAATTGAGGTCCTGGAAAGAGATAATTAAGGTTAAACAAGGTCCTAAGGATGGGGCCTAAATCCGATAGGAATGTGTCCTTGTAAGAGGGGGAGACACAGCAGCTTCCTCTCGGCGGGCCTCAGGAGGGCACAGCAATGAGGACGCTGTCTGCCAGCCAGGAGGAGAGGCCTCGGCAGAAACCACCTGCCGGCACCTTGATCTTGGACTTCAGCCTCCAAAACTGTGAGGAAATAAGTTCTCTTTGGTTAAGTCCCCCAGCCTGTGATATTCGGATGATAGCCCAAGTGGACTAAGACAACGGTGCCCCTCTGGAAGGAAGGCCTTGCTCCTGAAGCATCAGGAACTCGAATGGGCCCGTTCAAGGCCTCCCTGTGATTTATTATGTGGCAGAGAGAGCACAAAACATTCCTCAAATCGCAGGAGAGAGGGGGCATACGTTGAAAATGCAGGCCTCCGAGTTTGTGCCTCTGAAGTGAAGGAGGCAGCATCCTCTGGCTCTTGGGAGGAAAGAAAGCAAGCTTTTCCTTTGTTTTCATTTGCTTTGAGGTGTGGAACAGCAGCGTTCTTCCTCCAATGGCTAGGGAATTCGTGAGGACAGGGAGCTCCTTCAAGAGGGACATTGCTCTCTACTCTTGGGGATCTCAAGGGAAGCATTCCCCACTCCCAGGCCTGTTTCAAACCTTCTTCCTTCCATGCTCTAGGCCCTGGGCTAGCTCGGTCTCAGCACAGCCGCCATTTAAGGGGTGGCCCCATAGCCACTCCCACAAAAGTGACTTCGTTGCCTCCAGCCTATGACCACGGACCTCTGCAAGGCTTGGTTCCCTCATCGGTAAAAGAAAGACTACTAATTCCTCCTCTCCTGAGGCTGCTTTGAGGGCAGTGGGACCTTGCAGCCCACAGGGGCCCAGCTCCAGGGGACAGATGGCTGCTTACACAAATGAGACCCCCATGGGGCCAAATCTCCTTCTCTTTCTTTCTTTAAAGACAAATTGGAAATCTGGACGCTTTATCTAGAATCTCTGAAATACTTAAAAATAATGAAAATAGCTGTGGTCTGGATCGTCAGTTTTCCGAACTAAGTGGAAGTGGAAAGAACAGTAGATGAAGAATTGTGATGCTTAGATTTGAGGCCCAGCTCTGCCACCTCCTAGCAGGCCACTTTGCTTTTCACCTTTCTAAGACTCAGTTTCGTCATTTGTCACTTGGGGATTCTAATCACATGTGCCAATGGTGGATGGATTGCCGTGACGTTCAAATGAAATAATGTAAATGAAAGGACTTTTATGAAGTGCAGTTCATTCATTCATTCACTCAACAAATCATTAGTGACAGGCTATAATTGGTGCAAGCACTGTTCTAGACCCCTGGATGTTGACGGACAGAGAAATATATAATCAAAGGAGAAACTCTGGACCACACTGCCTCGGACCAATTGCTGGCTTTCTCATCACTGATTATGGGATTGTTAATTAATAATAATACTTGACTCAAAGGGTTATTGCCAAGTTTAAATGAGCTAATATTAACAAAGAATTTACAATATGCCTGACACAGAAGAGTTGTCATAGAAGTGTTTGATAATAAAGGATTATTTTCTTTGACATGAATTACTAAAAAGTTAAGTTATGCTTTAAGGAGACATAACTGAGTATTTTACCCTAAAATATAAGGATAATTGAAAAGAATAGTGTAATGAATACCAATAGAACCAAATTCTTTAAATATAAAATGAAAAAATTATAATTATGAATAATTAACCATTGAGAACACAGAACTATCTAGAACACCTTAATTTATTAGGGTTACAGGGTAAGGATTAATTCTACTGCATGAGTACATCTTAGGCTTCTTTTTATTAAGTGCTGTTTTAATTATACAAGTGATACATGAATACATTCCCTTTATTAAAAATAATGAACATATTTAGGTGAGGCTAAGGTTCCCTATCTGATGCTATTTGCAGTAACACATAAAGAAAAAGCCCAAATCTCAGTAGCTTAAAGCTACAGTGTTTATTACCTGTTCAAATCCACTGGCCGTTGGCAATCTGATCTCAGAGACCACACAGGAATCAGGGAGCACAGATGCTTGAACAGTGACATAACTGGAAACCTGGAGTCAGGATGTGGGTGAAGAAAGGACAGTGAGTTGAGGTCAAAGAGGCAATGGGACATTCCCTGGGAGTGGGAGCTGAGAAAGAGAGGAAAAGAGAGGAATCTGGGTGGGAGCCACGTTCTGGAAACAGAAGCTCAGGGAGGAGGCAGGTAGTCTTGGTGGAGGGCAGAGGTCCTGAGAAATGAGGTCCAAGCACCAAAGGTGAAGAAGGGTCAAGGAACACAAAGATTCTAGGTTGACCCTGGAAGACAACTTGTCAGGAAGGATGTGTGGTAGACAACTGTCTTTTGGGCCTGCCCAGTGTTTATCTCCCATACTTCTGGGGACACAACTCTGAGTTTGTTCTGGGAACCCCAGCTTTGCTAGTCTAGAGCCAGCTCCAGGGATGTCATGTGACCCAGGCCTGGTCAATCAGACATCACATGCCTTTGGCCACAGCAATTGGCTCAGGAATGGCATGTGACCCAGTCAGAACCAATCAGAGCTAATCCTGGGCTTTTATTATTTTTAATTTTATTTTATTGATTTTTTACAGAGAGGAAGGGAGAGGGATAGAGAGTTAGAAACATCGATGAGAGAGAAACATCGATCAGCTGTCTCCTGCACACCCTTTACTGGGAATGTGCCCGCAACCATGGTACATGCCCTTGACCGGAATCGAACCTGGGACCCTTCAGTCCACAGGCCGATGCTCTATCCACTGAGCCAAACCAGTCAGGGCCTAATCCTGGGCTTTTGCTAGAAGTAAAGGAGAGGTGCCCTTACAGAGGGACCTGTGGGTGGAAGGAGGTAAGACGGAGACTGCTGAGGTCTATACGAGGACAGCAGGTTCCTCAGTGTGATATCAATCCAAGAAGACAGAAAGAAAGAGTCTGAGTCTTGATACTGAAGTTTAAGTCTGTGGCACTGGACATGCCCAAGGCCAGCTCTATCCCTGATCTTTCCTTGTCACTAGCCAATAAATTCTTTCCTAAGCTTAAACCAGTTGGACTTGGGTTTTCTGCCACTTCCTACCAAATATATCCTGATATATGGAATGTGCCTCCTGAAGACTAATGTTCATTGTCTTAGAGTGGACAAGTCGACTGGGATCTCTGCAATGACACTGACCGACACTCTTGGCCCATCTAGAAGAAGTTCCACTGGCTTCTCAAATACTGCAGTTTACTTGGGTCACTCTCGGAAACCCAGTGTTAATTCATCTTTGAAGAGCACATGTCTTTGGAATAGCCTCCCCAGCCACTAATATCAGTTTTTCTTTTGATAATTTTTCGTTGTATTGTTAACATCACACGCAGCTTCATGCCCATCAAGCCTACCCAGATATCCTCATGGTGGTCAGTCATCATTTGATCAATTTGATTTTTAAAAAAGCCCTAATTGAACAACTAAAGTGTGTTTACTCTGAATGCATTAAGGTTGTACTTATCAAATCAGAACTGTATTACCCCTTAGATTACCTTGAAAACAAAATCAATAGTTTATTTAACCAGAGTCAAGAATGGCAAGAAAAAGAAAAAAACAAACAAAAAAATGCCCCAAGGAAGCCATGTTATAACTTTTACATGGAAAGAAACAACGTGAATAAACATGGGGAAAGAATTTCAGTGTAAATCAAAGAATATTAGTATGGGTAGCTTGGAGGAATAAACAGGCACCTAATTTAATATCGTTCATTTCTGCGTACCTTCTTACAAATAGCTCACCAGGGCTTGTGAAGTATAGGCTGCTTTCTGAGCAAGCCATAAGAATAAACAACAGTATGACATTTTTCATAGTGATAGTGTTGGATTTAACACGGGTATGTATACCATCTCTTTAGCCAAACATTTGAGATCATTAAAAAACTGGGCTTCTTATCAATGCCTCCAAATTGGACTCCAGGGGCAAAATTTGATCTAATTCAGATACCTCCACCTAAGCTCCTCCCCTGTGTGTTTTTTCTGTACTGAGGAGAAATGACAATTCCCTGCGGAGTGACAGATGCAGCCCAATAGCCTCTAAGACCTGAGTCTCCCCATCAACTAATCTCCTGCTGGTCCTTTGAAAATATATGACAGCATGTGGGAGTAACATTCTTCGATAGGCACCAATGAATCTTTCCTGGGAGACGGGTGGTTGGACTGAGTCTAAACATAAGAGGAAGTCAGAGGGTTGGTTATTTCCCCAGTTTCCAATTCTCTCCAACTTGCTTCCCTTCCGAGTCTGCACATATTGGCCCTAGAAGTCATAGAATTCTACAGTTAGAAGTTGGAAAGTCTGGAACTCAAGTCATCATTCATTCGATTATTCGTGTACTTTTTCACCAAACGCTTCCCCTGCACCTGGCCTTGACCTGGGCTCTGAGCATGCAGCATCCTGACCTCACGTTTTAAATAGAACCTGTATCCTCAAAACAGCCCAAATGCCATCTGTTTCCTGCTGGAATCCCGACGGATCCATCTTTCTATTATAAAATAGGAGGGGGCATTTGTGAAAGAGGATGTGGAAAAGAAGGACCCACAGAGTATACATGTCAGTCAAGGGTCTGGAAATGAATTCTCTCAAAACTCTGCATGCCTGTGAACCCATAGAAAATCGCCATGCACCCCCAGGCATCTGGGTATTTCCATTTGATGATCCCGGATTTAATACCTGACCATCTGCCCCTAGCTCCTCTGTCCTATAATTGCAAGAACAATATTGGGAACCAAAAAGCCATTTAAAAAGCTGGTGTTTTAGCATCCAGGTAAAAGGATGCAGGTGGGGGAAGTACCTCTTGTAGCCACAGTGTGTACCTCATTGCCCTCACAGCAGGAAAGCGCATTGCCTCCTGAGGGAAGGGCTGATCTCTGGAGGTCTGGACCTCAGGGTCACCTGCTTGAGTCACTTATCACGCTTGTAGGGCAGCCTGTCTTGTTTCTTTATCCTCCAGACTCTCCGCAGTGATGATTTAGAAATTCCAGACAACCCATGGAGAGTTCTTTATGGCAGCTGCGGGCAACTGATCTACAATAACAAGTAAAAAGATAGGAGTCCCCAGGCAACAACAGCAGCTGCAGTTTAAGTTGAAATTGGAGTTAAGATGTGTGCTGTGCTGGATTCACCTGCCAGCAGGTGGGAGGAGGGGACTGCAGGGAAGGGGGAGGGGATGGTAATCTCTTGTTTCCCATCCCTGAATCAGGCTAGAAACTTCAGGGCCAACTGCCCAATATTCTAGGTGTCACCCTCCCCATTGAGACTGGGTGTGTTTGCATTAGCTGACAGTGGGTCTTCTTCCTCAGGGTCAATCAGACATAAGCCTACCTTCCTTCTCCTTCCTTCTTTCCTTCCTTCCTCCCTTCCTTCCTTCCTTCCTTCCTTCCTTCCTTCCTATTCCATATTTTTTTCATTTCCTTTCTTTTACTCTTTTTCTTCCTTCCTTCCTTCTCCTTCCTTCTTTCCTTCCTTCCTCCCTTCCTTCCTTCCTTCCTTCCTTCCTTCCTTCCTTCCTTCCTTCCTTCCCATCCTTGGTCTTGGTGCCCACTTCCCTACAGAATGCTTGGGATTGGATTTTCACACCTGGGAGAAGCTCCTATATCTCTGTCCATCTGGGTTGTCACCTGGTCTTTGTGAGGGAAATGAGGTTATGGATATGCACATTCTTAGAGCACTTTACTGGGAAGACAGGAAGTAAATCCAGCCTGTTTCCCAGCCCATTTCTCCTGCTCTGCTGGGCTGCATGGCTCTGTGAGGGTGGGGTGAGTAGGAAGGAATCCTGCTCCTGCCCGGACAGGCTCAGAGGATCCCCCTGTCACCACCCCCCTGTGTAAAGCAGAGGCTGCTGAGGGGAGACAGGATGGAGGGAGCAGATGCTCGTCACCTGCGCTGGAAGGCACAGGTGCTCACACCTCTTGCCTGGGTTAATTGAGTCAGCTTTGTGCTTGGCCTGGGTTCTGTTTTTAGAAAAAGAAACTGAGCCTCAGAGAGAGGCCATAACTCAGCCAGGTCACACAGTTGGCACAGGATGGGAGCAGGATTCACACACAAGAGCCCTCTTCTATCTACTCATCCTTGTGGGGTTTGTGAAACTTCTTTTAAGGGACAGACTCTAGAGAAACAGCAATGAAGAAAATCAACAAAGCCCTGCTTAGTGGGCTGTATTGAGGGACACACATGAGGAACAATATACAGTCCCTCAGGTAGGAAAGAGTAACACAGAATAGAGTATCCTTGGGGGTGGAGTCCTTTTTAATGAGGTGGTCAGGGACATGACAGCCAACCATAGACCTGAAGGAAGTGAAGGCATGAGCCGAGCTTCTACATGAGGAAAGAGAGCTCCAGGCTGAGAGCATAGCAAGTGCAAAGGCCCTGAGGTAGGACTACGTCTCACATTTTGAAGGAATAGCAGGTAACTGCATATGTACTTCCTGGAATCTCACATTCAAGGCATAGAGTAATAAGCAAGGGATGGCGAGAACAGTCTGCCCAGGTGTAGGCAGTAAGTGGTGGGCTATCTGTAGAATAAAAACATTGACTCGAATTCAGTGATAAAACACTCCTTCCCCGCTCCAGGGTGACCAGAAAGCTTGAGAGAGCAGAGCCTTTGTTTATCCTGTTTCTTGTCTCCTTCTCAGGACTTATCATCTCAGTCTATTGTCCAGATTTTGTTGAAGGAATAAAGGAACAAATAGGAAAAATCCAGGTGTCCTCAGAGAGCTGCGAGTGTGTGGCCAAATGCAATTGAAGAGCTTGATGGAGAGGGACAGCTTGATAACAGAATGCCGGACGCACTGGCAGGGCCTGGATGGGGCCACCTGCTGTGGCTCCAGAAGCACAGATGTGATGTGCATAGTGGAACCGGGGCCACCAGGTGGGCAGCCGCGTGCCTTGGTTCCCTCCCGAGGGTCTTTACACAGCTAGCAGATGCCAGTGCTTTCCCTGCCTGTTCCCACTCCTCTGTGCTGAAGTCACAGAAGGCCTCTGAGCTCAGGAGCCCAGCCTTGGCCTCTGTCCTGGGGAAGCACTGACTCCTCCAGCCCACTGCCCACCTGATCTGACCTGGTGAGACCTGAGCAGCCCAAGAGAATGGAGAACCAGCGGTTGGCTCGATGTGCAGAGGTCAGGTTCAAGTCCTGGCTCCGTCGGCCATGGTGAATGACATTGGCCAGCATGTTCTACCTTATGAACCTCATCTGTGGCCCAAGGCTCTGGATGAGGTGGCCTAAAGGTATTTTAACACTGATTTCACAGGAGTCCAGAGATTCCTTACTGCCCCCCCCCAAAACAAAACAAAACAAAAAAAACACTACTCTATGTGCAAAGCACTGTTAGGACTTCAGAGCTTTGAGGCTTTAACACTGATTTCACAGGAGTCCAGAGATTCCTTACCCCCACCCCCCCAAAAACACACACAAAACAAAACAAAACAAAAAAAAACACTACTCTATGCACAAAGCACTGTTAGGACTTCAGAGCTTTGAGGTCCTTACTGAGGCCATGAAAGTCACATGCAGGGACACACACTCAGCTCAGCAAACTCTGAGGCTGCCAAACAGTTCATCTGAGAAGAGTGGGGAGGTGTAACAAAAGCCACAATGTCCACTTGCTCTGTAAACCACCAGTCTTGTGATTTGTTTGCCAACTCAGTCATACGTCACAGCAGTATAGGAGGTGGGGAAACTGAGGCACGCTGCCCAAACTTCTCAGGAGTAGATGTCCATCATGCCTGGTCTCCTAGGTCTTTCTCCCAGAACTCAGTGATGGTCCCTTACATCCTACCAGATCCCAGGAAGCTGTGATCATAAAGGCTAATTTTTTAAAGCACAGACCAGAATGTGCTATGCATCTTATCCATCTTGGTCCCCACAGAGTGGTCACTGAGAGAAATCATACTTATTCCAACCATGGAGTTATTGTCAAGCCATTCGCGGCCTCTTCCGGGACGCTCAGAGCTGGGGTGAGAACCACAGGGAAATCTGTCCCGTTATCCACAGTCACATCTTGCCTGGCCCTCCCACTTACTCTGAGCTGGAGCACATTTCCTGTCATTATCCTTAAACTTAATCACCCCCAGACATTTATAAAAGCCAAGCTCACCTTCCAGGGCCAGCCAGATGGACGTGCAACGCTCAGTAAGGCCCTTGCTTGGTTTAATGTTCTGCTGTGACTGATTTGAAATTCATAAAAACTTTTGGACATAGAACCTTGCATTTTTTATTTTGCATTATGTAGCCGAAGGCCCCAAACATTATGTAGCTGAACCTGCCACCTTCCAAGGGCTGAGGTGTGCCCCTTCTCGGGTACTGAGAAGCACAGGTTCCAGATTAAACGCTTTATCTTCCCAAGAGAAATCCCCAAATGTCTGATCAGTGATTGTATCACCAGAGGGTCCCACTCAGCAAAAGACCATGCCCATTGGGACTCTTAAGTGCCATTGACTTTGCTAAACAACACAGGTCTCACCACCACTCAGCTCATACCTTGAGAACTAAGTCACAGTTTTAATATGTGAGCCTGGCTGGAGATGGAACATCATTGGAGTGTGGCCAGGAGGCTCCTGGTTAGTTTCTTCCTCTTCCATTTCTTGGCCTTGCCCTCCACCTTCAGGATGGCTTTGACCAGGGTGTCGCTGAGCCCCAACTGCTCTGTTGACAAGTTTGGGGCTGGGGCACTTTCTGTTCTGTGCCCCAGATGGTTTATGCTTGGGCAAAATGCTACCTCCCGCCTTTGGGGATGGATTTCCAGGTTGGCTTGTCCTGCAGTCTCATCCAGCTGAGTCCTCGCTCATATCACCACGCCCCTCAGGAGCGGCTGTGAGAACCCACACCCTCCACATCACAGTCCCAGGAATGTCCCCAGGTCACCCTCCCCTTTGAAAGGTTTGAGGGAAGGGTGTGAGCAACTGAAATGAAAACGAGGAAGATGGTTTCCCAGCACAAAATGAAAATGTGGGGCCCCTTGTTTAAAAACTGGTAGGAATTTCAAGACAGTAGAGCATTAAACCAAGCATGGGGCCTTCTAAGCACAGGCCGGTGAGCCTCTCAGGCTGCACGCCCATGAAGCCGACACTGTTTCCAGGGGCCTGCAATTCGTCATGGGGTGAAGCCGGGCTGTGTGTCCTTTGAAAATAATTACAAGCCTCATTTTCCATTCATCTCTACTGCATGAGTCCCAGGCAGCCAGGCCATGCATAGCTAATCAAAGCCAGAGCCAGAGGCCGCCCGGTTTGATCTCAGAATGAGCAAAAGAAGGGCGCAGAGGGTTGCCTGTGTGCTGCTCAGGATGCCTGCAAAGTCAAAAAGTTACCGCCAAACCCCCAACTGCTGAGCAGTATTGTTACACTTTCTGCTCGGAAAACAGCTTCTCTGCACGATTATCCCAAATCCCAGCTAAGCAGTTTCTTTGCTAAGTGTCCTCAGGTTTTTCTGTCTTTTGATTATTGGTAAATTGAATTTTATTCAGCAGTGTGCATGCCCAATGTCTCGGGTGGTGAGTGAGGGGAGTTTGCACAGGCACCTGTATTTTGCTTAGTTTCTATGACTCCAGATTGTTTTGTTTGGGGGGTGATGGGGCATCCAGGAGAGGAGATGAAATGTCTCCAAAGCCACCCCTTCTGTTGTTAGCTAGGAGAGAACTGAGAAACCTTTGCTTCATTGGAAAATTCTGCTTGCCTATGTTTAAAAATCATTTAAAGCTATCCAGACTCCAACCGCTTCTCATGACCTCCAGCCCTGCCACCTAGTCCAAGCCACTGTCCCCTACGGCATGGCCTCCTAACTGGTCTTCCCAGTTCCACCCTTAATTTTTTTTAAAATATTTTTTTATTGATTTCAGAGAGGAAGGAGAGAGAGGGAGAAAACATCAATGATGAGAGAGAATCATTGATCAACTGCCTCCTGCATTCCCCCTACTGGGGATCGAGCCAAAACCTGGGCATGTGCCCCGACTGGGAATCAAACCATGACCTCCTGGCTCAGCCACCTTGGCTGGGCTCCACCCTCAATTTTTGCCAGACAGAAACCAGTCTTCTTAAAGAAAAAATTAGATGTTTACAGCCCTGCTTAAAATGTTTCAATGAGCCCCTTGGAACAAAATTCGAACATATTCCTACTGTCCACAAGGTCCTGCATGATCCAGAGCCCTCTCTTCCACGCTATCCTGCTCCAGTCGCACTGGTCCCATGAAGCACCTGGAATAGAACGAGATTAACATGGATTATTCCGATGGACCCGATGTAATCACACAAAGCTTTAAAAGCCGAAGAGGAAGTCAGACACTCCAAGTCCTGGAAAGATTCAATGCCTTCGTGGGCTTGAAGAAGAAGGGTGCCACGTGGAAACTGAGGTCAGGGGAGGTCAGCTAAGGAGTCACCAGTCAGGGAAGCCAGAGCCAGGCTAGTTAGAACCTTGGCCCTGGGACTGTTCTGTTCACTTTTATTAAATCAGAAGCATTATTTGTCAAGCGGGCGGTGCTTTCCCCCTTTCAAACGATATTGTCCATCCGAGACCAGAGGGCTGCCGGCCGCCTTACTCATTTTAATGCTCAATGACAGGTGCACCAATTCTGCTTATGTGTGTGTTGCCTCCCACAGCAAAACCATGTGTTTGACCTTCCTTGTCCACTCATCCCAAATAGAACTATGGGTGAACAATAAAGCAAGCAGACAAATTGCCACTTGTCTCTGCTCTCACAGCAGCTTCCTACCTGGTCACTGCCCTATAGTCTTTCCCTAGTGAGAATTCAGGGTGACCATGTCGCTGTCTGAGGCCACACATACACCATGGGTGACTGCAATTAAACCAGTTTGTCATTCTCCCATCTCCCAAACGAACCTTCCTTTGTGAAGATGCACTGTGAGGCGTTGGGGAGCAGTGGAAATCTGACTTCAGGGTTACATGCCATTAAGGATGAAATGGGCACTGTGCTGCAAAGATGAGACCTGTTTTGCCAAAGTAAATGCATCTCTATGCCAGTGTGCTGGCCAGGGGAGGCAGCATGGAACACAATTATCTTTCTTCTGACTAATGGGAGGTTACGGTGCTAGTTTTCATTATCATAATTTCTCAAGACGTATAAACAGAAGCCACCCCCCACCCCCATGCAATTTACTGTTCTACATGCAAGACAGCTTGTGTCTAAATGAAAATTCAGGCAGGATTAACCATGAGAGCACATTGCTCTAGAACTGTTGGAATTTCTGTTTAAAACACATGCATTGAGTGGAAGCTGAATTTGACCCTAAACCCCTGAGGATGACTCTGCAGCATTTTTTGCTCTTGAAAAGCAAGTTTCAGGCAAACTTTGTGGCCATGAAAGCCCCCTTGCTCCAGCTCTGTGCCCTTATTTTTCTGGAACTTCAAACATATCACAGGCCGCAGCCATTTTTCCTATTTTAAAGGTTCTCCTTTCACACCCTGATTTGTTTGACTTGCTGAAAGCTTGACTTTTACAACCTCATAAATCCCCTCAGCTCCAACCGGAACTGGGCCAGAAAGAGCTCAGACAAAAACAGTTCGGGTCATATTTCAGCTCTTGATGGAGAGAAAGACACAGGCAGCAGGAGTGATTTTCTCCTTTAATTGTTGCATAGGAGTTCAGGAAATAGAAGAGCATTCTAGCTTTGCAAGGCAGACAGGACCAGATGGGCATCCTGCACAGAGGGGCAAGGACCTCGAGGAAGGAGGAAACAGGGCACGTAGGTGTCAAAAGATCCCCTCAAAGTTAAACCAACAAGGGGTGGGGAGAGGGGCAAGAGTGGCCTGAAAGATCTCGTTATCCAGGCAGGATGATCCCAGTGAGAGAGGCCATCAGGGTGACGGACAGGAGAGGACAAAGGCTGACCCAGACGGTGTGGTTGGAGAAGGGCAGGCTCCTAAGAATTTTTCTGAGGCCCCACCAAGGCCCAGTTTAGTCATGCTGACTGACTTCCCAGGCTGGGGGACATCTGACACCCCTCTCATCTCCCAGAAAAGTCACTGAGCTTCCAAATGGAGCCAGGAGGCCCCACATGCCTGGAAGGAATCTGGAAAACTCCAGCCTTGGACCTAGGGGACCATGGAGTTTGCTGCGAATTATGGAGAAGGAATGTGACTAGAGGGCACTTTGCAGCCCCTGCAACCTGGTGAATGTCTGAGCTGGTGAGTTAAGTTCTGACCTAAAACCTGATCCACAGCCCCTGTCCACAGTTAGCATGCGTGCGCGTGCGTGCACACACACACACACACACACACACACACACTGCCATTGCTTGTATAGAAGTTCATGCATTCGTTCTAAAGCACTAATGGAGCATCATCCCAGACCAGGCAGCGTGTTATGTTCCAGGGAAATTCAGATAAGCAGAATCTAGTTCCTGAGCACCAAAAGTTTCTGACCTACTTGGATGACAGCTGGCCTTAGGTGGAAAAAAGTAAGGAGACACCTGAAATTCCTAGTTTGTCCACGATTTCCCACCTGTCCAGAGACTGAAGTCCACTCCCCACCACACACAGTAGGTGCCTGCACACAGTAGGACAGTGCAGACCTACATTCTGACAATCGTCATCCTCCTCTTTCACCTTTGTGAAAGTTCTGACTCATTCTCTGCCCCTTCTCCTCTCTGGCCAGTCGTTCCTGCAGCTTGTTTTAATCACTTTTTGAGTTAAAAGTCAATATTTAATTAACCAAGGAATTGCATTCAACTTACATTTGAATCTGGGTATTTGCACATCTGTGCATGTCAGGACACCCGTTCTCTTGCCCCTCCATCTGTCTCTGCCTCTCTCCCACAGTGGGGTCCCCCTCCTTCGGGGCAGAGAAGGGAGGCTGCTCTTGAGGAGGTTCTCTGGGGCACAGAGAAGCATAGGATGGCCTTTCCCTGGAGCAGGAAGACTTACTCTCATCTGGTAGTTAATAGTGAAGAGATTTCTTACTGCATCTCCGCTCCCCATTATGGAACCATCGGAGGGTTTTAATTAAATTAAAGTCATTCATTACATAGAAAGAGGGTGGGGAGAGCAGGCCGAAGACCACTCATCTTGTAAGAGAGGTTTTCCAGCTTTGCTTGTCCCACATCATGGAGGAGAAAAAGCTCATCAAAACAACCTGTCCAGGTGTATAATTTAGTGTTTTAGTAAGGAGCTCAAAGGGTGATGGTGGCAAGCTTAGCTGTGACATGTTGGACATTTGCAAACCTGGTATCTCATACCTTCCACTCAATAGCGAAGGGTAACTCAGACATGTTGATCTCCTAGCCTGCCCTATAGCAGTAGAAGGTGAACCAGGCCCACAGGCTTCCAACCTTTCGCCCACGGCAGAGAGCCCCTCAGGCCCCACAGGTCCTTTTCCTCCACCATCAGCGGAAGGAAGCCAGGTAGGAGCTTTCATCCCTGGCGGCATCAGCGGAAATGAAGTGGAAAGCCCATTGCCTTGTCTTTGTCTCCAAAAACCTCCTGACATTTTAATAGAAATAGCCACACAGATCAGTTAAGAGAGAATTTACATTTTTACTATGTTGAATCTTCCAATCCATAAACAAGGTCTTTCCAATTATTTAGCTTTTCTTTAATTTCTTTCATTAACATTTTATAGTTTTCAGCATGTAGACCTTGTAAATGTCTTATTAATTTTATACTTAAGTATTTCATTTTATTTGAAACAATTATAAGTACAGATCCCATTTTTTCACTGTTAGTATATAGAAATGCAATTGATTTTTGTGTATTGATCTTGTATCTTTCAACCTTGCTAAACTCACTAGTTCTAGGAGGTTGTGTTTTTTTTTGTAGAATATTTGGGATTTTCTCAGTAGAAAATCATGACATCTGCACATAGAGACAATTTTATATATTCTATGTGTATGCCTCAATTTCTTGCCTTATTATACTGTCTAGTACTCCAGTACTATGTTGAATAAAAGTGATGAAAATGAACATTCTTGCTTTAGAATTCCTAGTCTTAGAGACAAAGCATTTAGTCTTCCACCATTAAGTAGTATGTTTACTGTAGAGTTTTGTAGGTGCTGTTTATAAAATTGAGGAAGTTACCATCTATTCCTAGTTTGCTGAGCATTTTTCACAAATAGATACTTTTTCTACATCTATTAAGTAATTTTCTCTTTTAGCCTATTTCTATGGTGGCTTATATTGATGGATTTTTGAATTTTCACCAGTCTTGCATACCTCAAATAAATCCTACTTCGTCATGTTATGTAATTCTGATTCTTTTATACATTGTTGGATTCAATTTTCTAATATACTTGAAAATTCTTGTGTCTCAGTTCATGAAGGGTACTGGTCTGTATGTTTTGGTTTTAGGGTAATACTGGTCTCATAAAATTATCTGGGATGTGTTCCCTCTTCTATTTTTTGGGAGAGATCGTATAAAGTTGGTGTTACTTTTTTTAAATGTTAGATAAAATTTTTCAGTTAAACCATATGGGCCTAGAGAGGTCTTTTGCAGGAGTTTTTAAATTTCAAATATAACTTCTTAAATAGTTTTAGGATTATTCAAGTTATTTATTTCATCTCGATTGAGTTTGTTTGGTAGCTTGCATTTTCAACGAATTGGTTCGTTTCTTCTAAGATATGGAATTTATCAGTGCAAAGTTGTTCATAGCATTTTTGTTCCTTTAATGGCTCTATAATCTGTAGCAATAGCCTCTGTTTTATTATTGGTGTTTTTATTCTTCTTTCTTTTTGTCTTTGTCAGTCTTGCCAGAAGTTTGTCAATTTTGTCAGTCCTTGCAAAGAATCTGCTCTTATTCTTATTGATTTGCTCTATTGTGTTTCTGTTTTCAATTTTATTGATTTCTGCTTTCATCCTCACTATATCCGTCCTTCTGGGCTTACTTTGCTCTTCTTTTTCTAGTTTCTTGAGGTAGGAATTTAGATGATTGATTTCAGAGTTTTGCTCTGCTCTAGTGTAAAGCATTTAGTCCTCTAAATGTCACTCTCAGCATGACTTTTGATATGTTGTATTTTCATTTTCATTCACTACTATGTCTTTTAAAACTTCCTTTGAGACTTTCTCATTGACTTATGGGTTATACAGAAGTGTACTGTCTAATAGTTATATGTTTAATGATTTTCCTGTTGTCTTTTAGTTATTGATTTCTAGTTTGATTTCATTAAGGTGAGAAAACATGCTCTTTGTGGCTTGAATTCTTCTAAATGTGTTAAGCTTTGCCTTATGAACCAGGATATGACCTCTCTAGGTGAATGTCCCATGTGAGCGTGGGAAAAATGTATATTCTGTTGTTGTTGAAGAAGTCTATGAAATGTCAATTGTATCCCGTTGATTTATGGTGCTGTCCAGTTTAACTGTATCCTTACTGGTTTTCTGTCCGCTAGATCTATCTGCTAGGTATACCAATACTGATAAAGGGCATCAAATACTGATATGTTAGGTGTTGAAGTCTCCAACTATAGTTGAAGATTTGTCTAATTCTCCTTTCAGCTCTGTCAGTTTTTGTTTCTCATATTTTGAAGCTCTGTTGTTTGGTGTGCATACATTTAGGATTATGTCTTTTTAGTGAACTGATCCTTTTATCATTATACTAGAGGCCTGGTGCTCGGATTCCTGCATCAGTGGGGTCCCTCAGCCTGGCCTGTGCCCTCTTGCAATCCGGGACCCCTGGGGGATGTAGTAGTGTGTGAAGTGGCAGGCGACCAGGGAGGAGTCCAAGCCTGGGCCAGGCACCACGCTGCTCCTGCTCATCCCAGCCCCGCTGCACCTGCTGCCACCGCACCTCAGTAGCACTGCAGCAGAGGCGGGAAAGGCTCGGCCGCCACTGCAGCTGCACTTGCCAGCTGTGAGCCCAGTGTCTGGCTCCCGTCAGCTGACCAGCCTCCCGCTGTGGGAGTGCACTGACCACCAGGGGACAGCTCCTGCATTGAGCATCTGCCCCCTGTAGTCAGTGTGCAACATAGCGACCGGTCAAACGGTCGACTGGTCACTTAAGGTTTTATACATATAGATAATGTACTTTGTTATCCCTAGTAATTTTCTTTGTTATAAAATCTACTTTAACCTGCTACTCCCATAGCTACTCCTGCTTATAATAAACTAATGTTTGCATGACACAACTTTATCCATTCTTTTACTATGTGCCTACCTATGTCATTATGTTTAAAGGGAGTTTCTTATACACAGCATGTAATTGGGTTGTATTGTTTAATCTGCTCTGCCAATCTCTCTCTTTTAATTGGTATGTTAAGATCACTGACCCTTTAAAGTAATTATTGATATATTAGGACTAGCGCATGACATTTTATTATTTATTTTCTATTTATTCCCTGTTTCTCATTCTTTTTTCTTGCCTTCCTGTGGTTTTTGAATGTTTTTAAGAATTCCACTGTGATTTATTTATAATGCTTTAAAGTATATTGTTTTATATTTTTTTCAGTGGTTGTTTATAGTTGCATATACATAACTTATCACAACACACTGCTATCAATGTTTTATTTTATTTTTGCTGCTGTCAATGTTTTAACACTTCAAATGAAGTGTGTTGAAGCCTTCCTGTTATAAGAGTCCCTTTACTCTTCCCACTTTTAAAATACAGTTGTCTGAAACATTGCATACATTGCAAACCACAACACATGATGTGATTATCTTGCTTCGAACATCATATATGATTTAAGAAATTCATAAAGTAAAAAATAGTCTATTATATTAACACCTATTTTTTCCCATCCCAATATTCTCTTTTCCTTTCTGAAGTTCCAAGAATTCTTCTGCTACTGGTTTCCTCCTACCTATACAGTTATATTGAAGTGAGTTTCTTGTAGACAGTATGTAATTTGGACATGTTTTTAAATTCACTCTGCTCATCTTTGTGTATTATTATTATTATTATTATTAATCCTCCCCCAAGGATATTTTTTTCCATTGACTTTTAGGGAGAGTGGAAGGGGGAGGGAAAGACAGAGAGAAACACCGATGTGAGAGAGACACGTCAATTGGTTGCCTCCTGCATGCCCCTGACCAGGGCTGGGAGCCTGCAACCGAGGTAAGTGCCCTTGACTGGAATCGAACCTGGAACCCTTCAGTCTGCAGGCCAACGCTCTATCCACTGACCCAAACCAGCTAGGGCAATCTTTGTGTTTTAATTGGTATATTTAAACCATCTATATTTAATATTATTGCTGTGCTAGGACTTAAGCCTACCATTTTCTTTTTTGTTTTCTGTTTGTTCTTTAGCATTATCTTTATCTTATCTTATCTTATTTTATCTTTCCTCTTCTTTCTTTCTTTTTTTTGGTGCTCTTTTGGGTTAATTGAACATTTTTTAGTATTTTGATTTACCTATGGCATTTTTATATCTCTTTGCATAGATTTTTTTAGTAGTTTTCCTAGATATACACACAATTTATCAAAATCTACTGGTGTCATCACTTGACCGATCTGAGTAACATACCTCCATGTTATGGTTTTTCTTGTGTTTGCTTAATCCTTATGTCAGAGTGCTCAACCTTGCCACTACTGACATTGTAGCCAGATTATTCTTTCCTATGGGGTTGGTATCAAGTGGGTGGAAGCCAGGGTGCTGTTAAACATCCTACAAGGCACAGAACTTCCCTCCCCACCCCCCATGGATGAAGGTGGAACAAACCCTGGCTTAGTGGTCAGGAGCTTGGGTTGAGCAGAACTCAGGGCCCAACTCTTATTTTCTGTGTCATGTTGGGAAGGGGCTGGGCTTGCTGGAGTTACAGTTTCCTCCAGGGTAAAATAGGAATATAAGAGTACCTACCTCATAGGATCCAATGAGATACCACAAGGAGAGTGTGTAGCACAGGAAATGGCAGTAATAAGATAGTAATAATAACAATAGCCACCTTTTATTGAGTGCTTATTATACACCAGGCATTGTGCTAAGCACTTCCTGTATGTTAACTTATTTAATCATTACAATAATGCAATGTGGAAGGTGACATTATTGTACCCAATATATATACTAGTGCCCCAGTGCATGGATTTATGCACATTGAAAGGAAATTAATTATAAGATAGCTGGTGGGGCGGGACTGGGCGAGACGGGCCAGCCACACCCTGGAGCCAACCTCCCAGGGTTCCTCCCCAGCTGGCTGCACCTGGGCAGTGCCACGGCTCTAAGGGCATCTTTGGAGTGAGTGGGGTCCCCCTGGCAGGTGGGGTCACTCGGCCTGGCCTGCAAGGATCGGGCCGAAACCAGCTCTCTGACATCCCTTGAGTGGTCCTAGATTGCAAGAGGGCAGTTCTCGGGTGATGCACCTCGGAATCGGGCTCCCTCCTCTCTGGTTCCAGGTCACCCGAGAACTACCGCTGCCAAGTCACTGCAGCTCGGTAGCTCCTGCATTGAGCATCTGCCCCCTGGTGGTTAGTGCATGTCATACCTACCAGCCAGTCAGATGGTTGCTTAGCCTTTTATATAAATAGACTGGAGGCCCGGTGCACAACATTTGTGCACTGGAGGGGGGAGGGTCCCTCATCCCAGCCAGCACCCTTTAGTTGGGCATCCTTAGCACTGCCATGGAGGCGGGAGAGGCTCGAGTCACTGCTGCTGCTCTCTCCAGCCATCAGCCCAGCTTGTGGCTGAGCAGTGCTCCCCCTGTGGGAGCGCACTGACCACCAGGGGCCGCCCCTGCACTGAGCGGCTGCCCCCCGTGGTCAGTGCATGTCATAGCAACTGGTCAATTTGCATATTACCCTTTTATTATATAGGATAGATTGTGAGGTATGGGGGGTGCAGTAACTTTCCCAAGGACACAGGACTAGTAGCCCAGGGAGTAAAAATAGAGGGGCCCTTACCAGCTGGAGGCCTGAAGGGGTAGGAGCAAGAGAGTGTTGCGAATCCAGTGTAAGCTGTGGCTGGAGGCGAGGGTTGCCCAGGAGTTGCTGAGGTACCAGGAAGAGAACAGAGCCATTGACATGCCATGGCCCAACAAGGGAGGGGGACCTGCCGACCCTCTCTTCCTCCTGTGTTATCTGCTGCTGCCTCCTTCTATGGGCCAAGCACAGCCAGAAAGCACAGGGCAAAGGAGCCGGGTGACCCAGCTGTGGAGGCAGGACTCCCCTAAACACAGAGCAGCAATGCTGCGGTTGAGGGAGAAGAAATGCAGAGAAGGAACAGAGTAGCCTGCCCTGACCCGTGCTGCCCTCTTTCAAGTGGTGCCACCGCTGTTAGAGCTCTGGCTCCAGGAACTCGGAGTGGCAGGCCCCTCTTTGGTAAGCCAGGAGGGTTACTCTGGGAGACTGTCGCTGACAAAGGCCTCTGACCCAGGTTACAGCAGCCCTGCCGACCCCGCGCCCCTCACTCTGCAGAGCTCAGAGGACCTTAACAAAACCTCCACTCCTTTATCTCTCTGACTCTGTATTTGGCACCTGCTAGTTGCCAGGCATGGTCCTAAGTGTTGGGGACAAAGTTGCGATGAACACAGGCTCGTTTCCTGCCCTTGTAGAGCTGACTCTCCAGTGGGGAGGACTGGGCAATAAATAATTGCCGGTTGTAGTAGGGATTGTGGGGAAATAAAACAGGTTCTACAATACAGAGAAAGCCTTCGATGGGCAGTCAGCGCAGCCTCTCCGAAAAGGTGCCATTTGTGCCAAGACTTGTCAGAGGTAAATGAGCCCATCATTGTTGACTTGTCCAAGCAACAGAAAGAAGCCAGTGTGGCTGGAGAGCAATTGAGAGGAAGAGGGAGAGGTGGGCGGGAGGCTGGATCAGATGGGCCCTGGTGACCCTGGTGGGGAGTTTGCATTTTTTTGCCTGAGCCCTGAAAAGTTAGGGGAGGTCCTAAGCAAGTGAGTGACTACAGGACTGGGAATAAGGTGAGGCAGTGCCTTCCACTTGTACAACATGGAGTGAGTGCCCCTTTAATTCCGTGCCCTAGGCGCCTCACTGGTCTCACCCTATTGCAGACTCCACTGAGTGAACTGATTGAATTCACCTGTAGGAAGATCCTGCCCACTGCCCTGAAGGGAGAGGAGTATGGGGACAGAGTGCTGGGGGCGGGGAGTGGCGAGACCCCTTAGGCAGCTGTTCCAGTCCCCAGGAGAGATGATAGAGGCAGCACATCCTCCTCTGCGAAATCTGGGGCCCTTGGTGAGATCCCTGAGCCATGACTTTGGGGTGGGGGCCGGGTTCTCCAGGAACAGCAGGGCACAGACTCCTGGTGGCAGGGACAGTGATGCAGCCCAACTCCAAGGCACGTGGTTCCTTCCCAACACCTCTGTCTCTTTGTTTAAGATAAACGAAACCAAAAGTCTATAGCCCCAGACAGGCTTCTTTCTTTCCTTTCTCTGGGGTGATTTGCCTGTTGAAGTGGTTGGATGGTTCAGGGACAGGCTGGTCATCTGACTAGGGTCTGGGGCTGCCACCAACATCCAGCCGGCCCCAGGGAGAAATTCTGTCTGCAGAACTGGCCTCAAAAGCTTTTCTGCCAGTCTATTGACCGAGAAAACCATATATATATATTAAGTTTTTGCTCTGCCATAGCTTCAACTGTTCAAAGAAATTCTCATTGTTCATGCCGGAAGACATTATACAAATCATTATCTGAGTGCTGGCACTGGGCCTGACTTCATGTAAATATCCACCTGGTTCTTTCCCTTTAGACCTGTAAATACAAAGACAAGGGGAAAAAATAAAACAACAAAACACAACTGCTGCATCCTGAAAGAAGCAAGAGATCACCGAAACACAGCCCCCTCCAGCGCCTGCTCTGCCTCCACAACTGTTTTCTCACTGCTGAGTAGAAGTTCAGAATTCCTGTCACATCACTGCCTGAAAGGCAGGTTTCAGAGGGTCCTTCTTTGCCTGTGCAAAGGCCCTGGGGCAGAACCAAGAAGGCAACTGTGGCTAGAGCCGTGGTCGGCAAACTGCGGCTCACGAGTCACATGCGACTCTTTGGCCCCTTGAGTGTGGTTCTTCCTAAGCCTTAGGAGTACCCTAATTAAGTTAATAACAATGTACCTACCTATATAGTTTAAGTTTAAAAAATTTGGCTCTCGAAAGAAATTTCAATCGTTGTACTGTTGATATTTGGCTCTGTTGACTAATGAGTTTGCCGACCACTGGTAGAGCTTAGTGAGCCTGGGGAGGGGTGTTGAACATGAGACTGGGGAGTGGCAGGAGACGGATCCTGGAGGCTCTCATAAGTGTGGTAAGAAGTGCCGGTCATCGATCAGGTGAGAGGTGGCCTTTAGCCTCTGTCCATTGTCGAAGAACAGCAGAGTTTGGAATAATGGTGGCAGAAAATATTAAAGATTTTCTAGGTAAGACGTGGCAATCAACTGTTAAATTGTGGTGATAATAACAACTGCAAATCAGTAGCCTTTTAAAAATCCTTATTAAAAATATGAGTCCGCCTTTTAGCTGCCAAGAACAGCTGGTTGTTATGAAAGAAGGTGTTCCGCATATAACAATATGTATTAATGATCATGCACAGGGGAACAATGGGCCCCCTGGGGCGGGAGAAATATTCCAGCCTGTGGATGCTGTGCTGGTTGTTATGTTTCCAGGTAGAACTTGGCTCCTATGCCTTCTCAAGAGGGAGGCGCTGCAGGAATTCGGTCTGAAGGGGGCGCCGTGTGCATCTGCTTCCAGCTGATGCAGGTCTCCTGGACTGAAATCTCTGGAAAATTGAGCCTTCATCTTGGAATCTTCAAAGTACCAGACACCCTGTAAGTCCCAATCAATACTGTTTGCTCTGAACTTTGGTCTATGAATTCAACTGAGCATTCCCCTCGTGCGTTGCTGGAAGCACAGTATGCCAGCATTGTGTATTCCACTCCTCGTTCTTTAAAGTCTTAAAGAAAAAACATGTATAACTCACACATCAAATCTGCAATTTCATAAACAATGTTGTTTGGCTTGAGCTTACATTTTAAAGAATGAGTTCATTTAATGAAGAATGTTAAATAGTGGTAGCGAGGGTGCAAGGAGGTGGCCCAGGACCAGCAGGGGGGTTTGTGCTAACGGGTGTCACCTGGGAAACGCGGCTGTTCTGGCAGGTGGGGTGGTTTGAGCATTGATGTTTAAGTCCCTCCCCAGCTCATCAGAATCACAAAGAGGTGTCAGGGTGACCTCAGCCCTGGCCGGCACAGTGGGAAGGTTTGGTCATGGAAAGAAAGTGGGTCTGTTTTTCTCCACAGGACCAGGCTAATGTTGGAAAAAACAAGTTTGGGTTGGCTGGCCTGGCTTCACTTAAAATATTTAAAACTGGCTGCTTCTGCCCTTCAGGGTGATGTCTTCCAGGTTCTCACCTCCCAGCGGAGCTGTTCGTCTGCATCGGGGCTGAGCTGGGGGAGGAGATCAGAGCATATATTTCTGCGTTAAAGATGTTAATATATAAAGCTTGGTAGTAACAGCATTTATAATAAATCAGGTTAGCGTCCCAAGGGGAGACTTAGCATGTGCTATTTATGCACAAATGCCTCTATCATTTAAGAGGCTTGTTTAAAAATTGTCGTTTAAGAGCAGATTAACCAAGCTCTCCACAGCTGGCGTATTTGGGCAGGCGTGAGTGCACCGACCAAGCAGACACGCAGGGAGGGAGCTGGAGGGCAGGGGCACCCAACAGCTAATTGCCTCCAAAATTAGTGGGATGGGAGAGTTAGTGCTTTGAGACCGTGGTTTTGTGCAGATTAAAAATAAGAAACGGTTCTGCAGGCTGTTTGCTTTTTGCCAGCGCAGCACTCGGGGCTGCTGACGGCAGGTGAATTATTCACCAGGCAACGGCCTCCCTGCTCCCGGAGAAGGGTCTGACGGGTCGGGGCGAAGGGGGGATGGGGAGGCTTTGTCCTTTTAACCACGAAGGTGCAGGAGAGAGGATGCAGCCTCCATGATGACCTAGCAACGCCTCTAGTGAGCAGCGATTGGTTCTGGTAGCTGAGGACCCCACAGACGGCTCATCGGGCTCCAGGAAAGCGTCCCTTCAGCCTCATCCTGGAAGAGGGACCCCAGGCCAGGTCCCAACACTTGGCTTCATTTCTTCCTGACATACATTTTCTGGACGATGCCCTCCAAGCCCCAAATATCCATACAGGCAATAAAAACACAACACGAAACTAAAAGCATTTCAGGTGAGAAGTGATGCAGAAACGTGGAGCAGGCTGATGGGGTCAGAAAGGGGGAGAGGGGCGGGGGAAGGTGGTTTGCTTTAGATCAGATGCCCAGGGAAGGCTTCTCCCAGTAGGTGACATTTGAGAAGAGACCCTTGGAACGTAGGGAGTCACTTACAGTGATGTCTGGGGCCACTGCTCCAGGCAGAGGCAACCGCGAAGGGCAAGGACCTGGAGAAGCTTGGTGAGTTTGGAAATAAAAAGTCCCCATGTGGCTGAAGTGTAGTGGGCAGGGGCTAAATCCTATAGGACTTGTAGCCGAGCGTGACCCTTGAAAACCATGAGGGAGGCGCTGAGGAGCTTTTAGTAATGAGGTGATGTCTACTTTAGAAATCTGCCCCCTCCTATTGCCTGGGAGAGGGGGTGCTTCGAGGGGGTGACCGGGGAAAGGGGGGGAGTGGTCCCGACTCTATAAGATACAAAGGAAATTTTATCTTTTAATTTTTATGGCCTTTATTTAGAAAGAACTAAAGGCACAAACAGGATAGATTGTCAATAATTGTCTATTCTGGGTATGTTGTTATGTGTGCATGTATTCTTGCTCTTTGTACTTTTATATCTATCAGCCACTTCTCAAATAAAAGTATGACAAAACAACCTGTCATGGCGGGGCCCAGCGGACCAAGGAGATGGGAGGGAGGCCTGAGCCCAGGGTAAGGGCCTGGCAGGGACACAGGGAGGCGAAAGGGGGTCAGAACCAGGCAAGGCTGTGATCGGGGAGGCCTGGGAGGAGACAGGCGCTGGCCTCGAGGTGCAGAGGGGGACACAGAGCTGCTCCTGAAAATCCTGTCATTTGTTTCATCTTCCTGAGGAGACAGACTCTTAATAAATGCTGTGGGGAACCTGTGGGCTCCTAACCCAGTGAATTACTGCTGGGGGTGGGGGTGTCCATCCAGGTGAGGGACGGTGATTTAAGCTGTTTGAAGAACCAGCTGCATCCCCATGACGATGCTCATTGCTTCTCAAGGAAACAAAAGAGGGAGAGGAGAGCAATTTCAGGTTCCCTGGGGAGCTGATGTGCTGAGAAGTCATCTGCGCTGGAGGCCCTGCGGGAGGCGACACAGTGAGGTTTCTCATTATTTCCTCCCCTGCCACCCCCAAGCTGCTGGTGCACGGTGCTGGAGTCCCCAGGCCTTTCCTCCCTGCCTCTGCCTCATGGGTTGCCCTAGATGTCCATTCCGAAGCCTCCTCACTTCCAGTCTTCTGTCTGAAAAATGGGTTGAAGTCTGCAACACAGGCTGGGAAAATTCCCCACCCCCCATGCTCTATAAAAAATACAGGCCAAGAGCAAATCCCTGATTAACATTGATGTAGTTAGATCTTCATCATTCACTTATCTATGTATATAAAACCTTACTATGCAAATAGACTGAACGGCAGAACAACTGAACAACCTAACAAACCAATAACCGGTCGCTATGATGTGCGCTGACCACCAGGGGGCGTGCACGGAACATGGTGGGTGTCTGCAGCAGGCTGCAGAGCACGGAACATGACGGGTGTCAGCCACGGTGGATGGTGGAGCAGGTGGAGGGGTGGGGGGCACCAGACAAAGGTGGGGCGCTGGTCACTGTCATTGGGGTGAACCTCTGGTGGTTACTGAAAATTCTTTGCTCCCATGCACCGCTGGCACCCGGCGCTGGCCCCAATCGCCCCTCAGGACTTCTCTACCTCCTCCTGCTCCTGAGGGGCTATTGGGGCAGCCGCCGCCACTTGCATCTGCTGATGGCACTGGCCCTGCACTGCGGCCGTCAGCGTCAGGGCTTCTCCACCTCCCCCTGCTCCTGAGGGGCGAGTGGGGCCTGCAGCCGCCTCTCTCACCCGCTGCCAGCGATGGCCCTGTTCACACCCGCTGTCAGCTTCAGAGCTGCCACTTGCACCCACTGCTGGTGCCGATCCCGCTTGCACCTGCAGCTGGCGCCCGGTGCTGGTCCCAATCGCTCGGTGCCATCAGCGGGTGCAAGTGGCGGTGGCTGCTGGCCCCGATCGCCTCTGAGGGCTCCTCCACCTCCTCCTGCTCCTGAGGGGCTATTGGGGCAGCAGCTGCCACTTGCATCTGCTGATGGCGCTGGCCCCGCACTGCGGCCGTCAGCATGTGGGAGCAGGGCTGCTGGCAGACAGGGGACCGGGGGCTGGGTGGGGGCATGGAGGATGGGCCGAGACCCACCCCTGTGCCCACTGCAACCTCACGGCACACAGTTCCTTTCAAGGTTCATGAAGTCATGCACTGGACCCCTTGTAATACCTGTGCCCACCGCAGCCTCATGGCCCACAGTTCCTTCAAGGTTCACGAAGTCATGCACTGGACCCCTTGTAATAATAACAACAACAACAACAACAATAATAATAATGGCAATGTTTTGTTGAGTCATTCTTAACGCTATGTCCTTGGCACAGTCAATACATTTTTTAACCTTCTTTGTTAGCATCTTGAAAATGGAGTAACACGCACAGAGAAATAGAATAATCTTCCCTAAGTCCCAGAATTGGGAACTAGTCCACGACTACAGCACCCTGCTCTGCCCCTTCTGCCCAGGGCTGCTCTGCCTGGGGTGTGTCCGCCGGCCCATGTGGGCCAGGCCCACGGTTGGATGTCGTGAATGCAGGACGGTCCTGCCCTCTAGGAGGACAGTTTTTAGCTCAGGCTTTAACCACTGCACAGATTACACATACCACCTGCATTGAGATGACCCATTGACTCACCTTTCTCCCTGGGACCCACACCCCTCCAAGAAGAGAACCCTGTCCAGTCACCCCGTCCACCCCAGTGCCTAGCCCGGCACCTGGCAAGAATAGTGATGTCTCATTGCTCCTGGGATTTATCCTGGGGTCACTGGTTATCCAGTTGGCTTATCCCACAACTAGGACTGTGTTGACTTGCTTTCAGCGGCTCTGGAACTTGGCGGAACAGGTGGTCCGCTCACAGTGATCCCCGTGCCTCCGTCCTCCTTGGTTTCCTCGGCTGTTCCTGAGCATGTGTTCTTGCACAAGAATTCAAGGGCAATTCCACCCTGGAGTTGGTCTGCCTGAGTCCAAGTCCTGCCTCCACCACCACAACCTGAATCACTCGCTGAGCGCCTTGTGCCTCAGTTTCCTCACCTATAAATAGTGGACAGTAACAATAACTTTGATGACTATGGAATGGGGTTTTGGGTGGGGGGCTAGAGTGAGATCCTGCCTATTAATGTAGTTGTAATGTGCCTGCGTGCGGAAATTGCTCGATAAATGCTAGACCCCTTTGGAGCTGTTGGGGTTCATCACTCAAGGTGGTCCATTCTTGGCTGAGAAGGTGGTTGAGGAGGAGACGAGGCAGAGAGTACAGGACTCCAGGCCTTGCTTGAAGGGGGTGGAGGGGGAGGGGATAGACCCAGGTAGGGAAGAGTGAAGGAGAATTAACCATCTCTCCCGAGGGAGGCCAGGGTCAGGCAGGCCCTGTTGAATCTTCACCAGACTTGGAGATCGTGCAGGTCTGGAAAAATCAGTGCCACAGGGATGGGATGCACTGGGCTGATAAAGCATCTCAACCCCAGGAACCTCATGTAATCCTGTGCACACGTAGCGATGGAACAAGAACTGTATTCCTCACATACGTGTGTGTGCTCTAGGTAGGCTTTGCACACGCATGTGGGCATGTGCTCACATGTGTCCCTGTGGGTGTGTGCTCAGGCAGGTGTGCATGCACATTTGGGGAGAAGGTGTAGGCTTGCACCCAGGTCTGATAGGGGTGGATTGCAGGGCCCTGCAGAGCTCTGAGGGAAGCTGACATCCTCCAGGCAGCCTCCTTCCAGTCCTTCTTCCCGCCTCCCTTGTGTCCCCCTCTCCCACCTCCGCACACTCCTCAGGCCCTGCAGTTCTCCTCCTCCTCCCGCTGTGTCACAGCAGGTCCTCTCAGTGGGGAGGAAGAAAGCAGCCTGATGGATGGGTCTGCATGAGAGGATGCTCATTTGTGTTTTCCAAGCTGGGGGATGGAGCACTGGGAAATGCAGGGGTGGAGGGGGGGCAAGGGGGAGGTCAGCAGCCCCTGGGAAATGCAGGGTTGGAGAGAAGGTGGGGGCACTGCATGAGAGGATGCTCATTTGTGTTTTCCAAGCTGGCGGACGGAGCACTGGGAAATGCAGGGATGGAGGGGGCCAGTGGGGAGGTCAGCAGCCCCTGGGAAATGCAGGGGTGGAGAGAAGACTTCCTGGGGTGCCCATATTTCACAGGTTGCTTTTCAGGGTGCACCTATGAGGCTGCCCTCTTGACACAAGGGGTTCAGTTCCAGAGAGGGTTCCACCCACGACCCAGTGCCTCCTGGGAACTTCACGGTGTTATGGATGGAAAGGACTGGCGATGTCACGCCCTCAGGATCTGCATGTGAAGCCCTGGGCTGAAAACCCTTCTCTGGCTGCTTGGAGCTCCGTGACCTCGGCCGAGGCACCTCCCACCTCTCAGACTCGCTCCTGCTCTGGGACAAGGAACCACAATGGACATCCATGATTTCCTTCTCTGTGTCCATCACTGTCCACCTTTGATTTCCCACTGTGGACTCAGCCCTTCCTCACCCTGAGCTGTTGTGTGGACTGGACGAGGCGAATTGCGCAGTCCTGCCCAGTTGGCACAGCCAGGCCCAGTCAGGTGTGTTAGAACGAGGAGAGTCAGCAGAGGTGGCTTCCAGGGGAGGTGAGACCTGAGGGGCACAAGGGAGGAGACAGGTGTGCAGGACGTGCATCCATTTAAACAAAAAGATTGCCTGCTTGATTCCGGATCTAGTTAGTTCACCCCCTGTAGGGGGCACTTGCTCTCATGCTTAGTCAGGATGCAAACATTTGGGCTCTGCCTCCAGATTATTTCCAGGATCCAACCACTTCTTATCACCACCTTTGCCACCACTCAAGTCCAAGGCACCATTCTCTTTCTCCCAGACGATTGCAGCCGCCTTGTCTGCTGTCCCCGCTGCCGCCCTCTCCCCTGACATAAAAGTCTCCACACAGCAATCTGAGTGATTCTGTTAGGACCCAGGTCAGATTGCGTCCCTCCTCCGCCCAGAACCCTCTGTGGCTTTTCATCTCACACAGCATGGAGCCCAGATTCCTCACTGTGGCCACGCTAGGCTCAGGTCAACTCATCTTTGGTCCCGGGGCTTTTGCACACGTTTCCTTTCCTGGGAATTCTGTTCCTGAAGACATCCACATGACTCACGTCTTTCAATTTTCACTCAGACACTCCATCAGACACTGCTCATCCTGCCTTGCTTTATTTTTCTACATAGCACTGTCATCATGTGACACTATATGATTAACCAACTAATTCATTTGTTGTCAGTGATCCTTGCTGGACTATCAGCTTCAGGAGAAATTTTGCCACATGGTGGGCACTTTATAAAAATACTAGAGGCCTGGTGCATGAAATTTGTGCATGGGGGCAGGGGTCTCCCAGCCCAGCCTGCACCCTCTAGCAATCTGGGACCTTTCAGGGGATGTCCGATTGCTGGTTCAGGCCCGATCCCGCAGACATCCCTCTTGCAATCCGGGACTGCTGGCTCCTAACCACTTGCCTGCCTGCCTGATTTCGCCCCTAAAACTCAAGCTTCTTCTTTATTTATTTTTAATATTTATATTTCTTTTTTATTTTAAAAGTCAAGCTTCTTGAGAACATGAGGTGTTTAACATTATTCCATATTCCTTACAGAGAGCTAAGCATGGTAAATACAGCAAATACTTAGTATTTACGGGCTTCTATACAAACACTCCCCAATCAGGAATGTTTTAATAGGCAGCCTCCAAAAACTTACACTGGAAAACCTAAGAGTAGAGAGCTCGGACTTCAGGCATCAGGTGCTATTCGCAGTATTTCTATCCCAATTACACTCTAATTTTGAGCTCTCAACAGTCTAGACCAGGGGTGGGCAAACTTTTTGACTCGAGGGCCACAATGGGTTCTTAAACTGGACCGGAGGGCTGGAACAAAAGCATGGATGGAGTGTTTGTGTGAACTAATATAAATTCAAAGTAAACATCATTACATAAAAGGGTACGGTCTTTTTTTTTTTTTTAGTTTTATTCATTTCAAACGGGCCGGATCCAGCCCGCGGGCCGTAGTTTGCCCACGGCTGGTCTAGACAAACTGCCGCACCTAGCACCTCCTCGGGCGGCCTCCACAATCCCACAATCCTCTAGGCGCCCAGGCGGCCTCCACAATCCCACAATACTCTAGGCGCCTGGGCGGCCTCCACAATCCCACAATCCTCTGCTCGCGCACTTCCGGCTTTTCTAGCGCCTCCTTAAGTGTGTTTCCTTCGTCCAGGGCCTCTGGCTGGAGAGGATTTTCCTGTTTTGGCCTTGGTAGCTGTTTACTATTGGAACCAATGAAGTGTCGGGAGTCCTGCCGCTGCCGTGACCATGTGGGTCCCAAGCGCACTCGTGAGACAACCGTCATTCAGCCCCCGTCCCGGTTCGCAAGGAGAAAGGTACTGTGCTGAGCCGTTTCCAATCGGGTCTTCCTCTTCCCTCCCCAGCACACCCCACACCTACTCCAGGCCGAGCACCCCAACCCCGCAGACCCTTAAGACCTCCCCCCTATTTCTTCCACTTTCCCCATCAAACTCGCACCCTATCGCGTTGCCTAGAGGCGCCCCCTAACCGCTCCCTGGGAGGCGGGCCAGCCTGGGCAAGAGGCCATGGTGTTCTGGTCTCTGGTTGTTAGGGTCGCTGGCTTTTTACATATACTAGTATAGATGTTGAGTGAATGAATGAAATCTCCCTTCTGGACACAGCACCCTGGTTGTCCTTTGGGGAACCTCTGTCCTTCGCTCTCGATTCATGTGCTATGAGTGGGAGGGACCCCAGTCCCAGCTCCACACGAGGAACAGGACCGAGGCCTGGCAGCCAGCATATCCAGGAACGCTGGTTGTGCCTGCACAAGGGGCTGGAATTCCTGCCCACAGTTGGTCCAATTAGGTGAATCCTGAGGATCCACAGATGCCACCAGGAAGAGGTCTTCCCTCTGGGCTGCTGCTCAGCAGGCATCTCTGCCCACGGAGGGAAGAGGAGGAGAGCAGCGCTGCAGGCTGGGAGAAACTGGCTAGAATCCCTGGATCAAGCCTTACCTGAGGCCTGGTCCTCTCTTGGTGTAGGAGCCTACACATCCCCTTTTTGCTTACATCTCTTGGAGTTGGGTTTCCTGTCCTCCCAACTTTAGGCTCCCATCTGACCCAGGGGTGGGGGTAATGGAACCCCACAAGGCAGCCACCAGCCTTGGATGAGAATTGCCTTTAAAAAGCACTTTGTCATTTTTAAACACTTCATGCATATGAAGGGCTGCTGGAGGTGCTGGCAGCTCCCACCTCATCACCATCCTTCCTCCCTTTGCTCTCCAGGGTCCAGGCCCCTCCCAGGGCAGCCTCCGCCCCATCCCCACACGGGGTTCAGCTCTCATGCCTCCTCTCTTTCCGCCAAGTGATTTTCTCCTTTCCCATTTTTCAAGCTGAAAAATGGCAAATTGAAGCACTTAATTTTACTCCTCCAACACAATTAATGTGGATGTGTTCCATGCGATGCTGGGCTGCGAAAGGCAAGTCATTTATATCAATTAGCAAAGCAAACATGAGTTTCACGGCCGTGTGCAGACTCCAGCAGAGGCCGTCCTCCGAGAAAGGAAGCCCAGTGGGAAAGCTGGGGGCAAAGACCCCATTGGAAGCAAGCTTGGGGGTGTGGGGTTAAGGGACCATTGGGGATGCATTATGATGGCATTTTGAGCAGGGCGCTGACCTAGTCCTCGCTCCTTCCCATGAGAGTCCCACGTGAATGTGTCCAGGAAACGAGAATTTCCAGACGTAGCCACACCTCACTATTAGCAGGGGCTTCCTTCCCAAACCTTAATGTGGACGCCACATAGCCACGCTGCAATGCTGAGTCTGTCCGCAAAGAGTGCCTGAGCCCCAGATGTGCCTCCCTGGGCTGAGCCCCATCATCCATCACGGCCGCTCGGATAATCACAACAGCCTCCTCCCCAGGTTCCAGCATCCATTCTGGCCTCTCTCAATCCACACCCAGCCCCTGCAGTCAGAACCAGCTTTAACAAATATAAATCAAATCACGTCACCCTCTGCTCTGAAACCTTCAGGGGCTCCTCATTGCACTTAGAACACAATCCAAACTCCCTATTATGGCCTCCAAGGCTCTGGATGGTCTGGCCCCGGCTGACCTCTCAGACTCCCCTCTCCCTGCTCTCCCCAGCTCACTGCACTGCAGTCACATTCACCTCCTTGCTTTTCCTCCAACTTGCCAAGTTAGTTCCTGCCCCAGGCCCTTTGCACTTGCTGTTTCCCCACATCATTTCCTGGTGGCACTTTCTTATCCTTCCTGTCTCTGTTCAAATGTGACTGCCCCCACCCAGGCTAAAATCACTCTTCTCAGCTACTGTTTATCCTTGTCACAACTATTCAAACTTCAACATTTAGGGAAAAGCCACTGTATGCCACTGTTGTATGTGTTGAGAATCAGAAGCAAGCAGGACAGACAAAAACTCCCTGTCTCCCTAACACTGTCCTTGACACTCTGGGGACTAGACAAGATGTACTAGTAAAATAGATCTGTTGTCTTAAGGAACTTCTGTTTTCTAATCGGGGACTCAGTTTACTCCAATGAGGTTCTCATAGAAGTATGGATGGGTGAGTCATGCAGAGAAACAATGTTCACAGAAATTAGACGAGCAAAGAGAAAGAACTAGAGCCTTTAGCCAAGACCTGACCCAGGCCTGGTTGACAGGCCAAGTCTTGGGCGGACAGAGGCAGTCACCGTGCCTACCATCAATGATGCTGAGTAAAGGCTTTTGATTTTAATGTTTGCCTTTTGTTTTGATTGTTATGAAAGAAAATAGAGGCCCAGTGCATGGATTTGTGCACCGGTGGGGTCCCTCAGCCTGGCCTGTGCCCTCTCGCAATCCGGGACCTCTTGGGGGATGTCAGACTACTGGTTTCGGCCTGATCCCTGCAGGCCAAGCCAAGGGACCCCACTGGTGCATGTATCTATGCACTGAGCCGCTAGTACAGGGGTGGGCAAACTTTTTGACTCGAGGGCCACAATGGGTTCTTAAACTGGACTGGAGGGCCAGAACAAAAGCATGGATGGAGTGTTTGTGTGAACTAATATAAATTCAAAGTAAACATCATTACATAAAAGGGTACGGTCTTTTTTTTTTTTAGTTTTATTCATTTCAAATGGGCCGGATCCGGCCCGCGGGCCGTAGTTTGCCCACGGCTGCGCTAGTATGTCCATAAAATCTTTGGTTAATCTCTTCCCACCCTCTCCCCTTCCCGCTTCCCTCTGAGATTTATCAGTCTGTTCCATCTGCCCCCTAGTGGTCAGTGCATATCATAGCTACCGGTCTAATGGTCGAATGTTCAAACGGTCGAAAGGTGGAATGGTCGCTTAGGCTTTTATATATATAGATTCTAGGCAGAGACTGGAAAAAATCCCCACCTTCTTGACCTGACATTTGTTTGAGAGGGAGACAAACAGCAATGAAAATATATATTAAAAAAGTGTCAATGGTACTAGTGCTATGAAGAATATAAAGGACAGAAAGGGGGTGAGGCTGCAGTGAGAATATAGGTGGTCAGGGTGGGTACCACGGAGGAGGAGACATTTAACCAAAGACCTGAGGGAGCCGATGGAAGAAGACAGAGGATCCAGGGGAAGAACTTTCCTGGCAGAAGGAGATTCTAAGACAAAGGTTCCAGAGAGGACATATGTCTCTATTAGAGGAAGAGCAGCTGGAATGGGAGCAAGGGGAGAGAGCTAGAAGCTGGGGCCAGAGAGGCAGAGGGGAGGGCATATGGGACATGTGGGACCCTTGTAGGGACTTGGGCTTTTGTTCTGAGTGAGGTGGGAACCATGGGGGGCTCTGAGCAGGGGAACCATGGTCTGACCTGGGTTTTTGCAAGATTCCTCTGGTGCAAGTGGAGAATGGACTGTGGGTGGTAAGGGCAGAATCAGTCAGAGCGCTTAGGGAGCTACACAGTAGTCCAAGCAACATGCCTTAGGAAGCAGGTTTGGGGAGGGGGCAGAGGAAGTGTCGATCTGGATCCTGAAGAATTCTTGGAGTTAGAAGGTAGACAAGGGGAAGTAGAGAGAAGCCTAGAATTTTCCTGAATTTTAAAAAGCCCTCTTGGGATTCCTCCTTGCAGAATCTTACAGTGGACATTGTGTTTCACTCATTCCTTCACTCTGGAAGTCATTCATTTATTCCAGACCATTGAAAGGGTTTGAATCCAGATGGACCTGGGGTCAATTCATGCCTCTGTCACTTCCTAGCAGATGTCTTTAATCCCTCTCAGCCTCAGTTTCCACATCTGTAAAGTGGGGAACATCACAGCATTTGTACCTGGGTTGCTGTGAACTTCCAGTGAGACTGCAGGAGCACGTTGAGCCCAGTACAGAGCAAACCTTCCAGGCACTGAACTTTGTTCCTCCTTCTTTTCTCCCTCCCTCCAAAACTTCCATCCTTTCTTCCTTCCTCTTGTCTTTGTCTCACCTGATTAGGCCATAAGTTCCCAGAGAGCCATGATTTTTATGTTTGTTTTTCAGTGTTTCATCCCCAGTGCCAAGAACCTTGCTTGGCACAGAGCGGGTGCTCCGTAAATATCTAATGAATCAATGAATTCCCTTGAGTCTTAAGCAGATGGAAAGCACCTTCTCCAAGGCTGTGTTTGGGGTGAATTCAAAATCCCAGAAAAGCAGAAGCAAGTGGGGACACTTACATGACTACAGGGATCTGTTCTGAGGTCTTAGAGGCCCACAAAAGAGAGTTAATGAAATGCTTAGTGTCTGCTCTAGCTCAGGTGCAAGTTGTAGGTCAAATTTATGAGCCAAGGGAGTTGTATTTTTAATCTGCGTTATGTAATTTTTTTTTACATTAGGGCTTGTGTAATCAATATGCTCTTTATATATGTACATAAGTGTGTGCCTAGGAGCATATTTCTATTGTTTTAGTTGTTTATGAAGATATACCAAGGCACCTCTCCCTGGGAGTTCAGCGGAGCCTGTGCTGTTGGGGATGGTCCCTGGAGGGGACCTTGTGTAGTCAAAGGAACAATGAAGGCTTCTGATTAAATGGTCAATTCATGTCACCAGTTCCCACATCAGTCACCCACGTGTGATGTCATTGAATCCTGAGGACAACCGGGAGGGAGGGTCCTGTCACTCTTTCCATTTCCCAGATGAGGAACCTGATCAGCAAGAGTCTGGTGTTTTTCCCAAGGCCACAAGGCCCTTAAGATAAACCTGGACTTGACCCCAGGTGCACCCTGCCTTACTCCAAGCCCAGGCTTTAAATCAGCTTTTATTGCAGTTTTAGGCCAGATAAATTATTCCAAAACAGCATCCTAAACTCTAGAAAAACAAGCATTTATCCGTGTGAATAAAGGTTTAATATCTGTTCCCACCATACGTTAATTTTGTCATATTTATGGTTCTAGACGGTTGTCTTTTTAATGTATATGTGTATACTTTTGTTATACAGAGGTCTTTGATGCCATGAAAGTTTTATAAGACTTGGAGTGCAATTTCATTACTTTTAAATATTTACAGAGCTTTAAAGCTATAGCTTTACTTTACGGTGAATTGTGACATAACCTGGTCCTATCTGTGCCATGTTTGATGCTGAGCCCTTGGTTAGGAAACAACCCCAACTTGGGTCCTTAGGGATGTGAGCAGTGTTCTGACCACCTTAGAGGTGGCGGGGCCAGGGGGTGGGGCATCCAAGGGCAGGGCCTGGGGAGGAGGGCGGACAATTCTATGAAATGACCCCCACTGTGTGGCAGGCAGGGCTGCCTCAGGAACAGGAGACCTGGGAACCACGAAGCACAGAGACTTCGGGGGAAAGAAGCAGGACTGGGCTGGGCCTTGAAGGGCAGATGTGGCCTCAGGAGACAGGAGCTGGGGGCGGGGTGGGCGAGGGAACCATGTGACATTATCCACGTGACCGTTACCATCCTCTGAAGATGCCGTGGTTGATGTCCCCAAGCTCAGGTGTTGTTCTGTTATTTCTCCATAAATCCTCCCAGACACTGTTGGAGAAGAGGAATGAGAAGGACAGACATAAATCCACAGAGAATGGACAGTCTCTGTGCAGAGGAGGGAGAGCCTCACTAATCATCTTGTTCTAACTCAGCAGGTGTCAGCGGGGGCAGGGTGGGCACTGGCTCCGTGGTGGGCTCCATCGCAAGCTCCACCCAGGGACCTGTGTGCTGTGATTTAACAAAAGATTCCCACAGTCAGGAAATGTGTATGTGCACATATATGTGTGTGTGTGCATGTGTGCATATGGATGTGGGCATAAATGTGTGTGGTTTTGTGAACACCATATATTCATCAATTATTTTATTTGTTCAGGCATTATTTACCAAATACCTACTATGTACCTGGGATTGTGTTAGTGGTTAAAATAACAGACAAGAGGCAGACAATAACTAGAAACTAATAAAGTTAATTTTATAATGGCATAGGGTAATGAGAGAAGCTAACTGGGCAATGTTTTAAGATTAATGGGGGGCCCTGGCTGGGTGTCTCAGTCGGTTGGAGCATCATCCCATACACCAAACAGTTGCAAGTTCCACTCCCAGTCAGTGTACATACCTAGGTTGCAGGTTTAGTCCCTAGTGCATATCGATGTTTTTGTCTCTCTCTCTTTAAAATCAACAAAAACTTCCTATGGTGAGGAACAGAAAGGAGGCCAGGGCACAGCCAGCCTTGGAGGAGGAAGTCCAGTGAACCACCAGCCCAACACCGCTCTCCCCCTCTGCTGATCCTGCTGGGGGTCCCCGCAGGCTGGACCCGACTCAAAGCCACAGGCAAGAGAGCTCTGTCGTGCTAACCACCTGAACAGCCTGTGGGTCTCAGAGCAGGGGGAGGCGGGGAAAGGGACATGGAGGGCAAAGGCAAGGAGGGAGGCCCAGGCCCACAGCCCAGGCCAACCTTTGGCATTTTATTCTGAGTTAGGTGGGGACACATGGGGGCTGTGAGCAGAGGTGACAAGATCTGATTTACATGTTGAACGTGTCATCTCACTGCTATGGGAACAGTGGACTCTAAAGGCCCCGTGGTGGAGGCCAGAGACCAGAGGGGAGGAGTCTGCAGTGATGCAGGGAGAGGTGACAGTGATGCTGGAGAAGTGGGGGCAGGGAAGGTGGGTGGAGGTGGGCCTGTCTTGGGGTCAAAGCAGAAAAGCCACACTAGGGGACTCCAGGGGCTATAAGGAGGGCTCTCGGGCTTGAACAACCGAGTGACGGCTCCGTCGTGTATGGAAATGGCCTGGACCTCTGAGCAAATGGGGGCTTGGGAGACCGGGAGAGTTAGAGCTGGGAAAGGACCAAGAGCTGCTCTCGCCCTGTGCTGTCCCCTGGAAAGCCCATCTCTGGCCTCAGAAGGAGAAACAGCAGGAGTGAGTGAGTGAGACGCCCCAGGATGGCCCTGGGCCAGGGAGCGGGTTCTCACGTTTATTTTCCTTCCATTAGGAGGAAATGCGCTGGGGCCGGAGCAGGCGTCCACTGTAAAATCAATGGCTCATTAGAGGTCACCTGTGCACCCACCCCTGCCCTGAGAGTCCATTAAAATTGACTGGGACAGAGCAAGACTCAACCTACAGGGGGAGGGCAGGCGGGGCCCAGGTCCTCCCTGCAGGGGCCGCACTCCAGGGCCCCAGCTCAGTCCCCTCAGCCTTGCTGAGGTCCCTGCGGGAAGGAGACCTGCTGCAGCAGGTGGTGGAATGGACACCAATCTACCTGCCTGCCAGTTCACACCCCAGCTCTGCTGTGTGACCCGGGGAGTTACCTCTCTTCTCTGGACTCAGTCTCCCCATTTCTAAAATGAGGATTTATCATCAAAGTGCCAGAGCTCTTCATGGCAGAAGACAGGGGACCCGTCCCTTCCTGCTGGCTCCCCAGGAGAGACCCTCACTGCACCCTCTTCCTTGGCCAAGTGTCCAGGACCAGAAGGTAGCTTCCCAGGGAGGCAGCCTGTTGGCCACTGAGCAGGTGCAGCCTGGGGACCACTCCCAACACTTGTCTCTGAGCCATTGAGCAGAATAGCATGGGGACAGACCAGAGGGGGCTGGTTCACATGCTGGCTCCATGGCTGACCAGGGCTGAGCGCCCGCTGCACAGGAGCAGCCTGGCCCTGGGCGGGGAGGGGGCCCATCGAGCTGAGCTGAGCCCAGAGCCACCTCGGAGGGGATGGGCACAGATGGTGACAGCAGCCCCGACAGCCCTGCCCTCAGAGCCCACCCTCCTGAAAGCGCCTTCTGTTGGTTCCCTTCTCCTTTACCCTCTATCCCAGCTGCCCCACCCCTGCCCTTGTCATGGGACGCGTGGCTCTCAGCACAATGCCCTCCCGGAGCAGATGGCAGTCCCTGGTCCCCATGTCATGCCCCACCTGCCTGTCACATGAAAACGGGGAGGTGGCCACACAGATGTCCCCATGCTGCCTGACTGGGCAGTGTGGGCTCAAGGCCACGCCCACACCAGGGGCCTGGAGCAGCCCTGGGCAAACCGCCTCTGGCCAGCACCTCTGCCTCCTGTGGCCTTGGTCCCTGTGAGCCTGTCCATGAAAGTCACATCTGTCTTCCCCTCCCCTTGTCATCTGTGGCCCCAGGGATGGGAACACTCAGCGGCCTGGACTGTCCAGCACCCTGGTGAGTGAGAGCAGAGTCTCCCATTTTAAAGTGATAGTCACACCCCCATTGTGAAGGGCAAAGCAGGGCATTGCTGCTGACCAAGAGCATCTGCCGCCTGAGCCTGGAACCAGGTCTCCTCCTCTGCGTCCTCTGAGACCCTGGGGCAATGGAGAAGGGCGGTCAGCCCCACTGTTCATTCATTCCTTTATCCTTCTTCCACCAAACACCATGGGGTCTCCCCATCAGAAGTGAGGATAACAATAGTCCACTCAGGTAGTTGGAGGGTTAATGAGACAGTGCTGGGGGCACATGGCATGACCTGGCTCAGAGGACATGGTCACTAGTGTGTCCTCTCTGGCCTGGGCTCTCTCTGGCTGCCATGGGAGCTGTGGGAGGTTCTGAGCAGGGGGGACAGGAGCAGATTTGGGTTCCAAAGGGATTCTTCCGGCTGCGTAGACAGTGAAGTGCGGGCAGTGAGGCGGGAACAGGAGCCCAGGAGGCTCCCATAGATGGCAGAGCAGCTGCCCAGAGAGTCTCCTGTCGTCCTGAGTCAAAGTTGGGGTAACAGAGCCAGACTGTCTGCTCTACCCTCCACTCCACAGCCAGGCCCCTGTGCACTGCCCTGAACCTGCTAACAGCACCTCCACTAGCCAATGGGAGCCAGGAGATGAGGCCTGGCCTCCTGTTCCCAGACAGCCCTCAGGTCACTCACTGCCAGTGTGTGCAGTGTGAGCGTGGGTCTCTGCCTGATTGTGAGTTCTCCACTCCCACATCCATATGCTCCTTGAGGTCTGCGTGCAGGTCTGGGTTCGGTCACAGCCCTCTAGTAGGAGATGTTCGTCTAAAAACCTCCTTACAGCATGGTGCTAGCTCAGTGAGGGGCAGGGGATTCATCCCATTCCCAGATTCCCAGACTCTATGGGCAAAGACCAAAAAGCAAAAGCCAGGACTCCTGCCCTTATGGGCCCTCAGTTTTCTCATCTGCTAACTGTTTATGGGCAAAGACAAGAGTCACTTGAGAGAAGTCTGCCAAGATTGTGGGCCTGATGATGACTGGATTTCCCTCCTCACCTTCTCTCCCTTATTCTCGCCTTATTCTCTATTTTCTCCCAGAATGCGAGCCCCATGAGAGCAGGGAACTTGCTTGTCATGTCTACTGTTGGATTTCCAAGTTCTAGAAAAGCAAGTCCTGGCTTCAAACATATTTTTGAGTGAAGGAGTGAACTGGGCAGTGAATAGGTGAGCTTTACATACGCTTGCCCTGCTCCTTGTCTGGAGTCATTGTACCACTTCCCCCTCAGTCACTGCAGCCACCCCGGCCGTAGCAGTGCCTTAGATTCCTAGGAATGCCCCTGCCTCAGGCCTTTGCTCTCGCTCTTCCTTCTGCCTAGAAAGTTCTTCCCCTCAATATTTCTTATGGCTTCTGTGCTCACCTTCTCTAGGTGTCTACATACATGTCACCATCCCAGGTCCTCCCCGACTACCCTACTGAAATATGCAGCGACCTCCTGGCATTTCCTATCCTTCCTCCCACCTTTTGCTTTGTTTTTTTGTTTTTGTTTTTCCATAACACTTGCCATCTTCTAATGCATTAATTTCTCTATTTCACACCCCACAGACAGAGATCACCATCTGTTTTGTTCACTTATTTCTCCAGTACCTAGAACAGTGAGTGGCTGGCACATAGTAGATGTTCAGTAAATATTTACTCAACAAATGAAGCGATTACAATTGGAGGTCAGACAGAGGAGCATCCCCTGGGCTAGCAGAGAGGTTTTCTGGAGGAGGAGACTTCAGATGGGGTCCATGGGACTGAGAGACAGAGTCTTGATGGGAGAAAATTCCAGGCAGAACCAAGTATTGAAACCTGAATATAGTTCTGGAGTCACTACTAGGTACCCACAGGCCCAGCCTGGGGTTATTTGGTGCTTTCTAAGGTGCTTGGCTCTTGTGCTGGCTGGCGACAGTACTTCGGCAATTAATTCAATGTTTTATTCATCCTTGAATTCTTTAAAGCTGCAAATCAAACAGTCACCGTGTGCTTGGCTAACCATGTTCCGGGCCCCTGTGCTGGATATAACTCTTCTCTTCTGCATATCAAGCAGACCTTGCTCTGTCCCAGGAAAATGGATTTCTCCTGGTGTTCATTGCTCTAATTGCATCCACAGCGAGTCTGACCAAATATGTTTCCAGCCTGATTTGCATTATGCAAAGCCTTAATCTCCCAAGTTTCCTAAATCACTGTGAATGATTCACAACCTCCTGATGCCAGGAAATGCACTGTTTGATTTGCCAGTCCATATAAACTGGATTTATTGGAGGGAAATAAAGGAGCCTTGGTACTATAAACCATCAGGAAATAATCACCCATGTGCATGTGTGCCCCATAAATTTGCTACTTAGGAGAAAAACGGGGCATCTGACCAAGCACGTGTTGATGAATTTATGTCCTCAGTGCAATGATCCAAATGAGGAGGATGATGGACTTCTGCCTTCACAGACTTCTGTGCTGTCTGGAGTGGGGCCGGCCAACCGCCATACTCCCAGAATTGGGGGCAATTGGCTTAAGGAAGGCCCCGGATGGACAGGAGGGCTGTAAGATGCTCAGGGTTGTAGCATGGGCCCAGCATAAGGAATCCTGGCTCAGCCCTCTTTGCTGTGTGACTTTGAGCAAGTAATTTGCCTTCTCTGAGCTTTAGTTCCTTCATACCATTGGGGAGATCACAATTTAAGCAACCCTGCGGTTGTGAGGTCTTGGATGGAATCATTATTGACCACCCTCTTCTCTCTTAGGCTGAGCAGTTCCTTAACCACCCCCTCCCCCCAAAAGGTTGACATAATACCTAGGACTGGTCAATCAGAGAACTGTACCATCCCTTAGCCATCACAATTGCTTCATAGGTAGGCACATAACTCAAGGCTATCCAATCAGATTCGAAGAAAGGCAATTCCTAGCCTTTCCCTTGGAGGGATTAAAAAAAAAAAAAGGCTATCTCCTTCCTCTGGATTCAAAGCTGGAATTAATAATAGGTCTGAGCTATTGGCTTCCATCTTGTCACCTCATGGAGCCTGAGACTGCAGCCAACACAAAAGTACTCAGAACTGAACTATGAAAGAGACCCAGTCCATTGCTTGGGGTTCTAGATCCAGCCACACCTGACGTATGATAACATTTGGCTTTTCCTTTTAGCTGAAACCAGTTGGGGATGGCTTCTTGCCACTGGCAAGCAAAAGAGTCTTAACCAACACAGTATAAGCTGTCACCCTCTGCATCCCTGTCTCTACCTTCCTTCCCCTCCAGTGAGGGTCAGTCTCGCCAAAGGGAGAGTCTGGAGCAGTGTTCGGGAGCCCAACTGTCTGGCTGTGCAGTGTGGACAAGATATTCAACTGCTCTGTGTCTCAGTTTCCTCATCTAAACCAACAGGGTTCTAGTGGTTGGGGGTTTTGTGATGGAATGACAAAATGGCCAGGCCCTTGTAAGTGCGTGTGTTTTTAAAGAATTATTAACCTTAAGCTGTAGAAGATTCCCCAGAGCAAGCCTCAGTCTTGTTTCCAGTAGGAAGGCAGCCTGGGAGCCAGTGGGACAGGAGGGGAGCGTGCTGGGCCCAGGCCCCTGCAGGAGAGACCTCTCCATGGCCCTTCATGCTCCAGCCAGAGCTTCTGCGTGACTCTCACACCCAGTACGAAGGTGCTGACTGAGTCTTTCCACGGGAATTCAAAACACAAATGCAGGAGTCAGGTGTGAAATGGACATAACCATATGTAACTGTAGCACCTCATTGGAGGATTAAATGAGACAATATGTGTAAAGTGCCTGGCACAGAGTGAACATTCTGTGGGCATGAGTTATTGTTATTATTCCCTTGTTAAAATATTATTGTCTGGGGGGAGTCTGTTCTTAGTGAATTAATTCTTAGTGAGTGAATCCATTCCCTCACCCCTTCAATGGTCACAGAGCACGTGTGCTGTGTGCCGGGCAAGGTGGTTCAAGGTACAGGTGTTTGATACAATAGTGGGCAAGACTGATGAGACCTGCCTTCCTGGACCTGATGTTCAGACCCAACAATGAATCAAACAAAGAAGAAAATGTCACAGTGAGAAGTGCTCTGGGCCTGGGCTGATGTGACTGTGACCACAGGCGCTGTGCTCCGTAGGGTGCCGGGGAAGGGCCTCCCAGGGAGGTGGTGCTATGGACTGAATGGTGTGTCCCCTGAATTCCAATGTTTAAACCTATTTCCTCCGTGTGATGGTATGTGGAGGTGGGGGCTTGGGAGGGACGTAGGTCATGGCACGGGCCCTCGTGAATGGAATTAGTGTCCTTATAAAAAAGACCCCAGAGAGAGCCCTTCACAAGGAAAAGATGGCCACTTATGAGCCAGAAAGTGGGCTGGGACCTTGATCATGCACTTCCCAGCCTCCAGAACTATGAGAAATACACTTCTGTTGTTTGTAAGCCACTCAGTCTATGATACTTCGTTATAGCCGCTGGAATAGACTAAGACAGGTGGCATTCAAGCTGAGCCCTGAAGCGGGAGAGCCAGCCATGGGACGATGGGTTGGACAGAGGAACCAGCAGGGGCAGAGGCCCAAGGAGGGAATAAGCTGGTTCTGGTCCCCAGTGTGTGGTCAGGGGCTATGGCAGCAGGTTGGGCTTGGGGAAAGGGGGGATAGATGAAGGGTGGCTGGGGAAGCGGGGGAGCAGGTGTGGGTTTTGAATCCCAAGTACTTTCTCATGACCTCTGTCCTTTCCCTCAGCACTGTCCTTGGGGCTGAACTCCAGGCCGTTTTATGAGAAATCAGAGAAGTAGCCAGTGAAGCTGAGAGGCCATTACTGTGGACACTGGATAAGTGGCCTTCTGGGAGCCATAGGCAGAGGGAGGGCAGTGGGGGCGGGGGGTGGGGGGTGGGCGCGGCACAGCGAAACCATGTCCATGAGGCCAGACATTGGCGGCTTGGGAGCCATAAATCTCTCCAGGCCAGAGGAAAAGGCACAGCTGGGGTGGGGCTGGTTCCTGGTTGGGACCAGATGGTGGGGAGCTGAAGGGTCTGGGCGGGCAGGGCAGGCAGCTATTCTGAGATTCCTTCCAGCCTGGGCCATCTGCATAAAGTCTATCTTCCACCTCCAGAGAGGCCTGGGAGTTTTGGAAGGCAGCGTATTTTTAGAGAAATTGGAGAGAAGCTGAGGTGCGATGCCCCCAGGCCCCGAATTTGGAAATCCTGGTTTCCAACCCAGTCTGAATTGGATGTGGGGCAGTAAATTGTCATCCTGAGTGAGCCAGGCAAACTGTGGGACGCCGGGTCTCTGTGTCCCACTGGAAAGACAAGCTCCTCAGTGTCTATGGGCCCTCATTTTCCATCTGGAAAACAGAAGTGAAGATTACTTAGCTCATAGGCCTGTGAACATTCATTCAATTAATTCAATCCAGAAACATTTATTGAGTACCTGTGGATCCCAGTCCGTGCTGAGGCGCTGACAGTGAGAGCTAGTATTTATGAGAACTGACCGCCTGCCAAGCCCTGGGCTAAGAACTTGCCATCATCCACTCCTGGGATCCTCCCACAACCCCAGGCAGTGAGCACTGTGCGGAGGCTGAGCGAGGCCACAGCAGGATGTGAACCCCACAGCCTGGCTCTGACAACCGCACCGCCCATCTTTACACGAGGTTGTACTCCTGTGTCTAGTCTAGGTGCAAGCCCATGCCTATGAGCCTCATTTAGGTAAACCAAGGCCCCCTGAGGTCAGCAGCTTTCCCGATGCTACACAGAGACCAATCCCTGGGCTTTTTTATTTCATGGGAGTCTGGGGGCATCCATGTCACTGTTCCTGAAGCCACTCCAAGGCACATGTTCCTGGGGCAGGACTTTCCTGGGCTCACCTGCCACTGCTCCTGCGGGAATCCTGCCAGTGACAGTGCTGTATCACCACTTCCTTCCTGGCTTCGGTGCTAAATGCCTACACAATGCCTCTCAGCTCTGCTCACAAGGAAGTCTGACAAAACATTCACATGGCCAGGAACAGCATCCTGTGGTACCACTGTCTGTCTGTCCATCGTACATACATCCTTTTGTCGGTCTCTTCATCCCTCCACCCACCCGCTCATTTGTCCATCCATTCACCTGTCCATTTGTCCATCTCTCTATCCATCTGTCTAGTGCTTGGTGTGTTCTGGGAACAGCAAGGTGGCCGGCGTGAGCCAGTGAGACGGGTGGTGAGAGATGAAGTTGGCGAGGTGCCCGCACATAGATCAGTGGCCCCAGTAAAATCTCTTTAAAAATTCACCTTTTCTGGCTCAGACCAAGACTCTGCCAGAAACTCTCAACAGACCCAGCTCTCAGCACTACCCGATGCAGGTGGGCGGTCGGCTGGCAGCTGATGAGGGTGTGGGTGGAGTGGGAAAGGAGACAGCGTCCCAAGCACAGAGGCAACTCCATCGCCCACTCACAGGCCCATCTGTCAGCTTCCTTCTCTCTCCAGCTGATCCACGCAGCCCCGTGGGAAGGTCAGGGCGGCCTTTACAGCGTTTATGGCTCAGCCAAGCAGACGGAGGGAGGCTCCCTCCGAGGGAAGCGTCCTGCTCTCTTCTTCCCAGCTGCAAACGTCCCCCTGGGGAAAAGCCGGCCTTGGTGCCTGGGCCCCTCTTCATGCAGGAGGCATATGGAGGAGGGGAGAGGAGGGGGGAGGTCAATGGTTCAGGTTCAATGGCAGGAGGCCTAGTGGCCCCTCCTGCCCCCACTCAGGACTGCTTACCAGCTGTGTGAGATTTAGCAAGTCGCTTAACCCTTAGGTCACTTAATGCCTTCATTTCCTCATCTCTAAAGTGGATGTAATAATCTCTCCCTCCTCCAGTTGTGGGCATTACATATGTGAAATACTTAAGTGTCTGACACACAGTACGCTCTTAATAACCCAGTGAGACCTCAATTAGAAGCAATTCTGGACCAGCAGAAATAGTTCCTCCCCAATCTACTCCTCTGTAAGAGCAATGACAACACTGACCAAAGAAAATCTGTCAAAAATCATCTTTTTCTGAATTCTGGATAGTGACAAAGGCTTACAGCTATAGGAATGTTTATTCAAGAAAAATGGCTGAACCTCAGAAAGACCAGCAAGCTTTGTGCAATTTTTCTTGCCCTGCCTGCCTCTCCCCTGCTCTGTGGCAGCTTGAAAACCAACAGGGTCATCACTATGGATTCAGGCTCCACCCCCAGCCAGGGATCATGCGGGAGGCAACCAATCCATGTGTCTCTTTACATCAATGTTTCTCTCTCTTTGTGTCTCCCCCTCCTTTCCACTCTCTCTACAAATCAATGGGAAAAAATATCCTCAGGTGAGGATTAACCAAAAACACACACAAAAAAAAACATTCCACTAACACCCAGTCTGAGCACCATCGTCTCTCACCTGGACCATGTGGGGCTCCTCAGGCCGTCTGTGCTGTCTGTCCCTTGAATCCTTGCTCCCGTCAGCGGACAGTGGTTTTATTGAAGTCAGAAATGTGATCTTATCTTTCTCCTGGTTAAACCCCCTTCATCTTTCATGTCCTCATGCTGACCTCTCTCTTTTCATTTGGAACATTCTGTTCACTCTGCCTGATAATCCTTCCCCTTCTCTCTTCCTGGCTAAGCCCACTCTTCGGGAGTCAGTCAAATATCACCCCCTTAGGGAGGTCATCTGGAAACCCCTTGCCTGGGCCAGCTCAGGACTGTTCCCACATGTAATGCTCCCTGCACTTCTCCAGCACCTGTTTCTCCAGGAGACCGAGCTCCCTGCGGCCAGAGCGGAGATCTGATTGTCTCCAGCTGTACTCTCTGTGTCTCTTTCAGTGCCCAGTGTTCCATCAATACCTCAGAGCAAATGGCATCCAAGCTTCAGTGTAACACAGGAGGCCCAGAGCCCGCCCTGCAGAGTGTGTGGCTGGCCATGGACAGGACAACACTCGCCATGTGTGAGCGCACTGCGAGTCTCCTGGCAGGAATGTGTGCAAGTCTAATTTAATTGGCTTCAATAACCTCTGCATGACAATCCACGGTTTAGCAAGAACTCTGTGTTCAAACTTCATAGAAAAATATTCTCTCCTGGGAGAAGAGCTTTATATTATTAGCACCACTTTTCAGATGGAGAAAGTGAGGTCCAGCGAGGTGACATGTCTTGCTTGAAGTCACACACAGCTTGAAAGAGGTAGGACCTTCCCTTTATTTCCCTTCATTCACTCAGTAAATACATATTTACTAGTGACCTGGGGGGTGAAATTGCACGAGACCTGGGACCCTGGGACTCCTCGATGAATTGTCCCAAAGAGGTAGGCCAGAGCAGGGGGTCCCGCCTCTGTAGCGCGCACAGCCACGGGACCCCCAGGCCTTGCCCCGCGGAGCAGCCGCCGGCCCGCCTCTGCGCCGCACACGTGCGCATGCCCGCTGCGCACGCAGCCTCCTTTTGACAGCATGAGGGCATCACGGCAAGAGGGCGTGACGACTACCTAGGCTATTATTAGTATGGATTATTCATGCACAAGGTATTCTAGGCACTGGAGGATACAGTGGTAAAAAGACAAAAGTACTCCTGCCCTTGGTGTGTGCTGAGAAAGCAGTAAACTATGATAGTCACTGAATTGGGTGTGGGAGGAAGAACAGCTATTTCATTTGTGCTGTCGATGAATGTCTCACTTGAGGAGGTGACCTGGGGCAGGATATTCCAGGCAGAGAGAACAGCCATTGCAAAGTTATCTATGTGGTGGATGCTCAGAGAGGTGGCCATTGTGGCTGGGGTAGAATAAACAAGGGAGCAGGTGCAGTGTGAGGAGAGGCCAGCAAGGGCGGCCATGCAGAGCTTGTAAATGACGATGAAGATTTGGTTCTGGCTGATGAAGGGGACAAGCATGCTGGGTCAAGGAACAGAATGTGCAAAGTGTATATTCAGTAAGAAATTAAACTCTCCAAGGGAGTCGCCGACCTGCATTCATTCAGGGGGAACTTGAGTTCTGTCCTGCCTTTAGCTGGGGAGGATGTTTCTTTTAATTATTATCTAGTGGAGGGACTCAGCCAGGACCACTTGACTCAGGACGCTCCAGAACAGTTCAGATATTAAAATACTTAGAGGAAACTTCTTCAACCACAGCCCATTGCAACAGGATTCAATTCTAAATGGACATCCTATAAAGGCATCTCCCAAAATATATGGGAAAGACTATGAAGGTGGTAATAAAAAGTTGGGACTATGATAGATGGTGATGTTTGTAGAGAGGAGGCATTGAGATTGGCCCAAGCAGGGCTTACCAAAAGGGCAGTGGTTAAAAGATGGGAGGAAGCATGGCAAGCAGAGGAAGTGGTGAGAAGGTTGGAACTAGGAGGAAAGTCTGGTGGGTCCTGGGATAGATGGGCCATGACATTTGGTGATAGAATTGGTCCATGATCAAGAAGGACTTAAAGAAAAGGAAAAAAAAGATCTTAAAATGCAAGCTGAAAAGTGATGACTTGATCCTCAAAATTTCTCCTCACCCTTATCAGCCTAAATAATTTGTCCCTTGTAACCAATAAAGGTAGATCCAATCCTATAAAACAGAAATTCCAATATAAAGTGACTTAAATACAAGTATTCCTTTATGTTCTCCTACTTAAAGAAAGTTTGGGAGATAAACAGTCTATGGCTGATGTGGAAGCTCCAAGACATCAGCAGGGACCACAGACTTTTCCTATTTCTGCTACTCAATGGATAGCTTCTATCCACGTGGCCACCTCATGGTCCAAATGGTTGCTGAGCACCAGGCATTGCGCCCACATTTCAGATAGCCAGAAGGAGGAATAGAGTCAGAGCACAGAAGGTACACCTTCCCAATGAACCTCTTCTCTATCCTAAAATCTCACATAAGACTTCTGCTATGACATTGGCCTTTACTTTATCACATTACCTTACTTAGTGTAAAGGACGCTGGGCAAAGTCATCTTCATTCTAGGGAGCCATGTGCTCACTAAACTTGGAGTCCTGTTTATAAAGACGAAGAGAAGACTAGATATGGGGTGAACAACAAGCAGTTCCTGCTAGACCCCTAGATTCTGTCTCCCAGGGTCTTGAAAGGAAATTAGCATAAATGCTCAGAGATGTCTGAAACTACCTCTTTTTGGCTCTCTAAGTCACCATGATCTTCTATCCAGAAATTCATCAAAGAATAATTTGGCCCTAAAGTCCAACTCCTGCAACCTCCTTGAGGACAGTGGGTTCAATAAGGGCTTACTAACCATCCTCACATGGCATCTTTCATGGTCCTGCAGAGTGGCCTTACGCCAGCCAGAGCTGCTGAGTTCTCACTTCTTCCTTCCTCCCTTCCCACGATGCCCATGTTTTCTAAGGGACATTTTGAGTCTTCTTTCCTTAGCTAACTCTGCAGCCAGAGAAGTCAAGAAAGAACCATTTCCCCTTTGGTGCAGGGTAAGAGGGTGGAAGGCTGGGGCGAGATGGGCTGGGCGGGGAGGGCTAGTGAGGAGGCAGCTGTTTGGCTTAGAAATGTTTTCTCCTAGGAAAGCAGATACCTGGTGGGAGAGATGCATATGAACTCTTCTCACACCAGGTTCAGGTTCATGCCTCAAACAGTAGCGTGGCTTTGGCAAATTAGTCATTAAGTAAATGACTAGATTAGTGAGTGTCTAGATCCCAGATTAAGAGGTGTAATTAGAGTCACTGTATCCCTCTGCATGTGCAGGCAGAAACTTGATGCTATCTCGGAGCAGGACTCGGCTCTCTTCTGGGAACTGTGCTTCCCAGTCTGGGGCTAAGATTTTTTTTCATTTCTCTTTCATTTTCACCATAGGGTAGACTTCACCTTGGGTGTTAGACACTAGCCCTGTGTGCCAGATAATGAGGAGACACAGCAAGGAGAGCCGAGATGCTGGAGAGAGATGGACTCTAAGTCCTTCAGGGGTTTCCAAAGAAGGGTTCAAGATCAAAGATATTTGATTTGAGAGACCGTGCAAGCGATCAAAAATAAGCACGAGTTGCCTTCAAAAGGGAGGAAATCCTGGACAGTGCAAGCAACAGTGGCGATTCATGTTGTTCTGCTAGTGGCGCTGGGGACAGTGCTGTGAGGAGTGGTTCACAGGCAGCTGCCTGGGTTCAAATCCCTGCTCATGTTACTCACCCCTCTGCCTCGGTTTCCTCGCCTAAAAGTAGAGGTGGCCCTGGGACTTACCTGACAGGGTTGTTCTGGAGATTAAATGAATTAGTAGTATTGTCAAGCAGCACCTGGCACATGGATGAAGCCTGGTGGCAGTTGCTGCGGGAAATCATGAGTAGAGCCCTGATCTTTGGACATAGCCATGTTTTCAGAATTTAAATAAGCCAAAGCCATTGGTTAAAAGAGGAGGATGAGCTGCCTAGGGTGGTGCCTGTGGCTGGGAAGGAGGTGATTTCTGGGCATCTGGGTTGTTTGTATTGCCAGGTACAATCACCTGTTCAATCCTGAGCCAATCAGTGAGACCTGGGCAATGGGTTGTTCTGATTGGTCAGCCGTGGGTAATATGGTCACTCCACCAACTCTGGGGGTGGAGTCAGCTTTGCCAATCAACAGGAATGATTATAAAGTGTGGATCCCAAAAGAAAACCAGAAAACCAGGTCTGACCAGAAGGTGGCAATGTGGGTGCTGGGCAGAAAAGACAAGGAATAGACCACTCTCTTCACATCTTCCATTGTAACTTTGGTCCTAGATCTGTGAGCAAATGCTGGGGTACTAGCCAAGAAGGGGGACCATTTAACTGGGCCTTGAAACCCAGATTGGAATATCTGAGGTGCTGTAGTGTGGAAGGAAACTGACCACCCTTTTGTGCAGCTCCAGTCTTCAGGCCAAAGGTTAGAGCTGGATGGAAGCAATAACTGTCTAACAGTTAGTAACACTCCCTAATTTGAACAGGCCACCTTGCTAAGGAGTTCTGAGGGATGCTGTGGACAGGGTTTGTCATCTTAGGAGAGGTTTCTCCAGTGTTTTCCAAACATCTCTTGCAATTTCACCCTTTTCCCTGAAGAACTATCTATAGTACGATTTATTCAATATTTTTATTTGCATACATTTATATGTTTTACTAATATACATGTATTTAAAAGAAATATATCATTGTCAGGACCTAGGAGGGAAAGGGGAGTTACTATTCAATGGGTATAAAATTTTAATTTTGAAAGGAGAGATTTTTTTTTTTAACTCAAGAGAGGGGAAAAAAAGGAAACACAAATGTCACTATTATAAAATGGAGAAACAGTATCATGTCCTTAAATAGAAGAAAGTAGTAAAAATAGAACAATTAAAGCAAAATATTCATGTTAAATTCTAGCCTAATACTGTGGCCAACAGAGGGCTCTGAGTCTGAGGCATTGACCTCTTATTTTTCAAATGAGTATTGACAGGAGCTGCAAAATTGAATGAAATATATTAGCACTAGACTTTGACTTTCTCCTTGACAAAATCAAAAGTGAAAAGAATAATTGAGCCAGGTAGAACCTTTCCTTGGTGTGAGGTAATGTTATTCTAGTGCAATATCTACATAACTCCCTGAAGTCATCTTTGAACCCCAGCAATTCCATCAGTTTCTGAGGAGGAGTCTAAGGGTATAATGCTGATGTTGGGAGAACTAAGAGGCCAAGAAATTGGGTCTTCCCCACCCCCACCCCCACACCTCCTTTCTTTTTTCTTTCTTTAACCAACTAGCTGCTTTTATCATAGATGTGTCCATAGACTTTGGATTTTAGTTTACAAAGATGTATTGTTTTAAAACTATTTGGTCTCAGTCTGGGGTGGTACTTTCAACTTCACAACTCTAGGATATAAATCTTAAGTATAATCATTCTCAAACCAAACACACCTTTCTTCTCCTCCTCCCCCCTTCCCCCTCCTCCTCCTCCTCCTCCTCCCTCTTCTTCTTCTTCTTCTTGACATGCTTTTCAGATTTTTCCTTCCCCAAATCCACTTCCCTTTTCTCTTGTATTTCATCCTATTTCCTTTGGTGAGCCATTCCTCCCCCACTCTCTGACCATGTCGTCTGGCAGAGGTCAGGGCTATGCATCTGACCTGGACCTGGTTTATCAGTGATCGGCTAAGATGTGGTCATGTGACCCAATTAGAGTTGTAATAGCAATTCTTAGCTAACAGTTGAAATAACTGCAGAAGGGTTCTCCTTCCCTTGCTGAGAAGTTACTGTGTTTAGCTGGAGCAGCTAGTGGCCACCTTACTACAGGTGAGCAACATCTACCTAGACTGCAGCCAATCCAGGTAAACGAAAGATGAAGAAAAAGAGCCACATGGGGACATCCACTGAGTTCCTGATCCAGCCATACTTAAAGCAAAAATTCCTGCCCTGCTTCAAATTTGTGACCCAATAAAATCTCTGGTTACTGAATCCAGCCTGAGGTAGAGTTTCTGTCACTTGCACCCAAAGAATCCTGACTAATACAAGAATCTCTCATGAATCTTCTCTTGAAGCTGCTATCTGATTACTACATAGTCTTGTAAACAGTAAGTTCAAAACATCAGACTTGGAAAGGACTCAGTCTTTGGTGAGTAGATTCTTTTTCCCTAGAATCCAAGGAAATGTACCAGACACTGTCTTGACGAATCCAAGGAAATGTCCCAGAGACTGTCTTGACATCAGGCACTTTCTCCTCTTTGTTACTTTAAAACTAGAGGCCCGGTGCACGAAATTCGTGTGTGTGTGTCTGTGGCGGGGGGGGGGGGGTCCCTCGGCCCTGCCTGCACTCTCTTGCAATCCAGGACCTTTCAGACATCCCTCTTGCAATCCGGGCTCCTAACCGCTCTAATTCTGAGTTCTCAAAAGTCTGGACAAACTGCCCTTCACGATCTATCTCCAAAGTTTCTTATTCGTCACTCTCCCATTTTCCTCCACTTCAAACCAAGGTAACAAACGAAACCTTCAATTCTGATCTTCCTCCCGCAAGGGAACAGCAAACCTCAATCCAATAACTTCCCGCCAGAAGTCACATCAAATACTGGAGACTGAGGACTCCAGGCTGACTCTGTGCATGCGCAGTAACAGCTCACGGTCTAGCCTAGGCGCCCAGGCGGCCTCCACAATCCCACAATCCTCTAGGCGCCCGGGAGGCCTCCACAATCCCACAATCCTCTGGTCGCCCAGGTGGCCTCCACAATCCCACAATCCTCTGCTCGCGCACTTCCGGCTTTTCTAGCGCCTCCTTAAGTGTGTTTCCTTTGTCCAGGGCCTCTGGCTGGAGAGGATTTTCCTGTTTTGGCCTTGGTAGCTGTTTACTACTTGGAACCAGTGAAGTGTCGGGAGTCCTGCCGCTGCCGTGACCATGTGGGTCCCAAGCGCACTCGTGAGACAACCGTCATTCAGCCCCCGTCCCGGTTCGCAAGGAGAAAGGTACTGTGCTGAGCCGTTTCCAATCGGGTCTTCCTCTTCCCTCCCCAGCACACCCCACACCTACTCCAGGCCGAGCACCCCAACCCCGCAGACCCTTAAGACCTCCCCCCTATTTCTTCCACTTTCCCCCATCAAACTCACACCCCATGGCGTTGCATAGAGGCATCCCTAACCGCTCCCTGGGGGGCGGGCCAGCCTGGGCGGGGCCATGGTGTTCTGGTCTCTGGTCGGTCGTTATGGCGCTATGGTAGCTGGCTTTTTATATAAACCAGTATAGATAGAAGATTGTTTAATGTGAACGCCTCTGTATGCTACCGCATACACGGCATGTGAGTTCACAGGACTGCCCCAGGTTTGAGGCCCATTCCAAGCTCAGTTCTGCCCTTTTGCAAAACACTGGTCATTTTGTCTCTGAAGATGTGATTCCATTGCTCACACATGTGGCTGCTGCATCCAAAAGCAATATTTTACTTTTGGCTTAAGAGCCCATCTCGACATAAACATCTGAGCTCCTGAATGTTGCTCTAACAGCTTGACAACTCTGTAGGTGTAGCACTGGCTGCCAGCCAATCCAATTTTTTCTGCTTCTTTCTTTTAATATAAACAGAGCCTTTGAAGAACTGTGGATTCATTGAATGAACAAATGATCTTGTTTACATAAAACATGCAGGGGAAATTTCCACTGTGCTTCAGCATATAATTTCAGCCTGTTTTCTGATGGGCCTGCACATTATGAAGGTTGTTTTCCTAGACAAGGATGTTGTTCTCCATATGTTGGCCTGATTATTCATCCCAGCCAGTAAGTTTGAGATTTGGTGGGGGGAGGTGAGGGGGAGGAAGAGCAGTATTAAATGCTGCTGTGTTGGTTCACAAAGATTGGATTTTTGAGTCTGGAAGACCCCTGCCCAGCCATGGAAGTAAGAAGTAGGGGTTGAAATTATGGTGTGTGGTGTTTTATAGAAAGCAAGGCAAAGGTTCTGTGGGCAACTCCGAGGAACCTCCACCTCAAATATGCACCCCAGGGATTTACATTAATTTGTAGAAGGTAAAATTAGCAAAAGGTCACTCAGGACAGGGGTTGGGTGAGATGATAAATGATGATTTTATGTTATTTGGGGAAAATAAAGGTTGTTTTATACAGTTTCTTACATGTAGCCCTATGAACCATCTCGGTTAATGAAGAGGCCCCTCCCATCATCCTTCTTGCCGATGACAAATCACTTTAAAGGGGAAAGCAAGAGTTTTTAGAAGATGGTTTGTGTAATGATGTGAAATCCAGAGATGAATGCACTGGTGGGGAAGATACAGGGAAGGCAAAAGAGTGGTATGGGCATGAGATGGCAGATGGGTTTGGGATGGTGTGAGGAGGCAGGGAGAAGGAGGTGGCCATGGAACTATGCCCGTGGAGAGGCACTGGGCCATCGTGGCCTCACACATTGATGATCGCTGAGCTTGGTGTTGGAAACCCTCCTGCTCTCCTCCTCTGCTGTTATGAATCATTACTTTTTATCATGGGCTGATGGTGAGCTGGTTGGTCAGTAATGGAAATCAGTAAAGTCGACTTACAAAATAAATAAAATAAGCTTTCCTGCATGGGGTTAAATTTTATCATTATTTCTTTTGAAGGCTCATAAACCAATGCGTCTGAAATGGTACTTTATGAGACAGCAAAATGAAATCACAAAGTTTTTTTAAACTGTTGTTTCAGCTAAGAGGCTACTTATGCTCCTCCAGTAAGCCAGATAAGAACGATAATAATTGTCATGTGAGCCAACATTTAGTGAGCACTTTCGTGTCATGCACTGTTCTTAGCATTTAATGTACTTTATCTCATGCAGTTGTTACAACTATATCAGATAGGACCATCATTACGCCTATTTGCAGATGAGGTAATTGAGGCATAAACAAAGTAAGCACCTTACCTAAGCTAATGCAATAATAAATGGAGTCAAGAGTTGAACCCTGGTGTATGTTAAAGCCTTTGGTGAGATGAGAGAGAGAGAGAGAGAGAGAGAGAGAGAGAGAGCGCAAGCGTGCTAAAACCTCAAGTTTGTTGAACTAAGGGGAGTGAGGGGATGTTTTAAAATGAGGGGATGGGGAGTGTTGGTTGGGTTGTGTAGATACATGGCAAGAAACTCAAGCAAGACAGATTTTTGAAGAAGGAACATGGTACATTAAGGGCCACGGGATACAATGAGGGCATTGACCCTACCCTTGACCTGAATTGTGAGAAAAACAAAAAGAGTCCCTACTTAGAGGGGCACCGTGTCCTCAGAGAAAGTCAGATTTCAGTTAAGGCTGGTCAGTGAAAGGACTGTTGGGAGAATCGTTTGAAGATATTGGGAAGGGAGAGAAATCGTTGATCTAACAGTTGCTTCAAAGATTTTAGAAGGCAGGGAAGAGGATGGGTGAGGGAAAAGATCAGATAAGGCAAAAATTAGGAGAGAAAGTAAAATATATTATTGATAGGGGAAAAAGAACCAACACACAGATAAAGGAATCCCTGAAGGAAAACTATAGCAAGGGAACAAAACAAATACTAAAAACTGTAATTAGAGAATTTTTTTTCTAAAACTAAAATAAAAAGGCTTTGAAACAATTTTTGAAAGAGCATACTGCATCCTGAGAATAGTAACCCATAATGACCAATATCAAGTTCAAGTAAAATTATTGGATTTTAAAAAAACTGAAAATTAAATAATTTGAACATGATTGAAATGTTTAGAGGGGAGCAGATGGACTTCAGGCCTGGCTGGATCATGGGCTTAAATTATTTCATCAGGACTTGGCCTCTCCGACTTTTTACTTTTCATCTTTATTTCCGTCATGTGGTATCACATGCAAGCAAATTTTTGCCATATGGTGTCTCCAAGAATTTCTCAGCTTATATTATTGCAAATGTAAGAAGTATGTTTATTTAACTATCTCGATTACAGTTTAAGAATTGCACTTCATTGGATAGACTTGGGGCTAATGCAGGTAGCTAGTGAATGTGATGCTCAGATTGGCCAGGCATGGGTCACCTGCTCACACCTGGAGCCAGCCCAAGAGACCTTCAAGGGCTGAGAGTAAGAGAGGGGTGTTTCCCCAAGAAGAATACAAATTCAGTTCCCAAAAGAAGGAGAAATGGATAAAGCACAAGTAAAACAACTTCTGTCCACCCATATTCTTAACCTGGTCTTGCCTGCTCATGGGTTTCCATTCATAACCTGGGAGGAGACTCCTTGGGTGACACTAGATGACAGCATGCATTGGTGTGTGGCTGGATATACAATTCCATCCACCATCCTGTTCTCTATAATAAAGCATTTGTCTGGTGTTTGTTCTGGGTTCCTGGGAGGGCACTTCCTGACTGGTGAACATCAATGTGCCCTGGGTGTGATGTGCCGTGGTTGCATGAGGACATGGGAACTCTGTGTTTGAGAACTCCACAGACCTCGATGTGTCTGTTCATGGGTCGGTCCTGATTTGTAACCTTTATATAAGCGAGTTCTGGGTCCTTCTAGTGAATTATCAAATCTGAGTAGGTTATGGGAAGCCCTGAATTGGTAGCCAGTTGGTCAGAAGTGTGAGTGGCCTGGGGACCCCGAACTTGCAGCTGGAATGCAAAGTGAGGGCAGTGGGTTGGGAACAGTGCCCTGACCTTGTGGCGTCTGATGAACTCTGGGTTGTTAGCGTCAGAATTGCGTTGAGTATTACACCACCCCTTCCTTGCTTTCTGAGGGCACGTAGGTTAGTGCTTGGAAATGAAGCCCCAGTCTTAGAAGATTAAACAATTCCATCCTTAATCCTATTGTTGTTCGAAGGCTCTAGACCAGGGGTTCTCAACCTGTGGGTCGCGACCCCTTTGGCGGTTGAATGACCCTTTCACAGGGGTCGCCTAAGACCATCCTGCATATCAGATATTTACATTATGATTCATAACTGTAGCAACATTACAGTTATGAAGTAGCAACGAAAATAATTTTATGGTTGGGTCACAACATGAGGAACTGTATTTAAAGGGCCAGAAGATTGAGAACCACTGCTCTAGACTCTAGGGAACCTGCCCTGGGTCACTATCCCCTAAGCATGCGTCAGAAATGGCTAGGGTACTGTTTAACTGTTTAGGGTTCCTTTCCCTCTAGTCTAGAGTCTAGAGCAGGGGTGGGCAAACTTTTTGACTCGAGGGCCACAATGGGTTCTTAAACTGGACCGGAGGGCCGGAACAAAAGCATGGATGGAGTGTTTGTGTGAACTAATATAAATTCAAAGTAAACATCATTACATAAAAGGGTACGGTCTTTTTTTTTTTTTAGTTTTATTCATTTCAAATAGGCCGGATCCGGCCCGCGGGCCGTAGTTTGCCCACCCCTGGTCTAGAGGGAAAGGAACATGCTGACAGCAGGCACAGCCAGGGTCAAGCCCAGGTCTGTCCACGCCCCGGGCAGAGACAAACCCTTCAGCACTTGGGTCAAGCAAAAGCTCACACTGGCCATCAGTTTCCACCTGTCTAACAGGTGGGCAGGAGCAGAACCCCTCACCACCTACCCAGCTGGAGACCAGAGGTAGACAGTGGCTGGTGGGGAAGAAGGAGCCTTTGTGAGTCTTGCCGAGCCTCCCAGGGAGGTGAAAGACAACTGCCTATTAAGCACAGGGGGTGCCTGCAAACAATGACAGGTTCCTCCTCACACCCAGAACCGCTCGCGCACTTGTCCCATCTCTCAGGTTTCGGGGTGACATTGACATTCATGGCTCACCTCTTCACCTCTCCTCCTCCCCTTCGTCCTTTTTTCTTGGGCCTGTCCCAGTTAGAAAGAGGAGGCAGTAAACGCCCATCCAGTCTGCCAGGGCAGTAAAAGGTATTGAGATTCATCACCAAAGGACTATTCTGGACTAACAATTGTGCATCTGACCACACTTTTCCTTGTACTCTGTCTCTTTGGAATCTAAGTATGGCAAATGGGGCACATGGGGACACAGGTTCCCTGAACGGCCCTTGAGTATTGTGGTTTAGGCTGTTAATCTAGCAGAGGCATACAAGATAGCCATATTTCGTTATGACTAATAAGAATATGCACATGGACTAGAATACTGGAAACTCTGTCCTGGAAAGTCCTCTCAATAGGACTTCTTCCAGGAACCAGGAACGCCAATGTCATCAGTGGACCCTTTTCCATTAGCAGCTGAATGGCAGGTCTGTGGGCCGCTGCTGACCCACGCTTGCTTTTATGGGCTGGAAACCTGCTTGGCTCAATCTACAGTAAGTTCAGCTTCAAAATATGTGCTCCTAAATGGGTTAACTGTTTTCTCCTGACCACACTGAAGCTGCCAGCAAGGGATGGACAGTTAACCTTACCACTCATTTTCCCAGGGAAGAAACTAGTCATTCATCATCATGTAGTGGCCAGCTGGTGTGCCAGGCTGGGGCCTGGTGAGGAGCGGGCCCGTCTGGGGTTAAGTAACCATGAGGGAGCCAGAGCTGGTCCTAGGCAGAAGCAAGAGTGACAAAGGCCCTGGCTTCTGCCTTCCTCTAGTCCCCAGACAGTACTTTTATTGGCCAAACCTGGCCCAAAGCCGATGACAAGGGAGTCACAGGAGTCAGGCTTCCTGTGACACAGAGCAGAGGATCTGAGACAGATGCACCAGGGACAGGCACAAAGAGAGCAGGAGGTCATTGAAACAGTGGGCCTTCCTAGACACTGGGCCTCGACAAAGGTCTCTCAATATGCGTTTCTGAATCCTGCTAGTCTGGTTCAATTCTCCCAGGAGCCTTTCAGTATCACTGCTTAGAAGACACTGTTCTCCTCCTCCCCCTGCCCCTGGTTAGGCTGGCCTCTTCGCAGTGTTGTTAGACAGCAAACAGATAGTTGTTGCAATTTGTGTATTTCTGTCTCTCTCTCTCTCCTTTGCTCTCTGCTTAAGCTCTCAATAAATGTTAGGGTCTCACAATAAATATTTCTTAAGCACCTACTATCAACTAGAGGTAGTGCTAGACTCTGGGAAATATAAATACAGGAACAGCAGGGACTCCATCTCTCTGGAATCTACCATCTAGCAGGGAAATACTAAGATACAGCTTGATGATATCACAGAGACAAGGTGCTTTGCAGAGTCTCCAGAGAAAGACCCGTTCCTCTCTGCCTCAGATAAGCAGGGAATGATGAATAGAGACAGAAGTGATAGGCGGGTCCTGGAGTTTGCAGGCTGCTCTTGGGGTGCATTCCCACCAGATCCCCTCTCACCTCTCCCTGAAAGGATAGTGTGACTTCATGGGTAGAAGCATGAACTCAGGAGACAGACTCTCATTTTACTTTCTGGCTCCCCAACTAGCTATGTGACCTTTGCAAAATCTTCAGGGAAATGAGATCATCTCTTCCCAGCCTCAGTTTCCCCAGTAACAGCTACCTTATAAGGTTGGTGTGATAACTATGTCAGGATAGTCAGGGCAACTAACTGCTGTATTAAACGGTCCCTAAATCTAAGGTGGCCAGATTTCGGTTTGCCTAAGACTGCGGGGTTCCCCAGGATGCAGGGTTGTGCTCTAAGCCACTCTTATATTTTTAATAACTAAAATTATACTTAAAGAGGTGAACAAGATGCTCATAATCTGAATCAAAGAAGAGCAATTGGTACATGTTTTCCATCTCCTGTTCTTTCAGGGCATGTGGTTACTGAGTTTAATAATGACAATAACAATGGTGTAGCACTGAGCACTCTCTATGTACCAGACAGTTCCCCAAGCATTTGAAACACATCAAGCTGTTTCACTATTACACCAGCTCTGTGAAGTAGGTTCTGTTCCTGTGCCCATCTCCCAGATGGAGACAATAAGACAAAGGAATGTGTGGGAATTTGAACCCGGATGGTCTGGCTTCAGAGTCCAGCATCTTAGCTGCTGTGTTAACGGTGCAAAAACTCGTGTGTTGTTCAAACTTTAAATGGTTATTTTTCTTTTCTCCATGTTGCTTTCCATCTCTTTGTGTCTTTACATTTGCTGAGCACGTACAGATGGAGTGGTGTATGTTAACTGCACCTGTACAGTGAGGTCCCCAGTGCTGGGCCCAAGCCCTCCTGTGTCCCTGTCCTGGTCCCAGCTCTGTCTCTAATGAGGATGAACCATTCAGCCCCATAAGTTGATTTGTCAAACAAGAACAGTGTGGGGGAGTTGGAGCGGGGCCTGAGGCCCCTTCACTTCTCAGAGTCTATATATTGCACCAGGATGATTCCCTCAGATTCATCCCCCGGCACACACAGCCCAGCAAGGCTACCCTAGACCCACACTCTGAACAACCCTGTCCCTTCAGACATACCCCCCTCTCCTCTCCTTCTCCCTTTATATCCTGCCTCCTGGAATCTTCTCTCATATTCTGGCCACGAGTCCCAACAGAGCCCTGTGTCTGGGTCTCTGGGAAGGGCCACCCATGGGCCTCTCCCCAAACCCCATAGTCCCTCTAGACGG
>NW_005355881.1:1788813-1818760 GCF_000412655.1 Myotis brandtii | reverse complement strand
GTTGGGGGGGAGGAGCACTGACTTAACTGTGAGGCAGCAGAAAGGGGCATGCTGGGAGAATGTCACACTCATCATGCTGTCACCTCTTGAGCCATATGCCCCTGAAACAAGATTTATAAATATTTTGTGCTCAGAAGCCATCTGCAGAGTCTAATAATGAGGAGCTTGGTACAATTTGTGACATAAGGTGTTTACTGAATGTGTGTTAATTACACTTGTAGCAAAACAAACTTTGCTTTTCATAAAGGGGTGTGGGAGTGGGCAGGAATCAAGGACTCAGGAGGCAGTTTCCAGAGAGATGGCTAGAGGGGGGCAGGCTGGATGCAGTCTGGAGTGAGTGACGCTGCCAAGAACCCTGTGGCTCCCAGAAACGGAGGCTGGATGTGAGACTCAGCAGGGAGAGGTGGAGGCCCAAGGGGTCAGAGGAGCCTGAGGACTAAGAGAAACTGGACAGACTGAGCCATGCAGAACAAGAGGGGTTTCAGTGTGATAGGCCCAGCCTGCTCTTTAGCTCATATTCCATTAAAAAATAATAACTAAACTGAGCTTAGGCATGTGAGATGTCCAAGGCCTTAGTGGTAGAGGAGCTTATAATCTAGTTGGGATGATGGGTACTGAGCAGGAAAACAATAAGTTAATAAGAAATTCATGTTGTCAAGGTGATCCACATGGGTGTTAAGTAGAGAGGTCTTTGATGGTGGAGCGGTTGCTCTGCTTGGGTGGTCAGGGGAGGCCTCTCTGAGTGGGTAATGAGAGGAGGAAGAGGAATACTGATAATACCACTAATAATAATGCATGGCATTACCACATGCTGGGCACTGCCCTAAGAACATTACTTCCCTCAACTCATTTAGTCTCATGGTAGAGGCCAGCATGTCTCCCAAACAAAAGAACTACATTTCCCAGCCTCCTTTGCAGTTAGGTATCCTGTGACTTAGATTTGACCAATCACATGTGGCTGGCCCAGAGAACCCTCTAAGGCAGGGGTCACCAACCAGTGGTCTGCGGACCACTGGTGGGCCCTGAGGCCTGAAAGGTTGGCGACTGCTGCTCTAAGGCAATATCCTGTTGGTCTGAGTGGAGACAAAATGTAGGAACCTGGGACCCAGAATCACTGCATGGAAAGTGGCCACCCAGCACCCACTGAGCCAAAACAAACAAACAAGGAGGCTGTGAATGGGCCAGGAGAGAGCTTCTGGGAGTCTCTGTGACTTGATGTGGTAGAGGGAGGGGCACCTGAGTGTCCACTTGATCATAATCTGTTAATAATAATATGTATTATGCACTTTTCTGGATGTGTATTGTATTCCACAAGTTTTTAAAATGCAAAAAATACCCTCTTCTCTCCTCTTCTACCTCCACCCCTAATTTTCCACTAATCTCCATATAACCCCACACTCAAACTTAAATCAAGTGTCTCTGTGCCACGTTGTCAATAACCGCAGGTTTGTCTCTGTCCCACCCATGTCATCTTAGAGCTGTAGGGCTTCTAAAAAGGAGGACATTCCGGTCTGTGCCAAGCAACCCTGGCAGAACGGCTGGTGAGGGCAGAGGAGGTAAAGAGAGCCTGGTATTCCTATATTCTCAGGGTCCCTTCCCCCAGAGCCAGCCCTCCAGCGTCAGTTCTTGAACACCAGATTTTCTGCTTTACAAACAAAACTCCAGGGCCATGAAAACTTGTTGGGAAGCCCAGGGAATGCTGTGTCCCTGCAGCTCTCCAGCGAGTCCTGCTCTCCAGACGTCCCACTAGCTCCCAGCCCATCCCGTCCATCCCTGGAACAAGAAAACAAAACTGTTTTCTTCTCAGTGCCCAATGCCTGGCCAGGGCCTGCCTCCCTGGAGGAAGGTGCTGTGTGTTTGGACCTGCAGTAGTTTGGGTTTTCATCTCGTTTGCTTAGTTATTTGTACTCCTTCTCTCTGGCCTGCGGTGGAGACCCGGTTTGGTCCTGATGGCTGGTCTGTGATCTGAATGGCTGTCCTGTTTGAGAACTTGGCTCCCTGGCCCTGCAAGAGACAACCACATGTCTGGGGCTGCTTTGGTGCAGCATTTCTGTTTCTGGTTGCCAGGCACATTCTCTTTGGTTTGCCTTCACCTGCGTGTCCTCTTGCTGGGGTAGGATTCCAAGCCTGGAGCAAACCAATAAAAACAGTGGCGAACCTTGCAGGGTGCCCAGTGTGTACTGAGCGCCACTCCATTAGGCGTATTGACTTATTGAACCCACACACGCCCCTCAGCTTCCTCATTTGTAAAACAGGAATAATAATAGTCCCTGCTCACAGGGTTACTAAGCACTCGATCCTGTCAGCTAGGATAATCACAAGGGTAATAATAATAACGGTTGTTAGAAGAACCATTTCTCCTTCTGCTTTCCATGGCCTCCACCAAGCCATTGCTCCACTGCTGCACTGGGTGGCAGAAATACCCCTCCATTCTCATTCTAGCCTCTCATAAACCCCAAACAGAGCTGTCCCCCGAAGATCCTGCCTGCCCCACATGACCCTGGGTCCCTTTCTTTGCCATGTGTGGGGATCCCCAAGCTCCACCCTTTCTACAGCTCCAGGAATCTACCTGGGGGCCTGCTACTCCCTCCCTGTAACCCACACCAGCCTCCGTTCCCACCCCAACAGGGCAGCACCTAGTTATGGTACTTACTTGATGACCCAGCCAGAAAGGGGTTTAGAACTGAGCCCTGATACACTTCCCCCAGGGACAGAAAGCCACCTTAGCATTCTTTTTTGCTAAGGAGTCCACAGGAGCTTTCAAAAAGAGGAAAAGAGTCGCAAATTCATTTCTTAATCATACCACAGTGTAAATAACCACAGTACCATATGACAAGTGCTAGAATTCATTCAACAAATGTTTGTGGAGCACCTACTGTATCAGGCACTGTTCTAGGCTTTGAGGAAACAGCTGTGAGCAGCATCCCTGCCCCTCATGGAATGTAAATTACACTCAGAGAGACTGGTAAATTAAAAGCAAAATAGAGATGTAAATATGCAGAGTCTCAGGTGGTGATAAGGACCAAGGAAAGCATAAAGGCTGGGAGGGAGACCAGATGATTTGTTGGGAAAGTAATAATAATAACCAACATTCACTGAGAATTTACTGTAGGCCCTGCTCTGCATTAAGGAATCTCTATCCGTAATAAATAATTTACTCAGCTCAGGGACTCTGTAATGATCCGTGTTTGACCAATGGGGAGACTAAGGCACAGAGAGGCATATCCCTGTGACAAAGCTGGAAGAGTCATTAGTCAAATGACCCCCTAGCGAAGGGTCACTGGTTGGCAGGCCCCAGGATGCACCTGGTCAGTTCCTGCCACAGCCTCTGGAAGTGTCTTTGGAGTGTCCTGAGGCCCATGTTAGTCTCTCCCAAGCTGACCTCACCTATGCAGATGGGTCAGGATGTCAACACCTGTGGATGGCAGCAGCCGAGCAGGCTTTTCTTCCTAATTTTTTAGAGAGGAAGCGGGAGGGAGAGATAGAAACATCAATGATGAGAGAGAATCATTGATTGGCTGCCTCCTGCACACCTCACACTGGAGATCAAGCCCGAAACCCAGGCATATGCCCTGACTGGGAATCGAACCATGACCTCCTGGTTCATAGGTTGATGCTTAACCACTGAGCCACGCCAGCCAGGCCGCTTCCTAACATCTTATTGGTGTTATAAAACCACTGAATATGTTTTATCACAGCCATACCCCTGGCGGAATCAGTCACTGCCACAGCTAATGGCAGCCTTTGCACACCATTAGCTGACCTTTGTTTTTCTTCTGGTGATTGAGGGTCCTGCTTGCCAAAGGTTGAGGGGGCATCATGAGCTCCTGTCACATCGCTCAGCAGTTGTATGGGAGCAAGCACACAGAGGCTTGTGGACTCTCTTGAGGATGAAGCCTGAACTTGGGGCCTGGGGGACAGGGCAGGAGCAAAGTAGGAGGGGCCCAGGGGCCTGCTCAGGCCTGAGGATGGGAACTCCTGGATCCTAGAGACCCTTTTTCATCATTTTCCTGAGGAACAAAAGTGCCTATGCTGCAAGGACCCCAGGAATTACTGATGTGGCCCACATGGGTTTTAAACTATGTCGGCATTTGGGTTTGCTGGATCAGTGAGGGCTTCCTGGAGGAGGTGGCCTAGAAAGACTCATTGTTGGACTTTAGAAGAGATGGAAGATGCAGGGAAGGCACTCCAGGTACATGCTGGGAAAATAGGAGCATGTGGAGGACAACCTGTAGTGGGGTTCTGACTTAAAGGGGGAGGTAGGTGGGGGCACATCATGGGTGGCTTCCATAGCAGACTACAGACTTTGTATTTTTAAAATTTTCCTCTTAACCATGAAATGGATTTTGCACACAGAGCTTCTACCAAGGCCAGGCAGATGGCCTCAGGCAAGGGTGCCACAACAGCACACTGAGGGCCCTGGAGGGCACCCCCTCCCCAACAAGGAGACTGCTCCCAGCGTCCATGATCCCTACCCACAGATGCTGGCCTGATGTTGTCAGGTGCTTGGTCTTTGCAAGGGAAGTCAGAGACCTGGATTTATATACGAAAACACAAAACTTGAAAAGACTAAGGCCTACACGGACAGCCTCTGCCTAGGCATCAGAGCAGTTGAAGATTTTGTTAGCAAAGGGTGGAGGGGTGGGCCTGCTGGCGCAACCTGCCTGACCTGGGTTGAATTCCTCAGTAGAAGTCTGTGCTGGACTGGGGGGTGGGGAAAGTGCTGGGGGCAGGGCCCCTGGCTTCCTGGAGGCATCTGGTTTCCAGCAGCCTCTCTGCATGGGGCCCACGGCATCTGGAACCACTTGTAGAGGCCCATTCCCCATTCTCTGGGAGCATGGAAGTCAGAAACCCTCTTTGACCTTGCTGTGACCTGGGGGGACCAGGAAAGAGGGGCTGGATCACCCAAGCATGCAGCCGGGCTCCAACCTATCAACCCATCCATTGGCCACTCTGACAGCCCCGCCCAGGCAAGGCAGCTTTGCCTGCAGCCCAGGATCCCCAGCCTCCCGTGGCGCATAGATTAGCATATATTATTTAATCAAGAATAAACCCTTCCAGTCTGCCCTTCCCTGGAGACAGGGGAATGAGCCTAGGTATCAGCTGGAGGAATTTTCTGACTTAGAATCCTCTCAGAGACTTGGAGGCCTGGGCTGTGATTGGAAAGGCAAGTGACCAAGGGCAGGGCAAGTGGCTGGGTGCATGGAACAGAACAAGCCAGGACCCTCTGCAGGGACTAGAGGCCCCGGAGTGGAACTTAGCAGGTCCAAACCCAGCTCTTGATTCCTCCCTCCCTCCCTCCCTCCCTCCTATTTCTCTCTGGAGGGAATGGGGTTCTGTTTGGTAGTGAGTAGAGGGGGCAGGAACATGGGGACACTTCAGGGGTGGCCAGGCCTCCTGGGGTGCAGTGATGGGGGTTGGGGACAACCAGAGGTAGCCTGTAGGGCAGGGGTCCTCAAACTTCTTAAACAGGGGGCCAGTTCACTGTCCCTCAGACCGTTGGAGGGCCGGACTATAGTTTAAAAAAAACTATGAACAAATTCCTATGCACACTGCACATATCTTATTTTGAAGTAAAAAAACAAAACGGGAACAAATACAATATTTGTATTTGCATGTGGCCCACGGGCCGTAGTTTGAGGACCACTGCTGTAGTGCTTTGCTCCTGGGAGGTGGAGTGTGAATGTCAAGGAGCAGAAAGTGTCATTGGGCCAAAGCCAGGCAAGGTCCCCAGTGTGGAGAGCAAAACAGCTGGTCCCGGGGCTTCTTTACCATCGATAATAAGGAGGCCCTCAGTCAGCCCTCAGCAGGGAAAGAGGGCAGAACAGATTCCCAGCCAAGGAAGGTGCAAGGAGACTGAGAAGAGAGGGGGCAGGACCAGGGAAGCCCTAGGGTGGCCTGTAAACATGTGGGAGCCAGGTGGCTATCCACGGAAGTCACATGGGCCTGAGTGAGGAAGCTTCACCCGCCCAGTGATAAGGTGATGCCAACAGCCAACACCACCAGGAACTGAGTGTGGCTGGGCTCTGGTTAATTGCTTTATGAGAACTAACACCTTCCACTTTCCCAAGGGGTTCTATGTATCATGCGCCCGATGCAGATGATGCAGCCGATGGTTTGTCTGACCACGTGGAGCCAAGGTGGGCCCAGGGCGTCTGGTGCTAGCCCACAGCTCTGCCTCCTCTAGGGGAGCTCAGCCTCTTCAAAAGCAAATGCTCCATGGTCTGAGAGGGCCCTGCACAGAGATGGGGTTGAACAGGGAACATGGCAAACACCGGGCCTGGGCAGCCCCATGCATGGCCTCAGCATAAACAGGCTATAGCCCATCGGGGCCCTTTGTGATGGCACCAGGGATACAGGAGGTAGGACACCAGCTCCCAGGGCAGGTGTCTCCTGTCCTCCTGAGTCCTGGACAGAAAGCCATCCCTGCTCTGCATTTCTGGGTCACCAGCAAGTAAGTCTGTGTGGGTCACACACACACACACACACACACACACACACACACACACTCATACACGTACCTCACACTCTCTCTTCAAAAGCAAATGCTCCATGGTCTGAGAGGGCCCTGCACAGAGATGGGGTTGAACAGGGAACATGGCAAACACCGGGCCTGGGCAGCCCCATGCATGGCCTCAGCATAAACAGGCTATAGCCCATCGGGGCCCTTTGTGATGGCACCAGGGATACAGGAGGTAGGACACCAGCTCCCAGGGCAGGTGTCTCCTGTCCTCCTGAGTCCTGGACAGAAAGCCATCCCTGCTCTGCATTTCTGGGTCACCAGCAAGTAAGTCTGTGTGGGTCACACACACACACACACACACACACACACACACACACACTCATACACGTACACTCACACTCTCTTCACTCATGCGTTGATAAAACCCACACGCACAGTCATACCACCAAACCTCCTTCTCAGATGCTGTGCCCTTGCTGAGACAGCATCCTTCCATCCATGAGATGCAATTCACAGCACACACAAACACACCCACACATGTAGCCTCATCCATTAGCAAGCACACAAACACACCCACTTGTCTGGCATCTGTACACACAACACTTTCCCAGTGGTCCTTTCTGAACATAAACACATGCTCACTCATCTGTTGTCGTTCATCCAGCATCTCCTGAGCTCGTGGCACTTTGTAGGGCCGCATGTCAGGTGTCCGGGGACTGAGGAGGAACATCCAGTCCTGGTGGACGGGGGAGGGCTGCCAGAAGAGAGCAGGGTTAAGCAGGTCTTGAAGGATGAAAAGTACTTTGCCTGGAAAGTTGGGAAATTCATTCATTCATTCATTTTTCCATTCAATTTTGCTTTAAGTTTTATTTGTTTGTGAATTATCTGTTTCCCCCAGTAGAGCAGAAGCTCTCCCAGGGCAGGATCTTTGTTGTGTTTATTGCTTTGATCCAGTGACTTGAACAGGATCTCACCTACATCTGAGCTCTTAATAAATGTAGAATGAATGAATGCATACTTTAACGCTCCCTGAAGGATTCTGAGAGAGATGATTTGGCTCATATGTGATGTGATAGGTTGTTTCAAAATGTTCACATGGAAGAGGATTTCTACCCCTTTATGGAAAAGAGGATTAACTTAGCACTTAATCCTCCTGGAAAGAATAGCTCGGAAAAGTGAGTGAGGCGGAGCTGAGATACAAAAATATTGGTGCTATCAGAACTATGGAGAGGGGAGAGGGTGGGAGGAGGAAGAAGGAAAGGGAGAAGGGGAAGTAAAACAGATGGAGGGGGTGAGGCAGGAGGGAGGTGGGGAGGGAATGAACCAGCACAGAGGACAGAGGGAAGATGGAAGTGTGTGGGGCTCATTAACTGTGTGATTTTGTACAGATCTTTAGGGCTCAGTTGTGTGCTAGACTCAAGCAATGTTTCCCAAAGTGTCATCCGTGGGTGGATTTCAGGGGGTACTCAGACACGCATTTTAGAACTAGCAATAATGTCATGATTATTGTTACCTTCTGTAAGGGAGCCCATGTAAAACTGGTTTGAAGAGCTTTACCAGGTGCAGGTGAGGTGTAGTTATGCAGATGGGTCTGTGAATGCTGAAGGTTGGGAACACAAGTGACCTTGAAGGAGATGACCTCGAAGGAGGCTTCCAGCTCTGTAGTTTTAAGGTGTGACAGGATCTGGTTCTCAGGCCCATGGGTGAGTTAACTGGAGAGATGCCCCCCCTCCGTGGAGTTTCCTGTATCCCTTACCACCTGCTCTCTAGAAGAGGAAGGAGGTTTTAGAAGGTTTTACTAGAGTGAAAGGCTACACACCTCCATCTTTATGAAGCCAAGCGGCATCCCAAGAGGATGAGAACAATTCTGATTGTGGAATGCTTTCGACTTCAAAGAAGGTAGACTCTGTGCCTTTGCACTGGCTGTTCCCACCTCCTGGATTGCTTTTTCCTATGCTCCCCATTTCACCACTTCTTCTCATTCAGTTCCCTGCTCATGAGTCACCTGCTCAGAACAGCTTTCCTGGCATGCCCTATGCGACATACACCTGCCTGCCCTCATCACTATTTTGCCTATGACTTTGTCTTGGTTTTGTTTTTTTTGGCTGGAATCACCTTATTTATTTGTTGTGTCAGCTCCATGTGGGAGGGGACTGAGTTCTGGGGTGCTCACTGCTGGCACCAAGTAGGGTCTTGATGTTTGCGGAATGATTGGATGATGGCAATGCAGTATTCTGGTTATCTGCCTCTACCTCTTAAACATGCTTTTGTTATGCATTCAGAACATGCCAGGGTTGTTCTTTTCTCTCTTCCTTCCAGAGCAAAACTGTAAGGCCTCTGTACTATAACTAGAGCCAGCATCAGTGTGTTTTAATAACAGCAAGTTTGGGGACACGCATTGGAACTGAGCATTATTTAACCAGAACCTGTGCCTATGGTCCCCGGAGAGCTCATCAGGGGCCCCACAGATCTGCCCCTGCTTTGGGGTGTCCTGGTGTGGCTCAGTTGATTGAGCGTTGTCCCATGCACCAAAAAGTTGCCAGTTCAATTCTCAGTCAGGGCATCGGCCCAGGCTGTGGCTTCATCCCCCTTCCTCTTTCTCTCTAAAATCAATAAAAGCATATTTAAAAAAAAAAAAACTGGACCAAGAATGGACTGCGCCACAGTTCTAGTTTCTCTTATTCACAAACGTTCATGGAAAATACATTCTCTCATCCTCATCTAAGAGGCTTGAATACAAGGTTTAACATGTAATTTTCTTGATCTGGAAATTCAAGATGCAACTCTCTCCTGGTAGCATTTCAGGCAGCAATGAGGATGTGGAGAAGGTTCTGGAAAAAGAAGAGGGCATGTTCTTGGTGCCTCTGGAATCACTATCAGCAGTTGTTATGTGATTTGAATTCACTTCCCACACCAAATACATCAAGACGGTGCCTGGCTCGTTAAGAAGAAAGATGAGCAGCACACACCACTAGATTTTAATGCTTAAAAAACGACTTCTCCGTCTATTTAAGGATTACTATTCCTCAAAGAATTCAGTGCCATATGATAAGTGTTAATACCTTATTTCTTGGGGGACTCTGCAGTCTGGAGTTGAAATTGATTTCCAACAGAATAAAATAATTTGCTTTTTATCAGCATCCTCCAACAGGAACTTGTTTGCAGCCAGTCTGGGCCTCGGAGGAAAATGCTTTTACCTTCACCTCCCTAATCCCTTGGTAAGATTCCTAAATCACTACCCATCACTCAGCGCCACTCAGCCAGAAAGGAGCAGCGCTCTGCGATAATGGAAACAGAATTGCAGTCACTGTCACCTCCCGCTGATGGCTCCTTTAGGGGCAGATGAGAGCGAGACTTCGGAGCCAGCTGTCTGGGGAGCGGCAAGGACCTGTGGGCTCTGCCAAGACAGGGGCGTCCTGTGAAAGTCAGGGCTGCTCCACGCCCTTGACTACCAAAGTTGGAATTCATGGCCTTCCCTGTACCCTGGAGGTGGCAGGCACATTGCTGAATGACAGTCTCCTGATGTGGTTCATTTCTGTTTTCTTAAAAATCAACAAGTCACTAAATCTAATAATTGGAAATTTCCACATAACAATTAGGATCTTATGCTTCTCTTGAAAAACAGGAGAAGTTGATATCCCTGCCTTTGGCTGCTGCCCAGAAGCCATACCCCACCCACCTCTCCAGTTCCTGGAGGCCTCTTCTTTGTGTCACCTGCCTGTCCCTCTTCTATTCCCTCTCTCTCTCTGCCTCTGACTTCTGGAGGCTTGTTCCATGGAATGTGCCTAAGACCATGAAGCTGAGCTGTTCCAGATGGAACAGGACCCAGGCAGCGGCTCTGACTTGGCCCGGGTGTGTGGGCCACACCCAGTCCTGTCACTCCAAGAAGGAGTCGGATGGACCAGGCCCATGGTGATCAGTGCTGGATTGGGGGCCTGATTACCTGTCTATGGAACTTTGATTTATAGGTAATTTTCCTCCAAGACTCTAGATTGCAGCTAATTTACCGATAGTCTTAAATCACCCCTCCTCCCAAGCAACGAAGCAAGGAGAGGCACCATCTATCTTGTGCCTCCTGTAACCACTGACTCGATTAAAACAGGAATGGGAAGAGAAATACCCGCCTCCATGCCAAAGGTGGGGGCTCAGGTGGGAGCTGGCTGTGTAATTTACCCAGAAACAGTGGCGGCCCATACACGGTCGGTTTAACTTCATGTTTGGCTGCTGATGTGTTTTCACTTACAGATAATATAAACAGGTTGACAGGACCCTAATTAACTGATTTGTGGTCCTTTGGGAACAAATAGTTATTAATATTCATGAACATTTGTGATGCTCAGGCAGATGCCTGGCCCTGACATGATCATAGTATGTCTGCAACTGCTGCCTGCAACTGTGATTTCTAATTTGTTTCTTGCCTGTGGACAACAAAGAGCCTTGTCAGGTGCTGGTGGCCCCATGCCAAGAGACAAGGCCATCTCTTGATCATGGTATTAGTGCAAGATTTGCCAATTACAACTTGCTGGATTTTCCACAGTGCTTTCTTCTTCCTGGGTATCCTTGGCTCAGTTCTCCTCCAATCCTATTCTCTGATTTTCTTGAGCCAAGCTGAGAACTCCCTCCTCTGGGAAGCCTTCCTTGATTGATCTCCCCCCAAGGGGACCCCATTTCTCTACAGTAGAGGTCCCTGGTGCAGTGTAATGTTTACACGATGATTTGTTGTTTAATGTTTTTAGGTCATTTTATCCAAGAATATTTAGCCTCACCCAGCTGGCATGGCTCAGTGGTTGAGCACCAATTTATGAACCAAGAGGTCACGGTTCAATTCCCAGTCAGGGCACATGCCCAGGTTGTGGGCTTGATCCCCAATATGGGGTGTGCAGGAGGCAGCCAATCGATGATTCTCTCACACCATTGATGTTTCTCTCTCCTTTCCTCTCCCTTTCTCTCTGAAATCAGTAAAAATATATTTTAAAAAAAAAGAATATTTAGCTTCATGAACTTTTCCTAATGTCAGGGACAAACCAATTTCTCCCTTTTGCAATGGAGTCCCATCTTATGCAAAGTCAGCTGTCATATAAAAAGTAAATAGCAACCCAACAGCAGTAGCTGCCATCTACTGGCTATAGGTTTTCTGAGTTTTCCCAGTGACATCATGGCATCTAGTGCCTGGGACGCCCCCCTGCCCCCCTCCATGAGCCCAAAGGCAGGCTGGATCCCCACCTATGTCTAGCGCTTCTCTGCAGTTCCTCTCCTGCATGAGTGCTCTTGAATTTGTCAGTGAGTTAGACGCAGTATGGTGTGATTACCTGCCGTATTCTCCTTGGCTCATACCTGGGATGCATTTAGCAAACATTGGTTTAAAAATGCAGCCAGAAATCCACTGAAAGGTCAAGCCACATTCTGAACCAGAAGCATTTTTCCCATACCTAATGCCTTATGGGAAGTGTCAGAGTTCTGATGGATCACCTGCCCGCCCAGCACAGGACTGTGAATCAGAGTGTCCTCAGCGCTCGATGACCTGCCCGTATCGTGAGACTTGTCAGTTACACAGCACCCCTTACATTCAGGGCTTCTGGAAATTTGAATTACGTTTGTAAGCGGTGAGGTGCTTGCTCACAGTTTATTCATCTCTCCAGATTTTCATTTCTTCTCAAGCATGATGGGCCTGTGGGTTCTGACCACCGTCTCCACCCTAATCTGCTATAAAGCCACGAGGATGGCAGTGCCTTCCCTTTTGGAAATAAGGGGGGTAGCACCTGAGGCTGGGTTTGGCTCAGATTTTAAATTAGTAAACAAAGTGAACATTAAGCGTAGGAATGACTGAGTTTATTCAAACCCAGGCTAGTAATCAGCGAGGGTAAATGAGCCCATTTGGAGTGGCCCTTGGCGACTGAGACTCTACGGATAAGCAGATCCATCGACCTCTCCACCTCCCAGGGCCAGGGCCAATGCAGGAGCATAGCTGGGGTACTTTTACGCATTTAAGTAGTTAATGTCTAATTACTGACATTACAGTTACTATTATATTTGTTGTAAAACTAAAGATAATCATCCCATGTTTTATTTTCTGTCAAGTATATCCAGTTGTATTTATGTCTGGTACAACTCCATGGTAATCCTAACAATAAAAATATCTGCTCTTGAGGGACACTTTGATAGATTTTAAAGAGCTCTGGGTGAGATGAGGGGACCTGATGCTGCACCTGTCTCTTTCATTTACCTGCTGTGTGACTTGGGGGAAGTCACCTAATATTTCTGAAACATAGTTCCTCTCTTGTCTAGGCTAGTGTCTCAGCTGTGGACGATTTTGCCTGTAGGGAACAGTTGGTGATGTTTGGAGACATGCCTTTGGTTGTCACAACTTGGAGGGCAGGGTGCTACCGACATTTAGTGGGTAGAGGCCAGGGATGCTGCTAAACATCATATAACTCACAGGACATCCCCCTACAACACAAAATTATCCAGCCCACAATGTCAACAGAATGAAGATTGAGAAACTGGTGTAGATATACAAAAGATATGAAAACTACTATAGTGAATAGCCACATGTCTACTTCCCAGATAGCAGGAGAGGTGAAGCCCGCTATGTATTTCCTCCCCCAACCCCACACAAACACACAGCCCTCCTTCCCTGCAGATAGCCACCATCCTAAATTGTGTGGTTATCACTCTCATGCACATCCTTACATATGTATACATACCCCTATAACAAGGGGTGATGAAGCAGATTGACTTATTTACAGGGCTGCTATTAGGAGTTCGAAACAGAAAACCCAAGAAAATGTCTTAAGTATCCCATAAAATAACTCACAATTTCGGGTGATTACTATGATTTTATTTGCTTTTCCTAGGGCCCCTTTGAGTATTCAGAGTAGAAATCATTCTGCTATATTGCACAGATGTAGAAATGAGGCTCAGAGAAGTTGAGTGACTTTTCCTCATCCACACAGCAATTAGGACCCAAGTTGGGCTCAAACTCTAGTCCTCTGAGTTGACTTCTGATTTTAAGAGTGGAGCTTGAAGGCCCTTTCAAAGAATTAGAACCACAGGCCTGGCAGTGGGGCTCAGTTGGTTGGAGTGGCTTCCCCTTCCACTCTCTAAAAAAGTTAGTAAAATATTTTTGTAATATATTTTATTGATTTCAGAGAGGAAGGGAGAGGGAGAGAGAGAAACATCCATGATGAGAGAGAACCATTGATTGGCTGCCTCCTGCATGCTCCCTACTGGGGATCAAGCCCGTAACCCGGGCATGTGCCTTTAACCAGAATCGAAACCGGGACTCTTCAGTCCGCAGGCCGACGCTCTATCCATTGAGCCAAACCAGCTAGGGCAGAAGAATATTTTTTTTAAATAATTAGAACCCCAGGAGTTAAGAGAAGTTGATTCCGGGCCTCTCACCCAGGTTAGCAGCTGCTCTCCGGCTTGTGTCAAAAGCATTTCACTCTGATTTATCTGCCTCTCTCGAAGTGGCCATTTCATGTCATGAAGCAGTCCTGTGCCATCTCTCCAGATGGATTGAAAATTGAAGCCTCCTCCAAAGGCATTTGCCCTTTCAGGTCGGCCTCCTTTCCAGAGCAAGAGCCAGCAGGGACAGCACTTTGGTTGCCTCTCATGTTTTTTTGTTGTTGATGATGTTCCTCATGAAAAACGGTTTAAAAGACAGCAACAGTTTTTGAGAAAATGGCCCAGGTGATTAGGTGAAATAGTTTCTCTTGCTTTGAGCTCTGGCTGAGAAATGGCAATCAAACTGGAGGAGCGGGAGGTGGGAGTCAGGTGTGGGGGGGAACTGGGTCATCCTCCCAGGAGATGAAGTCAAGGTTGGGATGCAGACCCACTTCACAGATGTCCCCAATGTTATATTTTTCCATATATGTAGTCAAAGGTATGTGCACACAGATTAACTAATCAAATCATTTTATAAGGTTTATTACAGAAAAGACATTTTCTTATTCCCTTTGCTCCAAATTTTTGCTCCCTAGGGTGATTGCTTTCAACTCTGTGAGCTGAATATGTGGGTATTTAAATCTAAATTGCATGCTTGTAAAAAGCCTCCCTGTCCTTGAAGGGTAAGCTGGTGACCAAGGAGACCTAATCAGATGTTGCTAGGTGAAGGACACAGGTTCATCTCTGTGCACATCAGCAGCCACCTGAGGCACATGCAGCTAAGGGTGTTGAATGGAAAGAGAGAAGGCACTATTGTCCCATTAGCAATGTGGAACCTCCTTGCCTGGATGGCCAAGACTACGCCCCATGTCTTCTGTAGCTCCTTATGTGGTGATCATCGACTTCATAACAGCAGAGCTGATGATAAGGGTCAAGGTTACATAGACTTAGAAAAACCTTCTAGTAACAATTAAAACAGTAATAGCAATAGCAGACTTTTGGTTGTCTACCCAACAGGCATCACCTCACCTTTCTTCCCTGCAAACAGATCCCTGATTTTGTGTTGAGATAGGAGCTAGTGATCTCAAGCTCTCAGGGAAGCTAACCCATCTTCAATCCCAGAAGATGAATCTGCGCTATAACCATCATGGTACATCCTTTTCCCTTTTTGCCAGCCATTGGTTCAGGAGTTGCCAATGAGATGTAAGGAGAAGGACTGCCCGCCCTGAAAATGATACACAAAGCTTCATAACAAACCTTTGCCCCTGACTCTTTCTCCCTTTTAAAGATGGAAGAGCAGAATCTTGGCAGCAACATTGTGACCGCGAGGATGCAGGCATGAGGACGACGAGCTGAGGAAGGCAGAGCAGAAGTGTGGAAAAACTCTGCATTCGCGGTGATGTAACACTGCTGCCACACCCACCTGGGATCTCTTGGTGCCATATATCACGTTCATATGAAACAAGGTGTCTTTAAAGCCTAAGACAGAGTTAGTTGGGTACTCTGTAACCTCAGCCAAGCGCTTCCCCACTGATGCAAGTATCTTCCTGGTTGAGTATCTCACTCATGAATAAATCAACAAAGATTTCATCCAGCCACAAGGTTGGACCAGCAATTTTCTAGGCTCTCAGAATACAGAGATGAATGGAAGCCAATCCCTGATCTCATGGAAACTGGAAACATAAGAAGGAAATAAGGCAAAATGGTGGTATTCATAATAGTTACTAGCACTACGCATGAGGCACTGTGCTAAACACTTGATGTAAGATAACTCATTTGACCATGGCTGATCACAGCTGGTTGATACAGGACCGGTAATGGCTCTGCTTCCTGTCCACACCAACCCCTCATCCAAGGTTAGTCTAGAGCAGCAGTTCTCAACCTGTGGGTCGCCAACCTGTGGGTCGCAACCCCTTTGGGGGTCGAACGACCCTTTCACAGGGGTCACCTAAGACCATCGGAGGAATAGAGCAGCCATTCTCAACCTGTAGGTCGTGACCCCTTTGGGGGTCGAACGACCCTTTCACAGGGGTCGCCTAAGACCATCGGAAAACACATATATAATTACATATTGTTTTTGTGATTAATCACTATGCTTTAATTATGTTCAATTTGTAACAATGAAAATACATCCTGCATATCAGATATTTACATTACGATTCATAACAATAGCAAAATTACAGTTATGAAGTAGCAACGAAAATAATTCTATGGTTGGGGGTCACCACAACATGAGGAACTATATTAAAGGGTCGTGGCATTAGGAAGGTTGAGAACTACTGGTCTAGAGGCTGAATTTCAAGGGTATAAGAACTCTGAGGGTCAATGGTGAGCTGGAATCCCAAACCCTGACTCTTTCTTGTCTTTAATAAAATGAAGCGTGCAGTCCTTAGCTGCAATGAGACAGAATTCTAGAAAATTCCAGAAACTCCAGCTTATGAAGACTTGAACCAAGCAGGCCAAATTGGACTCTCAAGTTCCAGCTCCTCTGCCCTTTGGGATGGGAACACAAATTTGTTGGCCTCCACAGTGTACACGTGGCAGGAAGGGTTATAATTAAGTGTCCTCCCCACCTTCCTGATGCCCCTCACCCTCTGAATGCTCCATGTGTGGCTTCCTCTCTCTCTGAAAGCCTTGCCCAGCCTGATGTGAATCCTAATTAAAATCACACACAGCATGACTTTTAATTAGCCTAGGGAACTCCACAAAGGGCACCAATATCAAGCAGTGAATTGTGCCAAGTGACTTCCCCCCAAGAGTCAGCTGTCCACGATGCCCCAGCTGTGCCCATCCTGGGAAGAACCATGGGGAAAGGGGGGTGTCAGGCTGGGCTCAGCCACCCCCAGTTTCCACTTGGGCTGCCTCTTTGAGCCAGGAGACAATGACTTCCATAAGACGGTTGCAGATTTATTTTATGTTAACTAAATGGGATTTAAAACACCTTCCAAAGAGCTAAGACAGCTGGCCCCTAAACAGCATGCCTGCATTTTCTATCTTGGGCAAATAGGCAGGGATGAAAATGGAAAGGGGGAGTATAGATTTTTTTTTTTGGGGGGGGGGGGGGGGAGCTTTGAGTCTATACTTAGAGCAGGGAATGAATGGAAAATGAAATAGCCTTTTATTAAATAAAATAATGGGGACCAGATTAATTTTTTTTATTTTTTTCATTGATTTTTAGAGAGAGTGGTAGGGAAGGGGGAAAGACAGAGAAACATCAATGTGAGAGAGACACATCAATTGGTTGCCTCCCACACACGCCCCGACCAGAACTGGGGATTGAGCTAGCAACCCAGTTATGTGCCCTTGACTGGAATGGAACCTGAGACCCTTCAGTCCTTGGGCCCGACACTCTAACCACTGAAAAAACTGGCTAGGGCAAGGGCCAGGTGATTTCTTAAAGCAGAAATTATTTCACTCTTCCTTGGTCCCCTAAAGCCATAGGTTTTTCTGTGCTTTCGCTCATGAATCAACCCGAAATGTGATTTAGGGGAGGTAGAGTAAGAGCATTTTTTGCTCAGGAGACTTCATTAGGCATTCTGGAATACTGAGTCATAACTCACTTCAGGTGCAGCTGGCTGCAGGCTCCCAGAACCTGAGGTTGGAGAACCCATTTAAAACTGCAGGCAGCTTTCCTGCAAAGAAACTCAGCTCAAAATGCATGCCTGGTTATAAGCAGGTCACCAAGATGCCTTCCTGGAGGCCTAGATGCTAAGAACTCCTCTGGTCAATGGAAATTTGGGCTTAAAGGAGATATTGCCTATAGAAGGGCAGACCTGGAAAACACTAGCTAGTGGGGGAGGAGAAGATAAGCTACACATGTCAGAAACCATAACAGAGCAATGGAAAGAAAGCATTTGCGTAGTACACATACATGCACATCACTTTTTTGCAAGTCTAGGTGTGGTATCTCTTGAAATAAATGAGTTGGTTATTGACAATATTTTCCCTTAAATTAAGTGTTTTGATCCCTTATTTTAGGAACTTGACATTTTAAGAACACAAGATAGAGTATTCAATTCAACCAATGGATAATGAGCTCCAACAAAAAGGAAGCCTTGTTTAGCTTGAAGTGAGAACGTGTGTGTTTGGTGGTGGTGAAGGTATCCTGAGGCCACAGTTCCCAGGGCGATACAGGTCTAAGAAGTCAGGTTGACAATATATGCCCTCTTCAAATTCCCTGAGGTCATGAAGTGCTTCTGGGCTACGCTGCTTCCAGCAACTGTGCACACCTGGTGATCACTTCCCACCAGGAGCTTTGGTGACAGGCATGATGTTCTTCCAAAATAAACTAGGTCCCACTATCATTTGTTCCCTCCTTGATTGGCATCACCCACCCACAGGCAATAACTGCTTCTACGGTACTTTTGTGAAACCTTCATCCCATCTGTACAAATGCCATTGGTTGGCCACCATGTTCATCAGAATACGCAATCATGGCAGAGAGAGAGGCAATGGCACAACTTTGCTTCTCCTCTTTCTCTCATGCTCCATCCAATGTGGCAGTGAATCCAGCTGGTCCTGCCTTCCAAAATACCTAGACTCCCACCTCCACAGATAGCACATTGGTTCAGGCCGGTGGGGTAAGAACCTCTGTGATCACATCACTGGGAGATTGTTTGCAACCGGTTTCTCCACTAGCAGGAAAATAGAGGGCTACAGATGCACCCCGAGTCCTCCTGCTGGGCACGCTCTTCCCCATCAACAAGGGCACCACCATCCTTACATTACATTATAGGGTGAGTGGGCCCTGGAGGGGTGGGGTAAACATCTGCCTTAGTTAGACAATGTCTTCACCTGGTGCCTCGGAGATGGGGCCCTGGACAATGGGGAAACCTTTGTTTCCAGGTCATGCAGGCTATTTCAGAGAGGGCAGAATGAAATGGGGACTGGAGTAGATTGGATAGGTTTATTGGAATGGACTGAAAACTGCCTGGCATCCAAAAGGTCAAAGTTGGCAAGTTGCCCAAACATGTTGTGCTGAGGAGACCAACAAGGAGACCTATGCATGCACCCTCCCAGAGGTGGTGGGTGTACTGGTTAGGAGCACGAATTCCGGTGGCACACTTCCTTGGTATAGATCCTTGCTCTGTCATTTTTCTGTGTTACCCTGGACACATGACTTAAACCTCTGTGTGTTTTGAGGCTCCAGATAAAAGGTACATGTAATTATGGTACCCATTTCATGGGATTGTTCCAAGATGTACATGAGCTAACATGTGGAAGGTCCCTAGAACAATGCCTGGGGCACCTTGAGTCCCGTATGAGGCTTGCTGTTCATAAGGACAGATCCCTAAGCCAAGTTCCATCCTACTATTTGAAAAGTCACCTGGGACACATCTGGACTCAGAACTCTTGGTACATGAGAGGAAGAACTCAGCTCATGCGTGTCTTAACTCTATTCTCAGTCTTTAATCAGATTAAGCCTGTAGTTACTGACTGGGGGTCTGCGGTGTGGGCGGCTCTGGGCTGAAAACACAGACCTTGTAATCAAGACGTGGAGCCAAGACACAAACATGTGACTTGTTGAACAGAAAGAGGTGCGAGTGACATGCAGGATAGTGACAGGGGAAGTGTTAAAGGGCAGCACATGATTAATGACCAGACCCTTGGACAGGCTGGGAGAGGTACAGGAATTTGAACAGAGGATTAGCCCATCATCTACTTGGAAAACCCACGAGAGTCAAGTAGAACTTTCAGAGCTTATAATTGTGTCCAGAAGTGCAATGAAGTACAGAATCAGCATATATTTAGGGAGCTAAGCAAGTCAATTATAACATTTCCATAGAGCACCTACAAGTTTGTTGAAAAAGAATGAACTTTTTAAACAAAGTGGTCAGGAAGGCTGACCACATCCAGTCCATATCTTATTATGTACATCAAATAAATTCCAGAGGCATTGGTAAGGTAAATGTAAAAACATCAAAAGTCCTGGAAGAAAAGAAATGAATGTTTATAGAATATTGGGGAAGGTATAAACAGGGGAAACTTCTTCTACCAAATTTGTTGTTGATTCAGAAATAAAAAGGTTAATAGAGGAAAATCCAGATGCAGAAATTAATGTATCCTATGCATTAAGAATAAGCAGTTAAACCCAAAACAGAAACAAATCCAGTTTTCAATAGAAATAATATACAATAATTAAATATTATTATAATAAGTCTTTGTGATCCATATGAATAAGTTAGGGAAAGAAAAAAACAATAAGATAATAGCATATTCCTGGATAGAGTTAATATTGACTAGATTTAAATCTATAAAATGTGAAGTTCCATAAAGTTATGAGAAAAATGGTATAAATAGACTTGGAAAATTAAGTCTTAAAAATACTTTCTGGGGAAAAAAAGGGAATTATGGAGTTATCTCTACCAGGTATTCTCACATATAGAGTTATAATAACTGAAGTGTGGGGCTGATCAGAACAACAAAACTCAATAGAAAGTTCAGGAAAAGACTTGCATAGATATGACTTTACAGTGTAATAAAGCTTGCATTTCTTTTATTTGGAGGAAGATAGATTATTCAATAATGACATGCAGACCATTTTGAAAGTGCCTAATGATCTTGACAAAAATATTAAATCCAATCCATATCTCATTATGTACATCAAAATAAATTCCAGAGGCATTGGTAAGTTAAATGTAAAAAACATCAAAAGTCCTGGAAGAAAATAAATGAATGCTTATAGAATATTGGGGAACGTATAAATAAGACATTAAATGCAAAAAGCACAGGGGGAAAAGTTGGCTGAATGTGCAACACAAATGAAAAACTTTTTTTCAATATCTATCAAACTCATTCATTCCTCAGTTATGCTAAGATATCATTCCTTGACTGAATTCATTCATTCATCCATTCACTGTCTACTCTCTGACAGATGCTGTTGCTGGTACCAGGGATACAGTAGTTAAAAAAAGGAGATTGGGGGGGGAAATACCCTCTAGAGCAGCGGTTCTCAACCTGTGGGTCGCGACCCCTTTGGCAGTCGAACGACCCTTTCACATGGGTTGCCTAAGACCATCCTGCGTATCAGATATTTACATTACAGTTCACAACAGTAGCAACATTACAGTTATGAAGTAGCAACGAAAATAATTTTATGGTTGGGTCACAATATGAGGAACTGTATTTAAAGGGCCGCAGTGGTTCTCAACCTGTGGGTCGCGACCCCTTTGGCGGTCGAACGACCCTTTCACAGGGGTTGCCTAAGACCATCCTGCATATCAGATATTTACATTACAGTTCACAACAGTAGCAACATTACAGTTATGAAGTAGCAACGAAAATAATTTTATGGTTGGGTCACAATATGAGGAACTGTATTTAAAGGGCCAGAAGGTTGAGAACCACTGCTCTAGAGTTTGGATTCTAGTGGGGCAGAGAGAGTATAAACAGGATAAGTAGTAACATATATAATATGTCAGATTGTGTTTGGATTTATGAAGAACAACAAAGGAAGGGAAGGAGATGTGTTTGGGGGAAGGAGTAATTTGTAATTTTAAACAAAGTGGTCAGGAAGGCTTCTCTGAGAAGCTGACATTTGAGCAAAGAATTCTAGGAGGAAAGCAGGTGATTTATGTGGATAAGAGCAAAGACCCTGAGCCAGATGTTGCCTGATGTTTGGGGATCCTTAAGGAAGCCAGTAAGTAGGGAGAAGAGTAGCGAAGGTGAAGACAGAGCAAATGTTAGGTAGCCCCGGGGGGTGAGGGCTGGCTGGTCATGTGGGCTCTTATTTCCCCAGGGTCACAGAACAAAATGGTCCTAAAACCAAGACTCAAACACAAGTTGCCCAATTCCAGGGCTTTCTTACCTGTTTCTGAGCCCTTATCTTCCTGTACACTCTTCCCTGAGGCTTTAGTCACACTAGGAGGGTGGCTCCACATGAGATGACTACATGACTTATATCTCCAAATTCACTGAACATGAATGGGGCCACCATTAATAATTATTCCAGGGCTTAGGGACTGTCCGGACACACTGGGACTCGTGGTCACTCTGACCGGATGCCATTACACAGGACCACGAAAATGCCCCTTCCCTGCATGGAGAACGGGGATGTGCTGGTGACCCAAAAGGGTTGAAATCCAGGCTTCTCCGGTCCCAGCTCTTGTGACCCCTGACAAGTTATACACCCTGTCTGGGCCTCGGTTTCCTCATTTGTCAAATGGTGGGGCAATAATAACCCTTCCTTTCAGGGTTTCTCTAAAGGTGAAGTGAGATAACACATAGAAAGCTCCTCCTACTACAGGCATTGCTTGAGAAGGATTAGTTCTCATTATCATGGGCCCAAAATGGACCTCAAACATCTACACTAAAGTGTTGGCAGGGCTGCTCTCAGGAAGAATCTGTTTCCTTGCTTTTGCCACCCTTTTAGAGGCCACCCACACTCCTTGGCTCATGGCCCCTTTCCTCCATCTTCAAAGTCAGCAATGTCAGGCTGAGTTCTTCCCAGGCTGCCATCTCTCTGGGTCTCCCTCTTTGGCCTCCCTCGTCCATTTATCAGGACCCTGACAATCCAGAATAACCCAGATAATCCAGGTGAATCTCCTTATTTTCGGTTGGCAGATTAGCATCTCAATTCCATCTGAAACTTTTAATTCCCCTTTGCCATGTAACTTAGCATATTCAGTTTCCAAGGATTAGGGTATAGCCATCTTGGGGGAACATTATTCTGCTTACCACACGGGTAATTGAAAGCAGATCTTCTCCTCCCATTTCGCAGGTAGGAGCACTGAGGCCCTTGAAGAAGTGAGCTGCTCAAGGTGCTATGGCTGGTCAGTGGCAGGGAGCAGACTCCACCCATAAATCCTCACTCCCAAGACTTTTCCAGGTAGAGAAAGTTCCACGTGATGTATTTTGCAGCTGGAGCATTCAGAGAGAGATTTACTGCATTGCTGCAGTGGGAAGCACCTAGCGCATTTTCCCGAGCTGCTCAGCCTGGGGTCTTTCCTCTTGGTAATAAGGGGTAAAAGGAAACCCAGTGACAATCAGTGACTTTCTCTGTTGCTGGAAGTCACATCGAGGTCAGCAATAATAATTGTAGATGCACTCTTCCCAAATCACAGATTCATTGCAGAAAATATTTCGAAATAAATGTGCATCTTCCACCCCTAGATAGAAAGTTGATACTGCAGTTGTGCTCGGGGCAGATGGCTGGTCCCCGAGCTGATTGAGTCATACTCCACCATCTCAAAGGTCACTTGGAAACCTTCATCATGAGCACACCCCCTCTCCCACCCAGGCCGGGGAGGGAGGAGAAGGCGGCTCATTTATACACATAATTACGCTCACAGAGTGCACAGATGGGAGACTTTCTCCAGGGGACATGGTGTACACGTCCCATTTCTCACTGGGGCAGCAGGGACAGTTCCAATTAACCGAGTTCCCGTGAACCTGCCCTCAACAGAGCTCAGGGGAGGGAAAGGCAGTGGAAAAATGTTCTATGTTTGCATCTGTTGAAGCACAGTGCCCACTTGAAATCTTAAAGATCTCCCCATGGTTAAAAGTGATGTTTCTGGAGTCAGAGAGGCTGCCAATCGTGCTCCTGTGCCAGCTCCAGCCCACATGGCTCCTCCTCTCCGTAGCCAGGAAGTCGGTGTTGATGGAGGTGTGCTCTCACCCTTGTGTGGGAACACAAGGAACCCCACAGACGTTGGTCCTGACCTTAAGGAACATGTCATACAATTGAGAGAGATGGAGTAATGGACAGGGAAGCTGCTAGTGAGCAGTGACCACTTAGGCTAACTAGAGTCCCATGTGAACTTGTGAGACAGATCCAGGTTCACATTCCCGCTAAGCTCCATACTTAGCTATGACCTTCAGCAAATCATTACTACCCTCTAAGCCTCAGTTTCCCTGGCCAACAGAGATGGGACATCAACACCGCCTGTGAGAGTGTTGAGGCATTACCGAAATGACATCCATAAAATTTTTCATGCGATTCTTTCCCCTCCTTTTTCACTTTAGTTTCTCCAAAGGGGAGGGGAGCCCATTCATTTGGGATAAAAACGGAAGGATTTACAGTGTGAACTGAGCTGTAAAAAAGGGTGTTCCAGGCACTGCTAGTTGCTTTCTCAGTAGCCACTTCTACCCCCTAACTATCAGGACCCTGACTTTGTTCAAGGTGGCATGGGGTCCAGCTAAGATACTCATTTTTGCAGATTCCCTTGCAGCAAATGGTGGCCACATGACCCTGTTCCAGCCAATGAAACATAAATGGGTGTCTGCAGGGTGTTCCTATGAACCACCTCTACTTCCTCTCTCTCCTTCCTGTCTGGAAATGAAGCTGCTACTTTAGAACCAGAAGGGGATGAGCCTGTGGATGAAAAGGAGTGTGCTGAGGATGAAGAGCAGAAAGACAGAAAGCCTGGTCCCTGGATCCTCAATGATGATGCAGAGCTGGCTCTGCACTGCCTGCCTCTGGGCTCCTTGTGATATGAGAAAGACAAACCTTTCTTCCCTTAGTTTGGTTTCCTATTATTTGCAACTAAAGTGATTCCTAAATGATACAAATGGTTTGCCATGATGACACTGAGGAATGGGACAGGCGTCCCTGCAGGAGACAAGTGAAGTAGAAAAGCACAAAGTCCGTGCAGTGGCTTCTCTACCACCCAGTCAACTCCAGATGATCAGTCTCGGCACCTCACCCCTGCCAGTGATTGGTGGAGGAAGAAGCCCGGGACCCACTACTGGCCAAGTGGACATGATGGAAAGTCTTTCAGAAGATTCTAGAGAATGTTTTCAGACTCCTAAAAAATACCCATGAATGAACCCCTCCCTGGTCCTCTTTCTCAGACATTCTTCACATGTGGAACAGCCGGAAACTGTGGCAGCCACCTTGCTGTCAAGAGGGAAGTTGGGCCCAAACATCTCTGGATAGAAAGTAGGAAAGACCCAGTTTCCTTAATGACGTCCTTGAGCCATTGGATGATCCAGACTGCAGCTGCCTGAACTCCTATGGTAATAATAGTAATCACTGAAGACATTGCTATGGCTTGGCGTTGGATTGTTACTTGCAGCCAAAATCATCCTAATTGATGCCTTGTATTTAATGAGAAGAAAAAAAGATTGCTCAGTAATCTTCAATTAGCTAAGCTGATACTCTGTTGCTGCTTTCAATTATTGCATACATGACTTCCTTTAATATTCCAGAGTAGATCATAAACATTTGCTCCAGGGGAGGACTATTTCTGTCTTTGACTAATTCTGTGTCACATGTCAGGGAGCACAGCATCGACTGTGGGTCAGACAGCCTAAGTTTAAATCATAGTTCTGCAAATTTCTACCTTTATGACCTTGAGTGAGTTTTTTACTCTATGGATGTTGTTTACTTAAAAACTAGGTTGTCGTCCTCGGTGTGGCTCAATGGTTGAGTGTCAACTTATGAAACAGGAGGTCAGGGGTTTGATTCCCAGTCAGGGCACATGCCCAGGTTTTGGGGTCAGTCCCCAGTGTGGAGTGTGCAGGAGGCAGCCAATCAATTATTCTCTCTTATCATTGATGTTTCTACCTTTCTCTCCCTCTCCCTTCCTCTCTGAAATCAATAAAAATATTTTTAAATATATTTAATAATAGCATCTACAGGGAAGAAAGAGTAAGTTCCTGACATGAGTGAAGTGCTGAAGAAAAGTTAGCTTCTGTCATATTGATATACAGGCAAACAGCATTGTTGATCCCAAACGTTTTTCTGCTGTTATGGCAATAATATTCCCATTTTACAGGTAAGGAAATTGAGGCACAGAAAATGTAGGTTATTTGCCAAAGGTTTGTACAACTGGGATTTGAACCCAGGCAGTGTAGCCCAGGGCCTGATTGCTTAACCACCATTCTATTATAGATCCTTTGCATGATGGTCAAGTTGAATGAGCCAGAAAGCTAACCAGGGTGGTCATGCAGCGGGCTGGAATCCAGCCTGCTTTGCTGGTGCGTGAATATAGTCAAGTTACCAGAGACAAGGCCGGGGTCCTTCTCTGCCAAGCTCCTCGCAGCTTCCCAGCTCCAGGCATTTCAAAAAACCGTTATAAATTCTCTTCTGCATTTTGGAGCCACTGAATGGGTCAGCGGGCTCACAGATACAGAGGGAACCCAGCCAAATCCCCACCATCTGGCACCGCCTGAGACACAGCATATGCTGTGGCCCTCTGCATGAAGCGACCCTCCTAGTGCCTCCAAATGAGATCCTAAATGCCCCCCCACCGAGGGAGGGTGGTCCCCAAAGCCCTGCTGAGGTCTGCCAGTCCTCACAGCTGACAGGCTCCCCGTGCCCTGGGTGTTCTTGGGCTTCCTGGGCCAACAGCCCCCTAAGCACGAGCTTGGATGGAAGCACTGTTTCTTTTTCAGGCTGGAACAGTGCCCTGCAGGCAGAAGGTATGAATAAAATAACTGTCATGAGACCAGACTGCAAGCACAGGGCACTAATGTGGCATCTACCAGTCCAGGCACTGCACGAGGTGCCAAGAACACAACAATGAATACTGCCTGGTTCATGCCCTTAAGATGCTCATGGTTTAGAGAGTAGGACAGACAGTAAACAACTAATGAGAGAGCCACTATTGAGCACTCTCCGTGTGCCAGACACTGTTTTCAGTGTGAATACATTTGGTCTCCATGCCTACTCAGTGAAGTAGTCCCTTTGTCATCGCCATTTCCCCAGGAAACTGAGGCATACACAGAGAGGTTAGGTCATTTGCCCTAACCTTGAGCCAAGTATGAACCCAGGCTATCTGGTTCCAGAGTCCAGCCCCTTAACCACCTGCTGCCACGAGCACTCAGAAGAGGCATGAGAAGTTCTCCAAACAAGGACTAGATGGCCTCAGAGCTGTGACCTCACCACTAGACCAAAAGATAGGGAGATGGTCCAGGGAGAGGAGGCTGCCTGGGCAAAGGAGGGAGCATGGGATGGTACCTGTGCCTGGGTAGGGAATGAGTCAGGGTGCCCGGCCTGGGGAGAGTGCAGGCTGTAAGTGAAGGGACAGAAGGGGAGTTGGGTTGGGGGGGGAGGGGGGGGTTAGGAAGGCCTTCAATTCAGGCTAAAAGGAGACTTCAGCCTGGACGTGGTTGAGAGATGTGGATGGTTTCTCTGAAACAGGGTCACATCCCATGTTTAATGAGATCTGAGTATTGGGTCTGGCTCTGTGATAAACATGTGACCACGTCGCTGAGACTCAGCTTTCTCTTCTATGAAATGGACCATCACAGCCTGTAGTAAGATAAAATGTCCATGCACAGGGTAGTGTACAAGAGTGAGAAGTGAGGAGTCCATACTTGCTATAAACGTGGAGTACAAAGTGTGAGATGGGGCACCGGGGCATGCAGCTGGAGGAGTGAGCAGGGCCAGGTGGGCAGGAAAACCAGTGACAACTATTTAAGTGGGAGAGTGATGTGGCCTGTATCAAGCAGGCTTCTTAAACAGTAGACTCCACCTGGACTGGTTTAAGCAAAACTGAAAATCATTGAACGATAGCAGGCAGCATGGAGAATATTCCAGAAGCAGAAGGCCAAGATCAGTACATACACAGCCAGGAGCTGCACTGGACACCAGAAAGTGCACAGCAGTCCCCCAGGAGGACCAGCTGCACCCACGGCCTTGCTTACCAAAACCTCAATTCTGTTCCTCCCTGCATTTTCCCTTCCAAAGCAGAGTCTCAAATGAAAGGATCTGATTGGAGAAAGTCACATGACTGCCTCTAGCAGAAAGGGAGACTGGGAGAATGCCTCTGGGGAGGCAGGAACTGTAGGAAACACAAGGATTCAGAAGGTGGGAGGCAGCCGAAAACATTCTCCGATGTCCTTTCCATGGACCAATTTGCATTGTAGTTAGATTTCTCCAGCAGGAGCTGAGAGTTGAGATTTTAAGGACAAGGCTGGAAATGAGGGAGAGCAATGGGGAACAACAGTGAACTGAACACCCACATTAGTGGCCAAAATGCAGAGAAGGGGGTGGGCCTGGGACATATTTGGGAGTTAGAATCAGCAGGACTTGATAACCGGGAGTTAAAACTGTCAGGAGTACACGAATGGAACCAAAGGATTCCCCAACATATGAGAGCATTATAATCCTACTTATGCAAAAACAATACTACTTTTGGGAAGGATGCAAACCATTCTGGTGGCTGAGTCTCAGGGAGGGAAGTGTGCAGAGGGACTTTATGGTTCCACTTGCAGCAGAAATGTGCTCCTTAGCCAGTATTCCTTTATTGTTCTTCGGTTCAGATATTGCCTTTTAAGGAAATAATAGCCCCAGAGGCTTGGCAGGGATGGGCATCAAGATCCTGGCGGGCAGGGGGGGGGGCTGCTGAAGTCTGTGGTTTGTTTTCCCTTTTAATCCAAGGATCTTGGCATAAGACCCACCTCGGGTACTCGGTGACTGTTGATCATGGAATGACCGCGTCTGCTGGAGCTAGACTTTCAAGGAGATCACTTCCATTAGAGAAATAAGCAACGAGAGAAAAGTTATTCTGTATTCCCAGCCCTCCTTTTAGGCATGAACGTTCTTGAAAGAATGAGCAACACTCCCTGTGTTCACACAATGATATTTTATTACGCCTCCCCAGTAAGCCCGCCTAGGGAGGAGAGGTGGGGAGAAGCATAGGAAAGCCCTGTCCTTGTTAGCTCTGACGTATGTCAGCCCACTGCAAGATTTAAGGTTTGGCAGGAAAGTGGGAGTGGAAAGGGGGAGCAAAGAGAAGAGTTCAGAGTCTGGATCCACTGTTTACCACTAGTGTGACCCAGGTCAAAGGCAAGTTGATTTAGGTTTCTCCTGGTCCTGGGTTGTCTCCACTAGACCAGACCATTAGGAGCCACCAGGACCAGAACAGGCACAGGCCCTGGGCAAGACGATGATAAGGTGGCAGCTGGAAAGGAGAGTTGATGTTGGGAGAGAAGTTTCTGAAGTTCTAGTGTTCAGTGAACAGGGTACTTAGAAAGGAAAATGACAGAGGGAACCCTTTAAAGATCTTGGGGAAGATCTTGCTAGACAGAGAGGATCACGTGTGCAGAGGTCCTGAGAAAGTAATGAGCTTGATGTGTTCAAGGAACAGAAAGCATCCTGGCCTAGCTGGAGAGTTGTAAGCATGATAAGGGGGCCAGGAACAGAGAGTAAAGCCAGAGACGGAGGTGAGATTTTATTCTAGATGTAATAACTCCTCAGAGGACATTAGCTGGTGAGTGACTTGGTCTGCTATATCTTCTTTTGACCTCTCTTACTATTGTATGGAAGATGGGTTGGAGTGTGAAAATGGAAGACAAGTTTGAGGGATGCTGAGTGGTCCAAGTTACAGATGACAGTGGTTTGGACCAATGTGGTCTTGGTGGAGATGGAGAGAAGTGGGCAATGCAGGGTCTATTATGGAGGCAGAGCCACAGGGTTTGTTGATGCCTTGGGAGGAAGCAAAAAGAAGGAATGTGAGCAAAAGAGCATTGACCTTGAGTTATAGACAGCTGGCTAAAACACTGCTTCTGGAAGCTTCTCCCACAGGAATGGGAAGGTGTCTCAACAGTGGCTAAACAAGTTGTCTTGCACCCTTAGGAGGAGGTGAAAGGGACCCTGATAAATGCCCACCTTCTTCTCCAGGCTTCTCCTTGAGGTTCATTGCCATGTGTCCAGTGAGGGGACAGGCCTCAGAGGCCGCCAGCTCTCCCAGCTCTCCGGAGGGGTGCATTCCAGGCTGTCTGGGGCTCCTGGATGGGGAAACTCGAGGCAGAGGGAAAACATGAGTGACTGCCAGCCCCGGCCCTTCCTCCATCAACAGTCTGCTCAGGCCTGTGTCCCAGTGCCAAGCAGGCCTTACAGATGGGCTCTGTTAGCTCTGAGCACACAGGCCCAGGGATTGGATCCATCACCAGCTTGTGATGGATGGTGATCCGAGCTGACTCCGCCAACTGCAGAAGACTTGGAGGTGTTCAGAATGGCAGATGGGGTCGCCTGAGTCCCCACAGTGCACCTTTCTACTGGAACAGAAGCATCTAGAAGGGTCTGGACCTCACTCTGTAATTCCCTCTGTGAAAATGGGAGGGGAAATGGCTGTGGCTTTGGCATGTCTTCTCTTGATGGCCACCTCCCAGGATTCCTATGGTCTGCTAACAGCCTTACTCCCCCTACCC
>NW_005355881.1:1773473-1786737 GCF_000412655.1 Myotis brandtii | reverse complement strand
GGTGTGGAGGAGCCTTTGGCACTCCACCTGGGCTTCCCACCCCCGGTGTGGAAGTTTCCTGCATTTCTTTCCATCAAAACTTCTCCACTTTACCTTATCTCATCAATGAAGACTCTGTTTTTAGAGCTTAACTAATCTGACAGATGAACATGCAAAAAGTGTCAAAAGACGCCTTGGCTATATGTTTTCTATGACCATTATTGCTGCTTGATGGAGCTGACTGGGGCACAAACTCTGGGTAAGCCACACCCTTTGCTTTTTCTGTGGAGCAATTCTGTTTCTGACTCAATTCTGGTGCTAGCAGAGTTTCAGCAACTCTCCAAACTCCAGCACTAATTGGAAACGGGCAGTCCAGACCCCATCTTCATAATCACAGCTGCCATTTACCGAGTGCCCGCCATGGGCCTCCTTCTATGCCAGGCGCTTTAACATATACGTCCTTACCTGATCCTCATTACAACGCTGTTAACATTTGTATTCTTTTTCGGATGGGAACTTGAGGTTCAGGCACTTGCCCAAGGTCACATGGGGGGGGGGGGGGGGGGGAAGAGGCTCCAGCAGGTTGAAGCCACTCAGAGCTCGCTTGACCCAGCATCCCTGTCCTCTCTATGACCCACTTTCTTCCTGCTTTTGTAGAAAATGTGTTCCAGATAGGCCTGGCTCAATTATCCTAAGTTTTAACCACACTTCCTGTAAGTTCATTTTTGACTCCTGCTTTGCTGCATTTGTAAAGGGGTTTTCCCTGAGGCTCACAGAGACCTTCATTGTATTAGAGGCCAGAGTTGTTGCATCTCCCGATGTGCTCTCTTCTCTCCCCTCCTTTTCTCACTATCTTCTCCTCTCTGGTTAGCCAACTGATACTCTAAGGCAGTGGTTCTCAACCTTCCTAATGCCGCGACCCTTTGATACAGTTCTTCATGTTGTGGTGACCCCCAACCATAAAATTATTTTTGTTGCTACTTCGTAACTGTAATTTTGCTACTGTTATGAATCATATGGTAAATATCTGATATGCAGGATGTATTTAGGCGACCCCTGTGAAAGGGTCGTTCGACTCCCAAAGGGGTCGTGACCCACAGGTTGAGAACCACTGCTCTAAGGTCTCCTTTATTTCAAGCAACAAGATTTCTAATCCAGTATGGTTTATGCATAAGAGAATGTACTGAAAACAGCAGAGCAGTGGCACTGGCTGCAGGTCCAGTTTGATCAAGCTGCTTAAAGTCTGTCATCAGGATCTGGTTTCTCTATCTCTTGGCTCTGTTCTCAGAGACATTTACCCTTTGTGGCTGTAGTATATTTCATCTCTTCTCAGACTCAAGGCTTCTGGGAAAGAGTGAGCAAATTTGTGCCAACATTAATCTAGTCATTCAGCAAATATTAAAGGGGCACCACTTTGTTCCAGAATTTTTCTAGGTGCCAAGGATACCTGAGACAAAACAGACATGAATCTCTGCTCTTTTGGAACTTACAGTCCAGCCAAGTGGCTGATAATAAATACATTATCAAATAAATATGTTAATAATATCAGATGGGGACAAACGTAATGAAGGAAAATAGGGCAAGGCAAAGATAAAGAGGGACAGAAAGGACGATGTTAGAGCGGTCAGGAGAGGCTTCTTGAGGAGGCCAGTTTTTAGAAAAGATCTGCATGAGGCAAGCTCTGTGAGTATTGGACAGAAGACCATTCCAGGCGGAGGGACCAGCGAGTGCAGAGGCACAGTGGAGGGACCAAACTGGGTGAGTTAGTGGAAGCCCAGGAGATGAGGGTGGCTGGAGATAAGGGGTAAAAGGGAGGACAGAAAAAGGTTGGAGAGGTGAGCAGGAGCCTGATCAGGTCGTGGGAGGAGCTTGAGTTTTACCCTGAACGTGAGAGAGCGGTCAGTGGAAGGTGGAGAGCGGGGGTGAGAAGCTCTTATCTGCACCCAAAGGACCGCTGGCAGCCGTAAGTCTCAAGGACTCCTGGGGTCACATGCTCATTCCTGGCTCTTTACTGCAACTGAGGATGTGAGACCCTGGTGGGCTGAGGTCTGAGCTGAGCAGGGGGCGGAGTGGGTCTGCAGTGCTGCCAGCAGGAAGATGAATGGATTACAGAGGCTGAAATAACAGGGTCCACTCCAGCAGCCCTCACGTCCACTCCCAAGTGTCACCTTCAGGGACATTCCCGATGCCACCCCTCCACACGGTCTCTGCAGACACACATGTGGGGTCAGTGCGGGTAATATAAGCCCGTTCATGCCCTCTGTTCACGTATGTATGTCTTGCCTTCTTTGATGGATCAGAGGTTAGCAAACAAGTGCCCTGGGCCAAATCCATCCCATACAGCCTCCTTTTGTCCAACCGCTGAACTAACAGCGGTTTTTTACATTTTATGCACACACACACACACACACACACACACACACACACACACACACAGGAATGTACAACAAAAAACCACATTTGGCCTGCAAAGCCTAAACTGTTCCCTCTCTGGCTCTTCACAGAGCAAGTTTGCCAATTATTAGCCATTTAGGGAGGGCCTTCTGTTCCCTCCATCTCTGCATCTCTAACTGGATGGGTTCCAAGGACAACATCTGATTGCTTCATGATGCGGTCAGACCTCCATGATTACCAGCAAACGCCATGCTTTAGAGAGCACCTTAGGAGAACCGAGTTTGCGTCGGGTTTTCATATACAATAGTCACAGTGAATGGTTGGTTCTGACAGTCAAGCAGGACATCTGCTCTCTGTCCCCTCACAGCATCCCTTCTACTTCTTTGGATCACAGCACCACTGTTTTCGTTTGGCGACACCTCTCCTCTTCGCACTTGAGTTTACTGGGTGCATCAGCCCAGGTTCCAGGAGGGAGTTCTAAACCCACACTGGGCCAATGAGTTGAAATTCTTTGGTTTCTGTTTTAAAACTTGGGGGTGGAGGGGAGGATGTGGAGATGGTGTGTCTTTTTGTTGGCCTTGGAAGTGAGAGGATCTCAGCCTGGACCACTGTGGGGTGGAAAGTCGAACCCAAACAGAGAAGGCACTGCTGAGAGGTGGAGAAAGAGGGAAACTGAGTCTGTGATGTCAGCTGATCCCCTCGTGGCTGTTTGTCATCCACGCTTCTCCTCTTCCCAGCTGTGTGACCGTGGTAGCATACCCGTAGAAGTCCTGGCCAAATCAGATCACTTTGAGAGTACATGGGGGTGCTGGTCACCATTACTTTGGGGCTGCCTCAGGCAAGCCAGGATGGATAGTCACTCTAGATCTGGGCAAGTTACTTGTAACCTAGAGGAGGCTCCAGCAGATCCTCGGTGCGGGTCCACAGGACACAGCTCTCCAGCCGCATCAATGTAGGGGGCGCTGGTGCTGGCGCCTGGGCTCAGCTGCATGTCCCCAGGAGCAGGGACAGCAGTGTTGGCTCTGGTGCAGCTCTTCACGACAATTTGGATGTTGCTCCTGGAGATAAGGGGTAAAAGTATCCTGTGAAAGATACTGCTACTTCAAAATTACAGTTATGAAGTAGCAACTCCACGAAGTTGGCTTCTCCTTTCTCCCCAGAATTTCTGTGAACCACATGTTAACCTTCAATAAGCCCTTTTACCCTTAAACAAGCGAGATTGATTTCTCCTGTTTGTAACTACTAACCAATCAACACTCCCAGATCCACCCAGGCCTGCAGCCCTCCCCCAGACTTTTCATTAAACAGTCATCCTGACCCATTTCCCCTTATCTTCAAATTCCATTTAATTTAGATCCCTACCACTTGCAGCCAAAGCCTGCTAACTTAATATACATACCTGCTGTAAAAAATTGGGGAGAAATGTAGAAAAATAAAAACCATAGTTCTCGTATAAAAACCTTACCACTACAGTTCCTTCGACACGCCCCTTCCTACCATCCTCACTCATCAGCCATTTAAACAGAGTCCCTGGCTACCTAAACACAAAGCTCAGCATAGACAACAGGTGTTCCCTATCTTATTACTGTACTTCCCGTGGCTGGCTTAGAAACTGCAAACAAAGGCTAGGTCTGTTGCTGTCTCCCTTGGCAGAGCTCCAGGAATAAGTTGAATCATTGTGTGTGCTTTGAAAGGCGATTGTCTCTGGAAGAGCCTATCTTTCTTCCCACCTTGAACTTGTGGTTGCCCGATAGCTAGAGTTTTGTGAACGTATAAAAAGGAAAAGAAAGCACAGCACATTCAGATTGATTGCCGTACAGCTCACCACCCCACCCCCACCAACTCCCTGTTTAAAGTGCAGCCCAGAGAAGGGCAGGTTTTCTGAATACAGACCTTTGTGAAAATCCTCTAAGATTTATCCCTTTATCAACACTCTCAAATAATTTATTTGGATATGAATAAGGGTTTCAACCCAAGAGCAAAATATCACACACATCCATCCCTGAAAATAAAATTCCCATTCATGCTCGAAGTTTACATTTCTAACATAATTTCCATACGCCTGTCAGAACTGGGAGGAGGAGGAGAAAAAAACTGGGCATGAAGACCAGGGCTCTGAATGTGCTGTGTTTTTATGGGCGGCAGACACAGTGTTTGATGCCTTTGAAGGAAGGGCTCCCAGCACCGTCCTCCTGCTGTGATTTGGTTGTGGAAAATCAGGCCCTACCCAGATGAGAGCAGGTCTATGGGAGAGATTGTGTTTGTATTTTATTTTTGTGGTTTTTTTTAAATTCTAACCCAAGGATGTGTTTCTATTGGTTTGAGAGAGAGAGAAAGGGGGGGGGGAGGGAAGGAGGGAGGGCGAAAGAGCGAGAGAGAGAGAGAGAGAAATGTCAATGTGAGACATAAATTGGTTGCCTCCCATATGTGCACGGACTGGGGACTGGACCTGCAACCCAGGTGTATGAGATGATACTCCAACCAACTGAGCCATCTGGCCAGGGCAAGAGTTTTTCGTTTGTTTTTTTTTTAAAGAAAATGCAACTAATCATTTAGAGATATCAGTTTTGTGTGTGTGACTTTAAAATGTCATTTAATAAATATTATTCAATAAAATTGACCTTTTGTGGTGTATGTTTCTATGAAATGTGGTGCATGTGTCTGTGTTGTGTAACCCTCTCATTAACAGGATACAGGACAGTTCTATCACCTGCCCCCCAAATCTAACCCCCTGCTATTTCCTTATAGTTGCAATCCCCCTAGCAGCCCCTGCACTGTTCCCTATCACTATGGTTTTTCTTTCTTTTTTAGGAAGTCATATAAATGGAAATGTATAATATGTAATCTTTGAGACTGTTTTCTTTCATTCAACATAATGCCTTCCAGATTCAAAGAAGGCACTGTGTGTATCAGTAGTTCATTCCTTTTCCTGCCGAGTGGTATCCCATCATGTGGATGTGCCACAGACTGTTCCTGCTGAAGGTCATTTGGGTCGTTTCCATGTTTTAGCAATTATAAAGAGAGCTTCTAGAAACATGTGTGGATGGTTTTCATGTGAACATAAGTTTCCTTTCCTTTAAGGAAAATATCCAGGAACGGGGTTGCTGGGTCATCTGGTGTGTGTCTCATTTTATTAGAAACTGAACAACTGTTTTCCAGGGTGACTGTACCACCTTATAGTTCTAAAAGCAGCCTGTGAGTTTCAGTTGCTCCATTAGCTCTAGCACTTGTAGTGTGAGGTTTTTACCGTAGTCATTCTAATAGAGGGGCGGTGGTATGTCACTGTGACTCAGGGGTCCTCAAACTACGGCCCGCAGGCCACATGCAAATACAAATATTGTTTTTGTTCCCGTTTTGTTTTTTTACTTCAAAATAAGATATGTGCAGTGTGCATAGGAATTTGTTCATAGTTTTTTTTTTAAACTATAGTCCGGCCCTCCAACGGTCTGAGGGACAGTGAACTGGCCCCCTGTTTAAAAAGTTTGAGGACCCCTGCCAGTGTGACTAATTTGCACTTCCCTAATGGCTAATGATATAGAAAATTTTATCATGTGTATTTTTGCCATCTGTATATTCTCTTTCATGAATCATCTGTTCAAGTCAATTCTTAAATTGGGTTGCTTGTTTTTTTTTACTGTTCAGTTTTGAGGATTGTTTTATGTATCCTGGATATGTGATTTGCAAATACTTTTTTCCCAGTAACAAACTTGACTTCTTTTCACAGTCTTTTGACAGTGTCCTCTTTTAGCAGCATCTTTCACAGGATAAATATTTTTAATTTTATTAAAATTAAAGTCAATTTTATTAATTTTTTCTTTTATGGATTATGCTTTTGGTATCATATCTACAAACCTTTTCCTAACTGCAGGTCACAAAAGTTTTTCCTATTCTTTGCTTAGATTCCATTTCTCCACTTGTTCCACCCATATCCATACTTGTGTTTTGAAGGATTTTTACCATAGCTGCTTGAAAGTCTTTGTCTGAAAATGTCAATATCTGTTGATTTCATGGTTCATGCCTACTAATTGTCTTTCCCCAAGAGTGTTGTGATTTTCTTGGCTCTTTATATATCAAGTAATTTTAGATTTTATCCTGGACATTTTGTATATTTTGTGATGAGACTCAGAATCTTGTTTGTTTTGGTTCGGTTTGTTTTGGTTCGGTTTGGTACCCCTAACAGAGTTCAGAGGCAGTGCGCTTTAAGGCAGGTGTGATCCGGGATCATTTGAACCAGTTCCTCTCGTTCATCTCTTTTTCTAATGTTAGCTTCATCCTTGGATTCCATCTTCTGGCAGTTCTGGGTTCTCATCTGGTGGCAGAATTGCTCCTGGGTATCTAGAACACAGATCCTGACAGCACAAACTAGGGGCAGACAGGGGGTCTCATAGTCTTTTATATGTTTGCTCTCCCAAACTGGGTCATGAGTCTACTCCTAAACCAGTCCTCTAAGTCATTGTGGTGGAGAGTGCTGCTTGCTGTGAACTCATATGAGCTCCCCTGTTTCTGTGCATTGGATCAGTCTACCCAAAATGTGTCTGGGGAGATAGGAAGAATGATTTTCCCAAAGGAAAATCAGGGTAGAGACAATAGGAGAAAGGGTAGATAGATCAATAGATACCATGGAACTAAATCAATTAGATTAATTTTGAATGCAAACATCAAAAGTGCCAACACATTTTTACTTAATTCTTTTAAATGATTTGTTGGTTCATGTAAACAGTAAGTCCAAAGGTTGGACCATCGGGAGTGCCTTGATTAATATCATTCTCTATTTTGTATTTGGTTTTCTGTAGGGTGCCTTTCTGCCCTTCTCCTCAACCTGGCTTCCCCAAATGGCCCAGCATTTCCAGGATTCAAATCACCATTTCTTGCCTATCCAGAAGGAGGTTTCCAAGGAAAATATGAACTCTGCACTGATTGGGCCACTCTGTGCCTAAGAAAAATATTATATGCTGATTGGCGTATGCCTTGTTTTGATGAACCAATCATGTGGCAAAGAGGGTGGGATTATGCAAGTTATCTTGGAGCATTCAGGTCCCACTGCTGTAATTAGACATGGGGTCAGTTTTCCTGCCAGCAAGTGCTACCTGGGAGAGGGGTGAGCATCCCCTGAAGGTATTCCATGAAAGGGGCCTGGGCTGGGGGTGGGCACACAAAAATACCTACAAAAGGTATCAAACATAGAACTGAGTCTTTCCAAAGCAGAGAATATCTTCTCCGTTTTGAGTTTCCACAACATTCACAATGAAAGACACTTTGTAAGCACTCAGTCAATTTTTGATGACTGGCTTAATGAGTTAAAACCATCAGGCTATCGGAAATAAAATCCTAATCACATTTTAAAATAGGATTCACAGTCCTAGGGCCAATTCCAGTTGTAGTCACTATAACTGAGAGACATATTTTGCTGTAGCTGTATCTGCAAAGAACTGTCAAAATATTTTGAAGTTAGGTAATAATTTGGTCTATTAAGATTCTATCTTCAAAAAAAATGTTTTTTCAGCGAACACAGGGTATTAAGGACAGGCAAACCAATGTCAAAACATTTATTTTATATCATTTTATCTTGGCATCTAGGCTAAGGGCTGTGATAAATTGACACATGTCACAAGACTCAAAACTCAGACAGTCCTTAGGAAAGGACCTGATCATTATTTGAGGCACAGCTCCTGATGGATGATTCTGGAAGTAAATGCTATAGAATCTCAAGAAGGTGAAAGCCTTTCAAAACTCATAGTCAAGATGAGATTTGAACAAGGTCCTGTGGATCAGTGAAATGATTCTACAAGTCAAGGGCGGTGTTGCAGATAGGATGAAGGGCCTAAAGCAAAGGCTTGGAGTCAAGGAAAGGGGAGGGGTGTTGTGTTGAGGGTCCCCAAGACCACTCTCAGGTTTGCCGATTCACGGGGAGGACTCAGCATAGTCATGCTCATAGATCAAGTACTCAGATGATTTTATTACAGTAAACGGATACAAAACAAGTCTGCAAAGGGAGAAGTCCAGAGGAAACCAGGAGAAAGCTTCCAGGAGTCCCCCCCATTGGAGTCACACAAGACTCCCTAATTCCTCCACCAACAAGTGTGACAGTGAGTGTGGAATGTCGCCCAGCAGGAAGCTCATTAGAGAGTGGAGATTTTCAGTGGAGACTGGTCATGTGGCAGCCGCTGCCTGGCATGTACCAACTCTGGACTCGCAGAAGGAAAGCCTGCTTTCTGCATAAACCGTATTGTTTTGTGTAAACAGGTAACGCACAGTGATCACTCTTATCAGTCAGGGTGTGGGAATCTCCAGGAACCCAAGTTCTCGGACACCAGCCAAGGACCAATCCTGCAAACAGGCCTTTCAGAGGACAGCAGTCAGGCCTGCTACGGCCACTCTCTTGTGCACAGATGGTCAAGAGTTCAATCTTTTACTTCTCTAATCATGGGATGTGACATAATAATATTTAACACTTACTGCTCCTCCTCTGTGCCAGTAATTGGGTGAGTTATTGTCTTTCTCTGAGCCTCAGTTTCTTTATCTGAAAACAGAATCAAGGCCAATCACAAGTGGCTGAGCCAGTTAACCCAGGCAAGAGGTTCAAACACCTGTGCCCCCCAGGGCAGTCGGTGAGCATCATCTCTCCCCACCCCATCTCCCCAAAGCCTCAGATTTCAGGCAGGGGAGGAGGTAGGGGTGGGGGGGGGCATTCCTTTCCACTCACCCCACACAGGCTGGCCTCAGTGAATGCCATGCAGCCCAGCAGAGCAGGAGGCATGAGCTGGGAAACAGGCTGATTTATGCCCTGCCTTTTAAAGCACTTTAAGAATGTGCACCTGCATAACCTCATTTCTCTCACGAAGATCAAGAGACAACCCAGATACACCGAGATGGATGAGTCTCTCTAGAACAGTGCTTGATACCTCGGGTGATCAAAAAGCGTTTGCAGAATAAACAAGTACATTAAGAAATAAATGCCTGAATGGATGAAAGCTGATTTTGAGCAGAGAAATCTTTTGAAAACGACTTCCCTTGGGTTCAGCAGAACAGAATTTGCAAATTCAGTCGTTTGTCAGTTGTTGCCAACCTATCTTATCAATTTACAAGAAGCTCCGATTCCCACACTCACAGGCCCTGGGGCCACCGTGGCTCTGATGGCAGCTGGGCTCCCTAGGGTTGGTGCAGGCTGGGGCTCAGGTCTACGCCCTGCTCCTTCTTCCTAGCCATCCCTAGTGTCTGGTCCCTAGAGCAAGAGCAGAACAAACAAAAGCAGGGACACATTTCTTCATTCTTTTCCCTTCCACTGACATTCAACTGGTCAAAGCAACTCACAGAGCCAAACCCACATCCAAGGGCTGTGAAGTGTTCTCCCCTCATAATGTGAAGGGAAGGAAGGGAACATTTGCTGAACAATCATCCAAACTATCACATAAGCCATGGCTGTAAACTGGCAAACGAACAGTAAGTAAATAAATGCTAGAATCTTAAATACCCTCCTGAAGCTAAAAAAAAAAAAATCACAGTGGCAGCTAATGCAAACACACCCCACAGCCATGTGCCAGCAGCCCAAGTCTCAGTGGCACCAAGAATAATGGCAATTGCCCCAGGGGGCTTCTAGCCAATTCCAGGATGGAAGATTCGAGATCATCGCTCTCCCCGAGCAGGTGAATTCAACACAGCACACATTTAACCCCAATTTCAACTTTAACTGCAGCTGCTGTTGTTGCCTGGGGACCCCTATCTTTTTACATGTTATGGTAGATTAGGTGCCCGCTTCTGCCATAAAGAACTCTCGATGGGTTGGCTGTCTGGAATTTCTAAATCAGCACTGCGGGGAGCCTGGAGGAGAAGCCAGGCAGCTCCCTGTCCAGGGTGATCGATGCCAGACTCCAGCAGGCGATCATAGGGTCCTCGCTTCATGAAACCAGCCCCCATCAGCTCATCCATCAGCTCAGGGGAGGACGTGTGCCTCCCCTGCGTGTGAGGCCAGTGGTGGGTGTGGCTGGGTAGCAGGAAAGGATGGCAGGTGCTGGACACACAGCGTGGTGTGGTAGGATTCGCTTGTGTCGTCGGCACTCATGAAAAAGCACGCGCCCCTTCCTTTAATGCCTAGTTGGCTCCCAACTGAGTCCTTATCACTATGCAGTGGAGAGGGCAGAGATGGATGGGCAGGTGCCAGAAGAGCCATCATCCAATTGGAGTCCCCAGGCCCCTGGGGGTCATGAAGATTTTCTAGAGGTTCACAGGCACGAACAGTTTGAAGAGATCCATTTACAGACCCTCCACTGACATGAGTCCGTTTGCCACTCCCTCCTTCACAAATGTCCTTCAAATGCCCACTAAATAAAAAACAGGTTTGTCAGTCAGGGTACCAACATAAAACCAAAAGTGCACTCAAACTGGGGAATTGGATGAGTGTTTAATGGAGGAAATGTTTATAAAAGTGTGGCTGCAGTGATAGTGCAGCCCCCTTGGGTGGTGGGCCCTGAGTTGGGTGAGGGGAGGGAGAGGTTTCTAGAACCTGGAGACAAGGGAGGCTGTGCAAAATGGGAAGGAGCTGGGCCTTCTGAAGATGCAGCCTGGGTCCCTGCAGGTGAGACCTGGGAATAAATGCCCGACCTTACTCTCCTCCCCTCCTTCTAGCTTTTGCCCACAGCCCAGGTTTCTCACTGGCCAAACCCAACTGGCAGCCACAGGGGAAGGGAGCCCACTGAGATCCACGCAGTCGGCCTCCCCCAGCGAAGGGAGGGTGGAGAAGGTGGAGAATGGAGGCCATCCCCACTGAAAAGGCGTCCCCCACCCTGCAGAGTGCCTCCCCCTTCTGTGAAAAGTCCTTCGGGCACCGAGGAAAGGCACATTTTGAAATATTCACCTCGATGTGCAGAACACTAACATTTCTGATCCCTGGGAATCGCCACCTTGTAGAGTCCATTATGTTCAATTCTCCACTGTCATTGAAATTGAAGATCCTCGTACTGATGTCAGCTCATAGATGATTAAAAATCACTATTACTTTTTGGCATATAACCTGAAAGGAGCCCCAACACATGAGCAGCATGCAACAGGGGCCCTTCCTTCCCATCCGCAGGCTTATGTGAACAGGCTGTCAGTGCAGACACCAATGGGAACACAATTGAGGCTGAAACCTGTCTGTCTGAAATACCAATACTCATTCATGAATACATTAATTGAGAAATAAACAGTCCCCCCTGTCATATTAAGAGAAGTATGTCCCAAAGTACTTTACTTTTTAAAGGATTAATCACTATCACCAGCTGTGACATATTTATGTTGTTTTGATCAATGGTGTTCTAACAAGCATAATAATAATTGAATTAAAAATAATTTATTTTAAAATTTAAGACTTGTAGTCAATTAAAACTTTAAAATTTAAATTTATGAGCCTATTTTTGTTGCAGTCAGTGATATGTGATAGAGTGATTAATAAAAGACTTCCAAGAACAAATATATAATACATTAAGATGGAATTTCTGCCAGGGAATACAAGTTCACCCAGAAAAAAGAACAATGCAGAATTCCTAACAAAGTGAAGCTTATGTGTATGTGTGTATATATATATAAATTCCATGATGGTGGGTATCAAACTACAATGATATTGAACTTCATTTGGACACATTTTGAATGTTTTACTACAATTTTCTTTTCAAATATCCATATTTACATGACAAAAATTACATCCATTTATATATCTTTTATTTATGTATGTATAAACAAATATATTAAAGCTTAATAACTTATAATACACTAGAGGCCCGGTGCACGAAATTCGTGCATGGGGTGGGGTGTCCCTCAGCCTGGCCTGCACCCTCTCACAATTCGGGATCCCTTGAGTAGGGTCCCTAGGCCTGGCCCACGATCAGGGCCTATCAGGGCTTTCCTTCCCCAAGCTGCAAGCGTGGTCGTCTGGAAGGTCATCCGGGTGGTCGTTCTGCTGTTCAGTTGTTCAGTCAATTTGCATATTATGCTTTTATTATTATAGATAACTTATATATTAACACAACATAGCATTTATATAATTATATCCAAATATATATATTTAAATCTATGATCAAAAATTTAGATGACAGCTTAAAAATGTGAGTGTATGGCCAGGCCAGTGTGACTCAGTGGTTGAGCATTGACCTATGAGCCAGAAGGTCACAGTTCTATTCCTGGTCAGGGCACGCGCTTGGGTTGTGAGCCGATCCTCAGTAGAGTGTGTGCAGGAGGCAGCCAACCAATGATTCTTTGTGATCATTGATATTTCTTCTCTCCCTCCTCCCTTCCTCTCTGAAATCAATAAAAATATGTATTTTTTTTAAAAAAATGTGAGTGTATGGGCATGATTTTTAAAGTTGGAGGAGATGCAAGGTGAATGTACAGAATTAAGCAGGGGTCAGCTATTTGAAGGGCCTTGTATGCTGGGCAAACAAGGAATGAAGTGAGGTAAAATCCATATAGGATGTCACAGGACAGCTGCATCCGGTGCCCAGTGACAAGGTAATAACATGCTGTCAGAGGAAGGTAAGGTGCTGTGAACCAAGGTGATCACAATAGATGCCCTAGAGGACGAGGGAATTAACCTAGGATTGGAAGGAGAATTGGACTGCATCTGACCATGTGGAGGGAAAGTTGCCAGGGAAGTTTAGACCCTGGAATCCTCTCATTTACAATCAGAGCAACCTACTGACACTCAGTTACTCTCAACCATAGCAACAACAATCGACACTAATAAAAGAGAAACATGGTAATTAGCGTACGACCGCTACCCTTCTCATTGGCTAATCAGCATATCCTTATGCAAATTAACTGTCAGCCAAGATGGCGGCCGGCAGCCAGGCAGCTGGAAGCGAACATGAGGCTTGCTTGCTCCAGTGACTGCAGACTCCAACGTTCCCCACCTGACTTGCCG
>NW_005355881.1:1765573-1772125 GCF_000412655.1 Myotis brandtii | reverse complement strand
CGTGGTGACTGAGGGTGGCATCGCAACCTCCCGATCCGCCCTGCTCTGTGCATGACGGGGCGGCGCCCCAACTCCCCAATCGGCGCTCTGAGCCATATTATTCCTAGTCTATATTTGTTGAACACTTTTTTGAGGCATTGTTCTGATACAGATAAATATGTAGATACTAGAGGCCCAATCGAAATTCGTAATTTTTGTGCACCGGGCCTCTAGTAGTAATAATAATATTCCTAGTCTATATTTGTTGAACACTTTTTTGAGGCATTGTTCTGATACAGATAAATATGTAGATACTAGAGGCCCAATGCACGAAATTCGTGCAAGGGGCTCGGCCCTTGTAGCCCCGGCTTTGTCTAGGAGGTCGTCCGGCTATCCGGGCTATTTAGCATATTATGCTTTTATTATTATAGATTATGATAGATAGATTCTAGGATCCCAGCACCCATTCTGAGCCACTGTTCCACGTTACTCATTTGTTTCTCTGGGTGTTCACTTCATTCAGCAATTAACAGTTGTAAACTATGTGCTAAGGACTCTAGATGGATTTGTCAAGATGGCAGACCTGTTGATGAGTTCTCATCTGCGTTGATTTCCTTGCAGTATCTAACCATGCTGTGGTTTGACTCCCCTTTTCCAAGCCTTGGAAGAGAACCGTGTTCTCTCATGCTCCCTCTCCCTCATGCTCCAGTCGAAACCAGCTCCCATTTCCAACTTGTCCTGGCAGGTGCCTTGAATATCCACTTATCTCAGAGAAAGGGCTAGAACTAGGGTTAGGGTTAGGGTTAGGGCTAGGGTTAGGGTTAGGGTTAGGGTTAGGGTTAGGGTTATGACTCTTCCCAGGATAGGGTTAGGGTTAGGGTCAGGGTTAGGGTTAGGGTTAGGGTTATGACTCTTCCCAGGATAGGGTTAGGGTTAGGGTCAGGGTTAGGGTTAGGGTTAGGGTTATGACTCTTCCCAGGATAGGGTTAGGGTTAGGGTCAGGGTTAGGGTTAGGGTTAGGGTTATGACTCTTCCCAGGATAGGGTTAGGGTTAGGGTCAGGGTTAGGGTTAGGGTTAGGGTTATGACTCTTCCCAGGATAGGGTTAGGGTTAGGGTCAGGGTTAGGGTTAGGGTTAGGGTTATGACTCTTCCCAGGATAGGGTTAGGGTTAGGGTCAGGGTTAGGGTTAGGGTTAGGGTTATGACTCTTCCCAGGATAGGGTTAGGGTTAGGGTCAGGGTTAGGGTTAGGGTTAGGGTTATGACTCTTCCCAGGATAGGGTTAGGGTTAGGGTCAGGGTTAGGGTTAGGGTTAGGGTTATGACTCTTCCCAGGATAGGGTTAGGGTTAGGGTCAGGGTTAGGGTTAGGGTTAGGGTTATGACTCTTCCCAGGATAGGGTTAGGGTTAGGGTCAGGGTTAGGGTTAGGGTTAGGGTTATGACTCTTCCCAGGATAGGGTTAGGGTTAGGGTCAGGGTTAGGGTTAGGGTTAGGGTTATGACTCTTCCCAGGATAGGGTTAGGGTTAGGGTCAGGGTTAGGGTTAGGGTTAGGGTTATGACTCTTCCCAGGATAGGGTTAGGGTTAGGGTCAGGGTTAGGGTTAGGGTTAGGGTTATGACTCTTCCCAGGATAGGGTTAGGGTTAGGGTCAGGGTTAGGGTTAGGGTTAGGGTTATGACTCTTCCCAGGATAGGGTTAGGGTTAGGGTCAGGGTTAGGGTTAGGGTTAGGGTTATGACTCTTCCCAGGATAGGGTTAGGGTTAGGGTCAGGGTTAGGGTTAGGGTTAGGGTTATGACTCTTCCCAGGATAGGGTTAGGGTTAGGGTCAGGGTTAGGGTTAGGGTTAGGGTTATGACTCTTCCCAGGATAGGGTTAGGGTTAGGGTCAGGGTTAGGGTTAGGGTTAGGGTTATGACTCTTCCCAGGATAGGGTTAGGGTTAGGGTCAGGGTTAGGGTTAGGGTTAGGGTTATGACTCTTCCCAGGATAGGGTTAGGGTTAGGGTCAGGGTTAGGGTTAGGGTTAGGGTTATGACTCTTCCCAGGATAGGGTTAGGGTTAGGGTCAGGGTTAGGGTTAGGGTTAGGGTTATGACTCTTCCCAGGATAGGGTTAGGGTTAGGGTCAGGGTTAGGGTTAGGGTTAGGGTTATGACTCTTCCCAGGATAGGGTTAGGGTTAGGGTCAGGGTTAGGGTTAGGGTTAGGGTTATGACTCTTCCCAGGATAGGGTTAGGGTTAGGGTCAGGGTTAGGGTTAGGGTTAGGGTTATGACTCTTCCCAGGATAGGGTTAGGGTTAGGGTCAGGGTTAGGGTTAGGGTTAGGGTTATGACTCTTCCCAGGATAGGGTTAGGGTTAGGGTCAGGGTTAGGGTTAGGGTTAGGGTTATGACTCTTCCCAGGATAGGGTTAGGGTTAGGGTCAGGGTTAGGGTTAGGGTTAGGGTTATGACTCTTCCCAGGATAGGGTTAGGGTTAGGGTCAGGGTTAGGGTTAGGGTTAGGGTTATGACTCTTCCCAGGATAGGGTTAGGGTTAGGGTTAGGGTTAGGGTTATGATCCTTCCCAGGATAGGGTTAGGGTTAGGGTTAGGATTAGGGTTAGGGCTAGGGTTAGGGTTAGGGTTAGGGTTAGGGTTAGGGTAAGGGTTCCGGTTTGGGTTACGGTTAAGGTTAGGGTTAGGTTTAGGGTTATGACACTTCCCAGGATAGGGTTAAGGTTAGGGTTAGGGTTAGGGTTAGGTTTTGGGTTAGGGTTAGGGTTAGAGTTATGACTCTTCCCAGGATAGGGTTAGGGTTAGGGTTAGGTTTTGGGTTAGGGTTAGGGTTAGAGTTATGACTCTTCCCAGGATAGGGTTAGGGTTAGGGTTAGGTTTTGGGTTAGGGTTAGGGTTAGAGTTATGACTCTTCCCAGGATAGGGTTAGGGTTAGGGTTAGGTTTTGGGTTAGGGTTAGGGTTAGAGTTATGACTCTTCCCAGGATAGGGTTAGGGTTAGGGTTAGGTTTTGGGTTAGGGTTAGGGTTAGAGTTATGACTCTTCCCAGGATAGGGTTAGGGTTAGGGTTAGGTTTTGGGTTAGGGTTAGGGTTAGAGTTATGACTCTTCCCAGGATAGGGTTAGGGTTAGGGTTAGGTTTTGGGTTAGGGTTAGGGTTAGAGTTATGACTCTTCCCAGGATAGGGTTAGGGTTAGGGTTAGGTTTTGGGTTAGGGTTAGGGTTAGAGTTATGACTCTTCCCAGGATAGGGTTAGGGTTAGGGTTAGGTTTTGGGTTAGGGTTAGGGTTAGAGTTATGACTCTTCCCAGGATAGGGTTAGGGTTAGGGTTAGGTTTTGGGTTAGGGTTAGGGTTAGAGTTATGACTCTTCCCAGGATAGGGTTAGGGTTAGGGTTAGGTTTTGGGTTAGGGTTAGGGTTAGAGTTATGACTCTTCCCAGGATAGGGTTAGGGTTAGGGTTAGGTTTTGGGTTAGGGTTAGGGTTAGAGTTATGACTCTTCCCAGGATAGGGTTAGGGTTAGGGTTAGGTTTTGGGTTAGGGTTAGGGTTAGAGTTATGACTCTTCCCAGGATAGGTTTAGGGTTAGGGTTAGGGTTAGGTTTATATTTTGGGTTAGCGTTAGGGTTAGGGTTGTGGTTAGGGTTAGGGTTTTGACTCTTCCCTGGATAGGGTTAGGGTTAGGGTTATTACTCTTTTCAGGATAGGGTTAGGGTTAGGGTTATTACTCTTTTCAGGATAGGGTTAGGGTTAGGGTTATTACTCTTTTCAGGATAGGGTTAGGGTTAGGGTTATTACTCTTTTCAGGATAGGGTTAGGGTTAGGGTTATTACTCTTTTCAGGATAGGGTTAGGGTTAGGGTTATTACTCTTTTCAGGATAGGGTTAGGGTTAGGGTTATTACTCTTTTCAGGATAGGGTTAGGGTTAGGGTTATTACTCTTTTCAGGATAGGGTTAGGGTTAGGGTTATTACTCTTTTCAGGATAGGGTTAGGGTTAGGGTTATTACTCTTTTCAGGATAGGGTTAGGGTTAGGGTTATTACTCTTTTCAGGATAGGGTTAGGGTTAGGGTTATTACTCTTTTCAGGATAGGGTTAGGGTTAGGGTTATTACTCTTTTCAGGATAGGGTTAGGGTTAGGGTTATTACTCTTTTCAGGATAGGGTTAGGGTTAGGGTTATTACTCTTTTCAGGATAGGGTTAGGGTTAGGGTTATTACTCTTTTCAGGATAGGGTTAGGGTTAGGGTTATTACTCTTTTCAGGATAGGGTTAGGGTTAGGGTTATTACTCTTTTCAGGATAGGGTTAGGGTTAGGGTTATTACTCTTTTCAGGATAGGGTTAGGGTTAGGGTTATTACTCTTTTCAGGATAGGGTTAGGGTTAGGGTTATTACTCTTTTCAGGATAGGGTTAGGGTTAGGGTTATTACTCTTTTCAGGATAGGGTTAGGGTTAGGGTTATTACTCTTTTCAGGATAGGGTTAGGGTTAGGGTTATTACTCTTTTCAGGATAGGGTTAGGGTTAGGGTTATTACTCTTTTCAGGATAGGGTTAGGGTTAGGGTTATTACTCTTTTCAGGATAGGGTTAGGGTTAGGGTTATTACTCTTTTCAGGATAGGGTTAGGGTTAGGGTTATTACTCTTTTCAGGATAGGGTTAGGGTTAGGGTTATTACTCTTTTCAGGATAGGGTTAGGGTTAGGGTTATTACTCTTTTCAGGATAGGGTTAGGGTTAGGGTTATTACTCTTTTCAGGATAGGGTTAGGGTTAGGGTTATTACTCTTTTCAGGATAGGGTTAGGGTTAGGGTTATTACTCTTTTCAGGATAGGGTTAGGGTTAGGGTTATTACTCTTTTCAGGATAGGGTTAGGGTTAGGGTTATTACTCTTTTCAGGATAGGGTTAGGGTTAGGGTTATTACTCTTTTCAGGATAGGGTTAGGGTTAGGGTTATTACTCTTTTCAGGATAGGGTTAGGGTTAGGGTTATTACTCTTTTCAGGATAGGGTTAGGGTTAGGGTTATTACTCTTTTCAGGATAGGGTTAGGGTTAGGGTTATTACTCTTTTCAGGATAGGGTTAGGGTTAGGGTTATTACTCTTTTCAGGATAGGGTTAGGGTTAGGGTTATTACTCTTTTCAGGATAGGGTTAGGGTTAGGGTTATTACTCTTTTCAGGATAGGGTTAGGGTTAGGGTTATTACTCTTTTCAGGATAGGGTTAGGGTTAGGGTTATTACTCTTTTCAGGATAGGGTTAGGGTTAGGGTTATTACTCTTTTCAGGATAGGGTTAGGGTTAGGGTTATTACTCTTTTCAGGATAGGGTTAGGGTTAGGGTTATTACTCTTTTCAGGATAGGGTTAGGGTTAGGGTTATTACTCTTTTCAGGATAGGGTTAGGGTTAGGGTTATTACTCTTTTCAGGATAGGGTTAGGGTTAGGGTTATTACTCTTTTCAGGATAGGGTTAGGGTTAGGGTTATTACTCTTTTCAGGATAGGGTTAGGGTTAGGGTTATTACTCTTTTCAGGATAGGGTTAGGGTTAGGGTTATTACTCTTTTCAGGATAGGGTTAGGGTTAGGGTTATTACTCTTTTCAGGATAGGGTTAGGGTTAGGGTTATTACTCTTTTCAGGATAGGGTTAGGGTTAGGGTTATTACTCTTTTCAGGATAGGGTTAGGGTTAGGGTTATTACTCTTTTCAGGATAGGGTTAGGGTTAGGGTTATTACTCTTTTCAGGATAGGGTTAGGGTTAGGGTTATTACTCTTTTCAGGATAGGGTTAGGGTTAGGGTTATTACTCTTTTCAGGATAGGGTTAGGGTTAGGGTTATTACTCTTTTCAGGATAGGGTTAGGGTTAGGGTTATTACTCTTTTCAGGATAGGGTTAGGGTTAGGGTTATTACTCTTTTCAGGATAGGGTTAGGGTTAGGGTTATTACTCTTTTCAGGATAGGGTTAGGGTTAGGGTTATTACTCTTTTCAGGATAGGGTTAGGGTTAGGGTTATTACTCTTTTCAGGATAGGGTTAGGGTTAGGGTTATTACTCTTTTCAGGATAGGGTTAGGGTTAGGGTTATTACTCTTTTCAGGATAGGGTTAGGGTTAGGGTTATTACTCTTTTCAGGATAGGGTTAGGGTTAGGGTTATTACTCTTTTCAGGATAGGGTTAGGGTTAGGGTTATTACTCTTTTCAGGATAGGGTTAGGGTTAGGGTTATTACTCTTTTCAGGATAGGGTTAGGGTTAGGGTTATTACTCTTTTCAGGATAGGGTTAGGGTTAGGGTTATTACTCTTTTCAGGATAGGGTTAGGGTTAGGGTTATTACTCTTTTCAGGATAGGGTTAGGGTTAGGGTTATTACTCTTTTCAGGATAGGGTTAGGGTTAGGGTTATTACTCTTTTCAGGATAGGGTTAGGGTTAGGGTTATTACTCTTTTCAGGATAGGGTTAGGGTTAGGGTTATTACTCTTTTCAGGATAGGGTTAGGGTTAGGGTTATTACTCTTTTCAGGATAGGGTTAGGGTTAGGGTTATGACTCTTCCCAGGATAAGGTTAGGGTTAGGGTTAATGTTAGGGTTTGGGTTAGGGTTAGGGTTAGG
>NW_005355881.1:1763154-1764498 GCF_000412655.1 Myotis brandtii | reverse complement strand
GGTTAGGGTTAGGGTTAGGGTTAGGGTTAGGGTTAGGGTTGTTAGGGCCTTAAGTTCTTGTATGTGCCCTGATTGGGACTCAAATCTGCAAACTTGGTGTATGGGGAGGACACTCTCTTCAACTGAGCTACTTTCCAATGTAGGTCTTTTCATTTTAATATGAAAGAATAATGTGTCCTCAGGAGCATGTTCCTTTCATTTAGTTTTTTTTAATTATTAATTTTTAATATTTATATTTTATTGATTTGTTTATATTTTATTGGGTTTTTACAGAGAGGAAGGGAGAGGGATAGAGAGTCAGAAACATCGATGAGAAACATGGATCAGCTGCCTCATGCACACCCCCCACTGGGGATATGGATTTTGGTTAAAGTTTCGGGCTGGGGTATTGTTTTAGGGTTAGGGTTTGGTTTAGGGTTAGGGTTACCGTTTAGTGCTAGGGTTAGCAATATGTTTGGGGTTAGAGTTACTGTTAGAGTTTAGGGTTAGGGTTAGGGCTAGTGCTAGGACTATGATTAGGGCTAGAGTTAGGGTTAGGGTTAAGTGTAGGTTTAGAGCTGGGGTTAGGTTTATGTTTGTGGTTAGGATTAGGGTTAGTAGTAGTGGTAGGGCTAAGGCAAGTGTTAGGGCTACGTTTAGGGTTAGGATTACTGCTAGGTTTAGGTTTGGGGCTAGGGCTAGGGTTAGGCTTATTGATATGGTTAGGGCTAGGTTTAGGGTCAGGTTTAGGGCTAGGGTTAAGCTTAGGGTAAGGGTGAGGCTTAGGCTTAGGGTTAGAGCTGGGGTTGTTGCTCAAGTTCAGGGTTATGGTTAGGGCTAAAGCTATTTTTACTGCTAGGGTTAGATTTAGGGGTAGGGTTAGGGCTTGGGTTGTGATTAAACTTACGGCTTTGTTTTGGGCACAAAGTTAGGTTTAGTGTTAGCACTAAGGTTAGTGTTTAGGTTTAGGGCACAATGTTAGTTTTGAGGTTAGGCCTAGCCTTATGGTCTTAAGAAGCAGTATACAGCCTCCCCCTGTGTGTGACCATCCTTCCTTCCTCACCACTGCCATGGAAAATCTTTAGTGTTTACTAATATCTACTAGTGGCCCGGTGCACAAAATTCGTGCACGGAGGGTGTCCCTCGGCCCAGCCTGCACCCTCTCCAATCTGGGACCCCTGCAGGGATTGGGCCTAAACCAGCAGTCGGACATCCCTCTCATCATCCAAGACTACTGGCTCCTAACCACTCACCTGCTTGCCCCTAACCACTCTGCCTGCTGGCCTGATCAGCCCCAACTGCCCCCCCACTGGCCTGATCGCCCCCAACTTCCCCCCCCCCACCACCAGCCTGCTCACCCCCAAC
>NW_005355881.1:1728352-1762823 GCF_000412655.1 Myotis brandtii | reverse complement strand
AACTGCCCTCCCCTGCCAGCCTGATCACCCTTAACCTCCTCTGCCTCAGCCCCACCACCATGGCTTTGTCCGGAAGGATGACCGGAAGGTCTCCTGGTCTAATTAGCATATTACCCTTTTATTGGTATAGTGTTTCCCATGGACTTCTTATTCTCTGACTTATTACATTTAGTCTTTGTATATACATGTTCATAGATGGGCTTTCCATTGATGTACCATCCAATTCTCCTATTTTGAATCAAAAATTAAATGTTTCTGCCTATAGTCAACAATACTGCATGATACCCTTAACATTTTATTCAGAGGGTAGATGTTCTTATCACATGTTAAGTGTTCTTGTCACAAAAAAGCGAAGACTCAAGGAAACTTTGAGAGGTGATGGATATACCTGTTACCTTGATTGTGGTGATGGTCTCACAGCATGTGCATATGTTCAAACTCATCCAGCTGTGTACATTAAATATGTGCATTTTTTCCTGCACCTATGACACCTCAACAAAGCTGTTTAAAAACAAGTAATAAGTAAATTCTTCCACTTGGCTCTCACGGGGAAGCGAGCAGGAATGACTCCTGCATGTCAAACACTGGGGTGGTGGCTAGCCCAGCAGCCACCAGCTGTTCTGACCCAGAAATGATGAGCGTGTAAGGTAGAAGGTCTTAACCAGCACATCTGCCAGGGTTGCTGGCAATGGAATCCGATCTAGCTATTTAAGCAGAAAAGGAATTTAGTAAAGGGCATTGGGAGCTCACAGACTCTCTGGAAGCATCAGCTGATCGAGCTTCTTGGAGTCTGTGCAGCTGGGAGAAATGCTGTGTGCGCCATCCCATGGGAACTGCCAATCCCACCAAAGACAGAAGAGCCAGGACTTGGGGCAAACAACCTGAGAATTTTCAAATCTGAAGAAAAGATTTTTTAAAATAAAAGCAGTTCAGGTGGTGGTGGTACCTGAATGAGCTCCCACTTTGCTCCTGGAATCCAAATAGTGGCGCCAATATGGAGTCCAAATGAAGGCTCAATGTATTAATGATTAAGTTGCTGGTTCGATCCCCAGTCCAGGTGCGTATGGGAGGCAACCGATTGATATAGAGATAGAGATAGAGAGAGAGAGAGAGAGAGAGAGAGAGAGAATTTTTTTTTTTAAAAAAGAAATAGCATTAGACCAGTGGTTCTCAACCTTCTGGCCCTTTAAATACAGTTCCTCATGTTGTGACCCAACCATAAAATTATTTTCGTTGCTACTTCATAACTGTAATGTTGCCTGTTATGAAAGACACTGATTCTCAGGACAGACTGGTGATCTCTACAAGACATATGACAGACTAGGGAAAAGAACTAGAATGGAAGGCCTCAGAAAGCCAGGTCCTGTTTATTCCTATCATTGTTCTATGTAATCCAGTTGGAAATGGCCAAACCTATATGACTGGTTCACATTATTCCATTTATACTGTAGTGGTTCTCAACCTTCTGGCCCTTTCAATACAGTTCCTCATGTTGTGACCCAACCATAAAATTATTTTCGTTGCTACTTCATAACTGTAATGTTGCTACTGTTATGAATCGTAATGTAAATATCTGATATGCAGGATGGTCTTAGGCGACCCCTGTGAAAGGGTCCTTTGACCGCCAAAGGGGTCGTGACCCACAGGTTGAGAACCGCTGCATTAGACAAAGAGGGTAAAGGGAGTCAAATCTATGGTGACAGAGGGAGACTAGATAGTATGTTGAGCACAGGATGCAGTACACACATGATGTATCATGGAATTGTGCACCTGAAACGTTTATAATGTTATTCACCAATGTCACCTGAATAAATTTATTTTAAAAAGGAAATATGATCGGTATCCACACTGCCCACCTATTGGGTCAACAGCACTTCTATTCTAACCACTTGGGCAGAAAGCAGCTCAGCCTGGGCAATGGCCTGAGGAGCTCTTTGTAAGGAGGAGCCAAGAAATGACCAGTCAAGGACCGGGGGTCAGTTTATTCCTCCAAGTTACCATCTCTCGCGTACCCTCCACTTCTGCCCACGTTTCCTGTCAAGGAAAACATGTAACACAGATTCCTCTGGGCCATTTTTCTCCTACTTTTTCTTTTCTCGACTGTGGTTAAATAAACTATATTGATTTTTCCCCCAAAAGTAATTTAAGAGGTAATACAGTTCTGATTTGATAAGTAGCACCTTGATGCATTCAGAGTAAACAAATTTTAAGGATTCTATTAGCTATTTTCGTCATCAGAATCGACCACATGACGACTGGCCCGTGGAGACTGCTGCATGGTCAGATGGGCACAGAGGCTCTGAGGCAGCAGGGAGCTTTGCACCTGCAATGACTGGCAAGGCGTGGGTGCGGCTGGGGCAGAGTGGGGGGGAGCAGAGAAGCCAGTGGTGTGGAAAGGACCCTTTCTGTAGGCACCCCAACCCTGGAGGGCTCAGTCGGAGCTGGAGGCTCCTTCCCCACCCTCCTTTTTCCCCTTTTCTCCCTCTTTTGGGGTTTCCTTGTGCTCCCTTGCCTCTCCTATCTTGTGGCTCTGTCTCTATCGCGTGCTTGGTCTCTCTATGATTCTCTTCCCCTGTTTATCCGACCCTCTGTCTCTCTCAGCGCACAAGTTACATGAGCACAAGTTAGGCCTCAGGAAGTGCCCGAGACACTCACAGACATGACTGAAGTCAGGCAGCCATTGCCATTCACTCAGGCACAGACATGGGTGAAGGGCCTGGCATGTGCCCGTCCCTGGGAATAAAAGCCCAAGAAGCCGACAACCGATAGGGAAGGTACCTGTGCAAATGAAATCACAGAACCGTATGACCATGCCCTTCGAGAGCCATGAGAGAGCTTGAGGGAGCCCCAGAGGGAGTCCTGAATTCTGCCTGAGAGGGTCAAGGCGTCTGCATGGAGGTCGGGACATTAGGCCTGGGGTGGAGGGTGGTGCTGAGAGTGTGGGCTCTGAGAGGAGGCCTCTATCCCCCCGGGGACCCAGATGTGTCGCCAGTGAGTCCGCCTCTCTGGGCTGCCGTTTCCTCTGTGCCTCATCTGTAAACTGGGAAGGTTCTCATCCTGGTGCCCACCGAGCAGGAAGAGTTACTGTGAACGTTGTGCTATGAACTGGATGTTTGCGTCCCCCCACATTCGTGTGTTGAGATCCTAGCCCCAAGCTCACGTTATTAGAAGGTGGAGACTTTAGGAGGAGATTAGGTCGTGAGGGTGGAGCCCTCATGAATGGGAGTAGCACCCTTACAAAGGGACTCCAGAGCGATCCCTCCTCCTCTGCCGTGTGAGGACACATCGGAAAGAGCCGTCTAGAAAACAGCTCCTCACCAGACACCGAATCTGCTGGTGGCATAACCCTGGACGTCCCCTCTCCCCAGAACCGCGAGAAATACATGTCTGTCGTTTCTAAGCCATCCGGTCTGTGGTGGTTGTTGCAGCAGCCTGGACAGACTAAGGCAAGGTGTGTGAGGTGACACACACAAATCTTCCCACAGCGCCCAGCACATAATAAGCGCTCGATAAATGTTTGCTCCTCAGAGAATAAATAAAAGATGGAAAATATAGTACAAACGGTCTTTGTACCACAGGATAAGACCAGACCAAGACAACATTTAGGTATGTGCCCTTCAACGACCTCCAAACAGAGGTCATTCCCTCTGAGCAGCTATAGCCGTCATTCTGCGTAAGTGATGGATCCCAACCACTGGCATAATCACCAAAGTTTTATTTCCTCTTCTTCAGGGGTTGCAGGGTGCAGAGTTCAGGGAGCGTCCTCGGGGGCCTTATGCCTGGCTTCAACATGCAGATACTGACTCTGCCACTGACGGTATAACCTCAGCCAAAATAACCAACCTTCCACCTCACTGTCCAATGAAAACAGTCTTGCTCTGAGGATTGAAGTAGCTGCCTGTAAGGTATTTTGACGGTGTCTGGGGTGCCTGTGCGATGTAATGTTAATAGAGTTGATTCTCTGTTTTAAAATGCTTTGCAAACTGGAGAGTCCTGTGCAGGGTGTGTTGTTGGTTTTAGAAGGTGGTCTGAACTTATACAGATAAGACAATCCTTATTATTGGCAAAGCCAGGTCATTTCCCCCCAGCTGGTTTCCTGTCTCTTGTATTGGTACCTAATACTAATAATTCAGATTTCCCCAACAACTATCAAGCCAGACCCTTCCTCCTCTCTACTTGCCTCAAGTTCAATCTTTTCTTGAGTCCCTAACCCCAGATCATATTGTGGTGCTTCTCTCTGCTCTGCTCAGTCCTCCCCAGGCCCTGCCCTCCATACTGGCACTGCCCCCGCCTGGTATCCCTCATGAAGCAGCCAGTGGCTCCAGAACGCCAGGCCTCTTTCTGCACAGCACACATGTTCCTTCATGCCCAGTGTGTGTGTGCGGGGCTTAGCGTCTTGTTCCAGCTCACAGAGCTGTCAGCAGGACAAAGCTGGAACCTCGATCTCCCATCTTTCCAGGGCTGCACCCTGCCAGGCTGTCAGTATTGCAGGAGGAGCCCTGATGCCGTGGGAGGGCCATTGCACGGCCCTTATTCATTCACTCCACCATTTACTTGTGACCTCACTCAACGAATATTTCTGATGCCCGCTATGTGCCAGGCACTACTCCGGGTAAGAGGAATGGGTCCCGCCCTCTGAAAAAGAAAAGGGAAAAATTACTGCTTATTTCTTTTGGAAAATACATGTACTCCATATTGGGAAATGCGTTCGTGGCTCCAAAATTTTGTTTGCAGGAGGGTCATAGAGGCGTTAAATTTTTGGAAGGGGAAATGATAGAAATTCTGAGTGTTTATACACAGCTGGTTCTCCCATCCTTCGGGACACACAGGGGCTGCCACTTCCTGTTCCCTTGAAGCTGGGGAGGGGGTGTCAGTGAGACACATTCTAGACAATTGGTGTGGATGGAAGAGGCGTCGTGTGTCACTTCACTGAAGCACTGCATGGCAAGTACAGGAGCCCAGGGCTCACCCCTGCCCTATGGGGGTGGAATCTGGTGTGGCCAGTTTGACACCTCAAGATGAAGCCCCCTAGATGGCTGAGTCCACAGGGGACCCTGTCCTCAAGGGTCTTCTGGGCCAGCAGTCATGTTGGTGTGAGAAAGAAAAATAAATCTTGATGTGTTAAAGGACTGAGATTTGGGGTTTATTTGTTACTGCAGCCTAGCCCAGTCCTTCTGGACTGATAAGGGGTTGGGGGCGAGAAGGGAGGTTGGGATACTGGCTTGAGGCAGAATGGATGAACCAGATAAAATGGAATAAAACGCTTTCCTACAGATTATCTTAGTTGACTTCATGTGTTTCTCTTAGCTCTCTATTCCAGGCAATAGACGCCAGGAGAGCGCTAAAGCCTCCCTTTCCAAGCCATTCCTTCCAACTACTATTCATTTTTAAAATAATAATTAAGCAATTAATTTTAAATAAGAAAAAATTGAATATTAATTAATAAATAAACTCAAGGACTCAGATGTTTGGGGATTTCTTAAAGGCCAATTCTTACTGCGACGTAATTAAGAAGCCCGGCTGAGGCGCAGCAGGCTATTTACAGAGGTTGACGGAGCCCTGGCCGACTCAGAGCTTCTTAGAGGCGCGGTCTTCATTAGCTGTCTCCGTTTTCTGAAAGCAAAGTAGGTTTGTGCTCCTCGTGGGGACTAACTCATCTGTCACTGTGAAATCTCTAAGGACAGGCAGGTCCATTTCAAACCTAATTTGCAGTTGGCTTTTCATTTTAGTGGTTTTGGAATGAAATTTATCTGCTTCAACCCTAGTCTATTTGCTTCCCCCATGCAAATACCTAGTGCCCGCAGTGAAATTGCAATATAACATCAACAATTCGTTTCCTCTGATATCAGCTCCATTTGTCAAGGCTTGGACCCAGGCCCATAAAGAAATGTCAGCCTTGCCCCCTTTGTAGTGGTTTTATGCAAATAACATCCAAGCCTTAGTTCTGTGGTTATGCTTTCAAGGAGAAAGAAGACTAGAGGAGAGAATAGAACATAGAAAAATAGGGGAGAAGAGGGAGAGGGGAGAGGAGAGAACTGAAGAGAGGTGTGGAAGGAGCAGTGTGGACACCCAAACAGACAAACACACACACCTCCTCCCCACAGATGGCAGGTGGTAGTGAAGACCAGCTCCTGCTCTGAGCATCTCCTAGCTTTGTTGCAAGGGCACAAATGAGACATGGGTGAGAAGTCCTGGGCAAAGGGCCCAATGCTCCCTCCACAATACTCGCTGTTCCCGTGGGAGCAGGTGGGGGGGGGCACAGGAGGGGTTTTCAAACTGAGGCCGACTTACTCCTGGAGGCACACACTTTCCAAGAGGACGTGGGCACAGACCCACACTCTCCTGGATGTGGACGTTCATGTGTTGATTTACCTGAGAAAACCCTCACTGTCTTTCTTTCCCGTCTCCCCTTTCGCAATGGCCCTTTTCCCATTTTAGAAAAAAAGGTACAATTTTCACCCATCCGGAAGCTTCCCATAGTGCCTTGCTTCAAGGTAGGTAAGGCCGCCACACATTCAACAAACGGGCAGCTTGTAATGTTGGGGTCTGGGGCAAGTGTCCTTTAATTAAGACTCCCTGAGCCCCTCCATCCACCTCCTAACAACATGTATTTCCAATAAAATGTTGTTTTGATATTTAATAATTACTTACCTAAATATATCCTATGTTTGTTTTATAACCCAAATAATTGACAGGATAGGATATATTAAAATAAGGTAAAATTACCAGGGGAAAGAGAGAGATCTTTGAAGGAGAAAAGAGGATGATACACGTTTAATGATTAAGGAAAACATGTTTTTTTAAAAGATAGTGGATATTAAACAGCTGTGAGATCTAGCTTTAACTGGATGCACTTAAAGGATGACACAACAGCTTTATTGCAAAATATCAACATTTACATTACTCTGTCATTTACACGACTTTGTCATTTTTGTCCTTTGCATTTGTGTCTAATTTTTTTCCAGAAGAGCTGTTTACTAGAACTTTAAAGCTCTTCTCTTGCTCTTTACTCCTGGCTTTCGCTTCAGGACTAACTTGTCACAAAGAATCTGCCTCTGCATCAATTCATGGGAGTTATACAAGGTGGGCAAGAGAGACCCCGGGTCTTTCTGACATCTGGGTCCTGAGCAGTGAGTGGGCTGGCCTCGCTCAGCAGCTAAGAGGCCCAACACTGTGCTGTAGGAATCCAGGCCTCACAGAGCTACACATTGCTGCACGTCATAGGGTGTGGTGGTTTCGAGTACTGTTCACCAACATTTCCAGTCTCCTTACAGACTCCTTGTCTTGGAAGTCATGTGACTGTCTTTGCCCATGATATGTGAGAGGAAGTGGTAGTGTCCCTCTTGGGCACATATTTTACAAGCCAGTCTCCATTCCTCTTGCCACAGTTGGTATAGAAGGATGTGCCTAGGTGGAGCCCTGGGAATCTGGGTACCAACATGCAGAAGTGCCAGCTGACCCTGAAATGGGTATGCAGCCTTCATGAGAATGAATCATTTCTTATTTGAAGCCACTGAGATTTGAGTTTTGCTTGTTACTGCAGCATTACCTCACTCATCCTGAATGGTACCAAAAGCCATCGACAAAGAGCTGAAACCTCCTATGTTAAATCTATGAAATGCTAAGTTATTCTATATTCAGTTCATCTTTGTAACCATTTCTTTTTCATCTTTAAAACCCGTGGGGCTTGGTGAAGTCATATTATTTTTATCTGCCTTTTTAAATAAATTTTCACAAACTAACAAATTTGCATTCTCTCCTCTGATTTGTCTTCAGAAAGAGCCCATTGTGATCATTAATTTTATGTGTAAAGCTTGACTGGGTCATGGAGTGCCCAGATAATTGAAGGTTATTTCTGGATATATCTGTGAGGGTGTTACTAGATGAAATTAGCATGTGAATTGGTGGACTGAGTAAATCCGATTGCTTCCCTCATGTAAGTGGGCATCATCTGATCTGTTGAGGCCCGAATAGAACAAAAAGGCAGAGGAAGGGAAATTTTACTCTGAAAATGTATTCTTTGGGCCGATTGGTTGAGCTGGGACCTCTGTCTTCTCCTGGCCTTGGATTGGGACTTAAACCATTCCTTCCCCTGCTTCTAAGGCTTTGGACTCAGATGGGAACTGCCTTCCCTAGGTCTCCAGCTTGCAGATGGCATACAGTGGGGCTTCTCAGCCTCTATTATCATGTGAACCAATTCCTTACAATTTTACACACACACACACCTCCTATTGGTTTTGTTTCTCTGAAGAGCCCTGACTAATACAACACTCAGTTGGGTTTTGCAACTTTCCACAGATCTTTGGCAGTGTTTCCATGATTACTTCTTTACTCCTGCCCCTATGACCCTTGTGACATTTCTCATAAATTCCATTTCCTGCTCTGACCCAGGGCCAGAGACTCTCGACAATAAGCAGGACTGGTGTCCATCAACATTTACTATCAAATAAGAACGTAACCATGAAGGTCTTTGCAACAGAAACACCATGTACAGCTAATGAAGACCAGAGAAAGTGATTAATTTGCCCAGAAAACTCAGGAAAACTGATGAGTGAGTCAAAAGGACATGACCTGCTGTTCCACTAATGCATATCCAGGCTCAGACACTGTCTTGCATGTGCCAGTGTACTTGCTGAATGGCCGGCCTTGAAGGCTGGTCAGAACCTTTGCTCCATTCAACCAAGCAGCTCATTTATACACTTTTTGAAACCTTCATCTTAGACCCTGGTATTCTGGATCAACGGTGGTAAGGCAACTGAAATTCTCACTTTGTGATGGATTTTTTCACTCTGTGCATATAAATGATTCCCCATCTGTCTGAGGCCTTGGCAGAGCAGGGATCCAACATTCCTAAACGCTGATGGAAACCAGAGTATGCAATTCAGCATCAAAGTCCTGGATGAGGTCAGCCCCACCTGGGCAATCCTTAAGCTCCATATCACCACATTCCAAAGGTTCAGGCTTTAATTTTTCCTCAATGTGTCCCCTGTTGGAATAATTAAAGCTATCCTAAGCTACTTGTGTGCTGTCTTAAGAGAACAGGACAGCTTCTGGAGGAATGAAGAGAGATAATTGATAACTTGAGGACTCTTCCTACAGAACCCGCTGAATCTATAGTAGCAACCAGCTGTCCGGTGCGATGTCAGAGCCCCCCTACCAGCCATCACCTTCCTCCTTGGACTGCCATGTGTCTGCAATCCTATTATCACTATTCCTTCTAGGATGAGACTGAATACCTCTTTATTTATTTACTAGACGCCCGATGCAGGAAATTCATGCAAGAGTGGGCCTTCCTTCCCCCAGCTGCCGACACCAGTTTCCCTCTGGCACCCGGGACCCGGGCTTCCCTTGCAGCCCCAGCTTTGTCTGGAAGGTCGTCCGGGAGGATGTCCAGTCTAATTAGCATTTAATGCTTTCATTATTATAGATTTTTAATTGATTTGAGAGAGAAAAGAAGAGAGAAACTTCAATGGGTTGCCTCCCAGATGCACCCTGATCGGGGATTGAACCTGCAACCTTGTGGTGTACAGGATGACCCTCCAACCAAGCCCCACCAGTCAGGGTGAACATTCCTTTTTAAATGCAAATATCACACAACTGAAATATTTTATCAGTTAGGACCCTTGGTTGCATGCAACAGGAAATATGAGTTAAGTAGCTTTAAATTAAAGGAACTTAGAACACCAAGTAACTAAGCAGTGCTGGATTCAGAGGCTCAAATGATGTCCTCAGATCCTGACTCATGTCTCCTGCTCTTCGGCTCCTCTTTTCCGTCTCATCTCCATTCTTAGAGACAGTCTCCTGTCATGGCTGCAGGACAGACTAAGTCCAGTAGAAAAGAGTCTCTGCCACAATCACAGAAGTCACAACAGTCTGGTTACATCTCATTGGTCCTGAGTGTGTCACATGCCCAGCCCTGAACCAATCACAGTTGCCAGGAGAGGAAAGCCCTGATGGTCTTAGCCCGCCTGACAGAGCACTGGTCAAGTCATTTTTATGAAAATTGGGGAGATGGTTTCCCAGGGAATTTGGGGTTTGGTTACCAAACAGTTGATTCTGCTAGCCAAAAATATTAAGTACATTGCAAAAATTATATTCATTAAAGAGATTTATAAACTAAAGCAGTTTATAAACTAACTCTTTTTCCACTTTACAAGTAAGACAACTGAGACACAGAGGTCTTAAGTAATTGTCCAAAGTCACAGGTAGTGGTGGTGACACTGAGATTTGAAACTAGGCAGACCATCCCAAAGTTCAGTCACTCAGAAAAGATGGTGAAGAATCACCCAGAATCAGAGAACTTGGACGGTGTTGCTGGAAGACAATGGTGAACCTCATTAGATCAATGCCCTCTGAGTGACAGGTGGGGAAACTGAGGCCTCGATACTTTGGCTGCTCTGCCACTCCAGTGTGTTACTAAGGACTTTTCCCCTTTGGTAGTGAGTGACAGAAAATGCAAACCAAACTTTTTTCAACAAGAAGAGAATGTATTGGCTCTCAAAACCAAACACTGAGGTCTTATGCTGGTTTCAAGCATGGCTGGATTCTGGACCCAATTCAATGACACTCAGTTTGTCTGGTGCCTTAGCACTATCTTCAGCTGTGACCGCTTCCTTCCCAGGCTCCTGGTGACAAGGGGTCTTCGACACCTCCAGCCTCATCCTCCAGGCTGAACCCAGCGGAAAAGAGCCAGGCGCTTCCAGGGAAGTCCTGGGACTCATTCTGATTGGGTTAGCTTCAGTCATGTGCTCACGCCTGATGATTCACTGTTGCCGGGTAGCTCTGGTCTTGGGCCAACCCCTGACTCCCAGAGCTTATGATTCAAGCTGGAGAGGGAAGATTTTCCAAATAAAAATTGGGGGGAGGGGGGATGAGGAAGGTGAGAGTGTCCTGTTCCCAAAATAAAGTGATAGAGATGCAGGGGATTAAGAGCAACTGTGCACAATACCCAGGCTCCTATGTGAGAAAAGTTCCTCTCTTTTCTTATTTCACTTAGAAGCAATCACAATGCATGCAACTCAAAGCAACCTCTTGCAGAGTGTGTCATCTGTATCTTTCAGACTCATCTGTTTGTGTTTGGAAAATGGATTTGAAATCTCTGACCTTGTTTATGGGGTCTCTTGATTTATTGGACCTATGAGCTCACCAGTCACTGCTAGTGAGTTCACATGTTAGCAAGGCCAAGCCATGTGTTGATGAAACATCTTGTCTGCCTTAGAAGAAAGGACTATGCCTTCTCCCCAGTTTCCGGATCAACCAAGCACAAAACAATCCTTTCGTGGACACTGAGTCTTCCACGGGACCTCTGAGGAGGAAGGAAGTGAGACAGTGACCTAGGTGGACATTTCTTTCCTGCGTAAAATAGTGACCTGTGGTCCCTCATGAGAATTCAATCCAAGCTTTTACCGGGGCCTCTCCAAGGGTATAAAGAATATGTCTTTCATGTCAACACAGTGCTAGCTCAACAGTGGTGCTAGATAAATGTGACTGATGGCTGCGAATGAATTTTCCTACTTTGGGATTGACTACCTCACAAAAGAGCCACACCCCGGCCCCTCTACAGGGTTGGACGGTCTGAGGCAGGGTGTGAACACATGGGCAGAGAACAGGAAGGACACTGAAAACCCTCCCACTTGCCATCCTTACCAGATGCCCTGGTGGATGTATCCGTTGGTGATCTTTGGTTGTATCCCACAAACACTGGGTCCAGCCAACTTAAGCCAAGAAATGAGTAGCTCAAAAAAGCAAGGTATGGCTGAAGAACTGGCCTTACCAAGGGCAAGAACTGAGTTGCTTCTGAGATTCCACAAAGAGAAAAATAAAGGAAAAAAATGTCAGGACACCATAGAGGGTTTCAGTCATTCCCAAGCTGTTTTTCTTCCTCCACAGAATCAGATTCCCTAGAAAGAGTGACTGGCCCAGCTAGGGGATAGGAAGGCCATCTTGATCAAATAGGCCCAGAAAGGACGCACCTAATGGGGAAGGATAATTCTCAAAAAAAGAAAAAACCCAGATGTTTTGGCACAAGAGGGGAAGCCCCACAGCTAGCCCGCAGAGCATCCGTGAGGTCAAACACAGTCGCCTTCCTGTGCTCGGATCCCCACCTCTTCTGCGTGTCTTCCTTTGATTTGCCCAGACATAATCTAGAAAAGCGAACCCCTTCCTCTCCCAGGTAAGTACCTGGCACCCCCGCACCCCAAAAATGTTCATTGCAACTTTGTCTGTGAGAGTAAACACACGGAGGCAACTTGATTACCTGCTGGCTGGGAGCCACGGCAGGGTTATAAAATTAAAATGAACTAGAATAGCAGACATTGACAAAAATCAAACTGGAAGACATTATGTTCAATAAAAACTAAGCAAATTATAATGAAGGATATATACAGTAAAGTGTCATTAATAGAAAGTGTTAAAATATGCCAAGTAGTATATGTACACATATACACACACACTATTTGGGGGAATAAACGAATTCATGGAAAGTATAATAAGCATAAGCACAGTAAGAAAACAAAGTTAGGAGGATGGTTACTTGTTGGGGAGAGGGCGGCTATAGGGAGAGGGTACACAGGAAGGTCAAATGCACTTTGAAAGTTGGATATTTCTTATGGTCAAGTGGGGAGTACCCAGGTGCTTGTTACCTAACACTTTTCTGCACGTATAAAATGCTTCTTTTTAAATAATCAAGCTGCAAGTGTGCAACCCCTGCCCAGGGCATCTCTGCTTTGCCCTGAAATGTTTTCTGCCTCAATGAGTCTTCACGTCTTCCTTAGATAACCTCAGAAATGTGAGCTCTCTCGCAGATCCATTTAGCAGCGCTCATCCCTGCTCACCTTCAAGACACTTTTGCTCTGTTGTTGGGAAGTAAGGACGCCCTGCTCCCTGCAGCACTTGGCCACATTGTAATTTGTCTATTGATCATCAGTCAGGATTCAGGATGAGCTGCAGGCACAGCCATCTCTCCTCGGGGACCTGGACATCGTCCAGCGCACAGAAGCAGATCAATTGTCAGGTCTGATTGCATGAGCATGGCATGGGCCTCCAGGTCTGTGCAGGAGGACGTGGGGGCTCTGGTGTGCACAGAGAAAGGCACAGCTGGGGACCCAGCCCCCCTGCCTGGTCTCCATTTCAGGCAGAAACCTGAGTCCTCCTCACCCAGGCTGATGGGGCCAGGAGGCTGCCCATCAGCCCATAGCCTGCCCAGGGCCTGGAATCCTATCATCAGAGCTTCCTCCCTTTTTGGCTTCCTACCATTTCCTTCTCCTGGGTGGGATGGCTGCAGGGAAGGCTGGGAGAGGTGTTTCTGGCATATTCTTGCTCTGTAGTGGGAGGAGGGCCATGCTTCCTCTGACAGGGAAACAGGGGCCAAGGCTGGTGCTGGGTAGGTGACTCTTACCTCCTGCCTCTGAAAGGCAGTTAAATCCTTTAGTCGGGTGTTTCTTCACGGCGGCCGTTGGACATTTGTGTAGGACAATTCTTTGTTGTGAGGGCTGTGTCACTCATTGCAAGTCACAGAGTAGATCCCTGATCCCACGCACTAAATGTTAGAGACGACATCAGCCATCAGTTATTGTGACAACCCAAAACACCCCTAGATGTTCCCAAAGGTTCTCTAAGAAGTGGGACTGTCCCCAGTGGACACCAACAATTCTTGGATGAACTGGGTCCACAAGATTCAGAGAGGATGGTTGGTATTAGTCTATTTTACACATTAAGTTTTTTTCTTTGAAGAAAATGTTAACACTTAGAAAGAGTTGAGAATGCCTACTTGAGTCTAGGCTGGAGTTATGTGAGTTCAAACTGCTTTTCAGGATGAGAAGAATCAGTCAATGTGATTTTTCTACTCAGAAAATATTCTGGTCAAACTTTTGATAGTTGATAGAATAAATTATGGCTGGCTGACAGATTGCATTTTCTTCTATTTCCCACTTTTAAGGGATCTCTGTCCCCTGATTCAGCCCTCATTCACACCAGAGATGGGTCTTAGAAACTTCTGTGTGCTGACCTCCAAATCATAGAAAACTAAAATATTTCGAGCAAAGCAATCTCGACTGGTTGACCAAATAGTTTCTTTATGTTGGGGGTTTCTTTTCCTTCTAATTCATGCCTTTATGGTATGTTGAGTGGGAGAATTTGTGTTGCACCTTTTTTTTTTCTTCCTTTTAAAAAAAACATACAAAACTTGGCTAGAGTTGAGTGCCTCCTAATCCCCAATAAAAATCTGACATTTTCATTCTGCTTTTTCACCCTCTCTAATCTTCACATGGCCTGAGGTGGGGGTGGGCCCATCCAGCAGAGCAGGATACAATAGTCCCACCCAGTAATCACAAAGGCACCCCTGAGGGTTTCAGTGGAGATTAAAATGTCACAAGCCCTTCTATTTCTAAAGTGATGAGATGTTGATCTGGGCACAGTACCAAGTGTTACTTATCAGATTCCAAGTGGCATTGTCCCTGGCGCTTCGCCCTGCTGGTGGCTCTTGTTGAGGGTGGGCTCCATCGAGCTAGCAGGAGGGGTGTCTGGGCACCAGGCTTGGGGGATGCAGGATCCCTGGAGCAGTTCCACAGACCAGTGCACCATGGAGATGCAAAAACAGACAAATGACTCATCTTGGCTCAGAGCCCAGAAAATGTATGCTAATGCCTTCATGCAGACAAAAATAAGATTATAGAGATATTGAGCGCAAAAAATGCCCAACCTCAAATAATACTTCTCCTTAATCCATCCACTCAGAAACCCAATAATTTGCTGAGATCCAAAGTGTCAAAGAGAAGCTATCACATGAATAAAGTTGTTCATTAAGTCCATTTTTTCTTCACACCCCATGGCCTCTTGATAAACATTGCTAAAGCTCACCAATGTCCCTAGCTCCCCACTCCTTCCAGGTCCACAGAAGGATCAGACTTTCCACTCCTTATAGTCAGACACAAACATGTGACCACTCTTGGCCAATAAAATCCAAAAGAAAGTGGCAGGTGCTCTGTGCAAGAAGAAGCATTAAGAGCTGGAATGTGGTTTTCTGTGCTCCCTTCCCTGCCTCAGTGGTCCCAAGGCCAGATATGAGATGGCACAGCCTCCTTCAGACTGGAACACTGAATGACTATGATGAACAGAGACCTGCCCGATATGACCCACATCAGACATAAAGTGTAAGAAAAACTTTAGTTGTTGTAAAGTCAAGTAAGATTTGGGTCTTACTTGTTACTGCAACATAACCTTTTCCCTCCTGATTAACATACCCAATATCTTCCACCACAATATCCTATAAAGGGACACATAAAAAGCCCATAACTTCCTCAAAATTTACTCTCAAAATATTACTGGTTCTGAAGTTCCTCCAGGCCAAAAAAAAATCAGAAGTGTTATAGATGAGATAGCTGCTGAGTTCAGCAAATCAGGAACTGTTGCTCCAATATCGAATATGATAAAAGGGAGAAAAGCATTGAAAAGTGCTGACATCAGGGGTGGACACTGTAATGGCCTTGTCAAAGGAGATCTAAATTTAGAAATAGAAATAGTGTAGTGACAGGTAGGAAGGAACCAGTGGGAATTGGGCACATGGTGCCATTTGGGGATTATTTGAGCTACATAATTGCTGTCTTCCACTTTGTGAGTATATTTCATCCTCAATCTATTAAGAAATGGGAGGAAAAAACAAGGAGAAAATATGTTCTTCATGTGTTGGTCAACATGGCTTAACCTTGACTACAGAAATCAAAAGAACATCTTTTGTTCCCATAAAGAATGAGCTAGCCCTAGCTGGCTTGGCTCAGTGGATGGAGCATTGGCCTGCGGACTGAAGGGACTCAGGTTCGATTCCAGTCCAGAGCACATGCCTGGGTTGTGGGCTCCATCCCCAGTAGGGGGTGTGCAGGAGGCAGTCGATCAAAGATTCTCTCTCATCATTGATGTTTCTATCTCTCTCTCCCTCCCTATCTCTCTGAAATCAATAAAAATATATTTTAGGGGGAAAAAAAGAAAAAGAATGAGCTAAAAAAGAAGTGAGAAGTTTGGTAAACTGCAAGTATAAAACACCAAAACTAACTTTATTTTATTAAAAAAAAAATAAAAACCCTGGCTCAGTGTAGTAGACAAGTATTCATTTTGGCTCCCATCACACATATTCACTCACATTATTTTTAGTAACAAACTATTCCCCATATATTTTCTAGAAGACCACCTCCTGCCCTGCAGTTGCAAGCCAAGAAAAATGAAAACATATGTACACACAAAGATGTGCATATGCATGTTCACAGCAGCAGCATTCCTAATAGCCAAGAAGTGGAAACAATCCAAGTACCCGTCAAATGGAGGATGAGTGGAAGAAACAAGACAAAACTGTGCGGGGTCCATACGATGGAACACTATTCAGCAGCAAAAAGGAACAAATGAGTGCCACACACCGGGTGCTGATGACCTGGATGAATCTCACAGACACTATGTTAAGCAAGAGACTCCAGGCTTAAAAAGTCATAAACTGTATGATGCCTTTTGTATGATGCTCTTGAGATAAAAACTAGAATTTGGGGGTCAGGCCAGTGGTCACCAGCAGTTGGAGGAGAGAAGAGAGGCTGACTACAACGGGCCACAGAAATTTTGAGGGCCATGAAACTGTTTTGTATCCTGACTGTGGCGTGAATACACATATCTATACATGTATTACAATCCATAGACCTGTACAGCCATGAGAAATCTGTTTTACTAAACAGTCATCTCAAAAATAAAATTATTTTTTAAAATACTTGATTTAAATTGGGCTTTTGAACTCTGAACTCAATCTTCTGGAACCAAAGTTCTTTGGAAAATAACTGGATGGTCCTATTTTGTTCAAGTTGAATCTTTAAAGAAAATATAAATATTCAATTCTCGAGTGAGCTGATTATTTGTGGGAGGGAGATCAGGGAATAAAATTTAACATTTAGTGTTGATTTTGATGGCATTCCAGCCAATTAGCTTAGTTCATTCAAGTGTTTAGTTCAATTCACATGATTTAAAATATTTAACTAAATATGTATATAAAGCAGCCACATTTCAGAAAATATGCAAATGCAATTCTTTAAAATGGAGATGCTTGATTTATAAAGTTGGTCTTTTATCATGGAGCTCTCAGGAATTTGAAGCTCTGCTGTGGTGTCTTAGAGGAGAGATCATGGGGTCTGTGCAACCCAGATCCTATTTTATATAAACGTTCAAGGATGGAAGGAAGAAGTAGTGCAGGACGACAGGAATAGATTCTGCAAATTTTTTTTAATGAACATTGAGAGATTTTATTTTTTTTAATGAGGACAATCAGGGAGCATTTTCAAGAAAAGTCATTTCTTTGAGAAAATTCTATGTAAAGAAACACCATTAGGTTTGTGTCAGAAACTCCTGATTGCCTATCCTTCTTCCTTTTTCACTGAACCCTGACAGTATTTGAATAGGTTGGATTCTCAGCTTAAAAAAAAAAAAATCCAGGCTCTTTTGCATTTAATGTTCATGTGACACAAATCTAGACAGTGGTTACTAAGCATAAGGTACCGGGTGGAACTTCCAGGGAAAGCTCTTTAAAAGGAGCTGACTCCCCAGGGAAGGGCCCTTGGCCATGTCTGTGGTATTGGCTGGAGCTCTGGCAGTCCTCTGGAGAGCATGAGGACAGGGCCTGCAATAAAAATAGAGGAATAGAGGTGTGGAAAGCCAGAAAAAGCCTGGGTCCCTGTGTTATCGTGGAGCCACCATTCTCACTCTAGACTACCTGTTTATAGACTTGTTTAACATGAGGGGGAAATAAAATCTCTAAATTATTTGAGGAGGGGTTAGGGAGTCTCTGTAGCTTGTAGCCAAAGTAATCTTTATCCCTATTTTTCAACCATCCATAAAAACCACCTTCTGACATGCTCTTTCCAGGTGGGCCTTTCCTTGAACTGAAATGAGCGATATTTCTGCCACTTTTCCATTTGCATGGAAAACGTCAAATTATAATGTATCTTTTTTATTTCATTATACTCGCAAATCCTTCTTTGAAGTCAATATCAAGGAAGCTCACCCCAGGAGTCATTTACTGATCATCAAATTATGAATATATATTTTTAATTTGCTCTCCCTGCTGACATGCCAGTTGGTGGATAGGTTAATCCCTGGAGATTTCACTGTTTTGTGTGTGTGTGTGTTTTTCTAAGATTGAGACAAGTCTGACTCCAGATAACCTTCGATTGAATGCATTTGTTAAGAAGCATCACAGAATCAGGAAATCAAAGAGCTGGATGCAGCCTCAAGAACAATGAGAGTTGAGATATTGCTTATGTCCTAGGGCAAAAGTTCACAGATGTTGTCAGCAAAGTGATCTGCTGGCACCGTGAAACCTTGCCCAGTCCTTTGAAAAATTACGGAATTCTAGAACGTGACCAGGAGAGTCAGCTTCCTGTCCCTCACCCAGCTATATCTGATCCAAGCATCTCTGAGGTCCCCAAGTTTGGATGAGGCAGGGTTCTGCATTACAGACAACAGAATCCACTCTAGCTAGTGTAGTGGAGGCAAACTTCCTTCTGCCCTTAGATTCTGTGGCTGGGCCTGAGAATTAAGCTGGCATAGGACAGATTAACAAGAGGAACGCATACACATTTTATTTAATATTTTTACGTGCATATGAGTGTCTTCTAAAGAAAATTAAGACCCGAAGAGCCCTGACTGGTTTGGCTCAGTGGATAGAGCGTCGGCCTGCGGACTGAAGGGTCCTGGGTTCGATTCTGGTCAAGGGCATGTACCTTGGTTGCGGGCACATCCCCAGTAGGGGGCGTGCAGCAGGCAGCTGATTGATGTTTCTCTCTCATCGATGTTTCTAACTCTCTATCCCTCTCCCTTCCTCTCTGTAAAAAATCAATAAAATATATTTTTTAAAAAAAAGACCCAAAGAAACCTTTAGGCCCAAATGGTATATAAATCATGAGGATGTGAGAAGAAAAGTGGCTTGGGCTACAGGCAATAAATTGTGGGACGGTGACTAGGAAATCTATGGGAAACTCATGGAAGATAAGAGTTATTCTAGTAGATTTGTTTGTACAGATCCATTTGGACGTCAACTCCCAGTCCTGTGATAAGAATGTCCTTCTCTTTCTGGTATGGGGAGGGCACCTTTCTCCTGGGAAATTTTATGACCTTCTTTTAAGTAGAAATGGGAGATCATATAGCACTTCCTGCACCTGCAGTTTCTCAGTGCCTTTGGCATTATTTAATCAATATGACAAAGTGACATATTTTGAGATGACATATCCTGAACCCCTTTACTTACTTAGGTCGAAAAATGAATTTATTTAGTGGCTTCTAGAGTCTCCATAAGGCCAGAGAATCAGAGTTGGAGGTTATAACCAAGAATAAGTCATGCTCATCGCTACTGGTGCTGGGCACAGACCCCGCAGCTCACACCACTGACACTGAGCACAGGGGACAAGGTGACAGCCTTCCGCCTCCCCAGTAGCTTCTGAAAGTCCCACAATGCACTCTGCGTGCTGCCCTTTCACACTGCTCTGTCTTCTGAGTTGATGTCTGTCTCCATCTGATCAGTGGAGTCTACACCTCGTGTCTGCTCTCCAGCTATGAGGGCGACGGGGAAGGTGTATTTCTGCTTCTCCTTTGAGGATGCGCAGACACATAAGGAGAGAAATTCTCCAGAATGTAGAAGGGTTTCAGAAGGTTCTGGAAAACCATAAATCATGACACATGTCCACTACCTAGTTATTCTCCCAGCATAGCTATCTAGCTCTGCTCTTGACCACAGTGATATCACTTTTTAAATTGGCAAAGAGACATGAAAAAATGAAGTATTAAATTCCCAACTCCCTGGTGGAGAAATGAGGAGAAGAGAGCTAACGCTTGGTAAAGAAAAGTCACAATACAGATTCCAGATGTTATTCCAGGAAAAGGTGTTTTTGGCAGAAACTTGCTATTTTAATGTAATGAATACCATTTAGTTTTATAAGAGAAAGATTCTGGTTGTGTGTGTGTGTGTGTGTGTGTGTGTGTGTGTAGACATATCAAATTATAATTATCAAAATGTTAAAAAACATAATTCTTATAAACTAGATGGTGAACATTTGTCAAATATATTTAACTAATTAGTGATGTAATTTATAGAATGATCAAAATTATTAAATAAATGATATGAGAACAAAGATTCTATATAGTCCATGAAAAAGAAGGAATGTTACAATACAATTGCTAAGTTAGATACAACCTCTTCATATTTCCCTGGGCAATAAAACTAGAACTATTGGATTACCTTTAGTACCATCAGAAAAGAAAAATGTTGCACTTTACAATTTTTCTATGTTAACCTCTACCTTTCCGGAGATATAAAATGTCCAGGCACTAACCAACAGTTGTAGGAAATCAAACAAAGTCTCATTTCCTTAGAGAGTCCGTGTCCCCGACATGGGCCTGTTACACTGTCCTCTACCCTAAAGGTCTCACATTGTCTTTATGCCTTATTTTCAAGTTTTGAATGTTTTTTCTTAACACATATGAAATTTTCTCCCATACCTTAAAGATAAATATAGCTGTTGGTTCAATGGGGACTTTCCACCTTTAACATATGTATCCAATCATTCATCTATTCAACAACCATTTATTAGGCTTCCATTCTGAGTCAAGAACTCAGTTGGACATGGAGGGGACAAGTAAATTAAACACAATTCCAACTCAAAGAGGCAAAACCATGAAATCAACTCTAACAAGACATATGTATTGGGTTGATAGAAGTAACAACAAAGTGCTGGGGGATGAGGGTCAGGGAGGAAGCAATTGTGCCTCAAGTGTGCGGTGCAGAGGTAGAAGTAAGTTGGGCAAGTTCAACATTTCCTGAAGACCTACAAGTGCCAGGTGCATTCCAGGCTGTAAAGATCCCAAGATAGGAATGTAGAAATTGGCTGGGGTGGGCTTCTGGTACTGTGGGCTGGCCAGCATCCATTTCCCCACAATTTTGCTCAATCTTACTTTGAAAATCACATGTCCACTCTATTTCTACCATGATGGATCAGGAAATTAAGGTGCTCTAGCCAGAGGGTGGACATGAGACTCAAACTCAGATTTGTCACCTGGGAAATTTTATCTTGAGATGAGTGACACAAGGAACAAGTGTGATTGGTTCATCTCCCTAAAACGTGAACCCTAAAGATATTTCCCAGGGGTTTCTGCTTCCTGAACCCTAGAGCTGACCCCAGTCTTGTTCTTCCAGAGCCTTGTCCCCCAATCCTTCCTTGTGTCCCCAGACTCACCCCACATGGTTCCATAGATTCCTGTTTTGATAAGGCTGATCAAAGCCAGCTTCCTGTTGCTTGCAACCAAAGGATCCTGGCTGATGGATACAGTCACCCATGGAAGGCCAAGAATGGCAGGTGGGTGGGTCTGCAGTAAGCAGATCCAAGCTCATCAACATTATCACAACTGAAAAATCTTATCGTGTGCATTTCACACAGGAAGGAGGAATGCATGTGGGAACTGACTTGGTCTTGTGAAGGTTTGTGGGAGAACCTCTGGCTCTCTCATGCCCAGAATCCCAGTTTCACTGGAAAAAGGAACATCATCTTCTAAGGAAGCATTAGAACTCCTGTAAACATGGCTCAACCCAATCTAGCACTGGGGCATTGGGAGGGTTCGTATCAGCAGCGTATCAGAGGCCCACATAGGCCAGTGATTCCAAATATGTTTTTCCAACAGCAAAGGGGGATTATCTTGGATCATTGCACTTTCCTTTACTGTGGGGTTGCTTCACAGAGCATTTGCATCAATGAAGTGTATCATATTTTGTACAAGAGACTGTGCCTAGCAAACTTGCTATGTGACTTCTCAGTATTTATTCATTCAAAGTCAAGGAGCTTCTATTATGAGCAGGTACTGTTCTACCAGTAGATGCTCAAAATATAGCATTGAAATATAGCATTGAAAAGTCCCCATTTCAAAAAGGCACATATTCTGTGCTGGGAGGGTTCTGGCAACAACTTAATTTTCATTTAGAAAACTTCATGCTCCAGTCAACACCCAGTCGATAAAGGGTGCGGGGAAAGGTGCCCCAGACTCAGGAGGTGGGACCTATAATCCAGGTTAAAGTCAACAGCACAAGCGTTGCCCTGACAACAGGAATTCATTACTAGGTGATCACGTGACCTAAGTGGATCCAATCAGTTTATCTCCAGCTTTTGTGAAAGCTACATTGTTTGAAAAACTCAATAAAATGACCGCTGGGGCCATTTTACCCCTATCTGGTCCCCAGAAAGTTGAGCCAACTCCTATATGTCCTGATGACTCCTGAATTTGCTTTCTGAATTTAGCTGTGCCCGACTCATGTCTCAGATGACCATACAACTTACTGTGAAACCCAGGACACATGGGAAAGTGTCTGAGACATTGTTCACAATTATGCCAGAACAACAGTCACAAACAAGAACCATCCTGGGCAAACAGGACTTACAGTGCCCCCTACTCGTGAATGATTTTTTCATCACGTGGGGCCAGAAATCACCTCTTGACAACATCCTTGCAATAAGTTCCTTCTGCTTAAGTTAGATAGAGGCAGTTCTCAGGCGTGGTGGTAGGTGCAATTGGTAGGCAAGCAGGCCCACACTGGGACTTTCCCACACAGAGCAGGACACGTGCTCACCCTAAGTATTGTGTCCTAGGTGCCTGGCACCACACTGAGCAAGGAGGATTGTGGGATGAATAAGGTGCTCACTGTCTTAGGAAGAGACAGAAATACCTAAAACCACAATTGCAGCACAGGAAGCTGAGGGGGGACCCACGGGTGAAGCCCACCTGCTCAGCTACCCCTTGGAATTGTGGTCCCATTTTCAGAGTTTGCATTTGGTCAGTAAAGCCTAGCGATGACCAATTGCTGAGCACAACAACTGACCTGGCCTCCCCCTTTCTTCCGGCATTTGCTGGAAAATTCCAGCACTTCACATAAAACTGGCAGGTATCTGTGATTTGATATTTGAGTTACTTCCTCTCCCTCTACCGTTAGAATTCTAGCCCAGGGGCCTTAGAGATGGAAACCCCTCATCTTCGGGTCAAATACGACAGCGAGGATGCCTTCCCACCGAAGGCTTCCGAGGGGGAGTGGACACTGGCAACGTCCACTCCGGATAAGACCTGTTCTTGATGTGGAGTGGCTCGCCGGGGTGCGTTCTCAGCAACTTTCACTCCGAATTTAAAGCAGAAACATTATTTTGCGAGGAGGAGAAAGACATGGGGTCGCAAAGGCACCATTTCTTTGCCAGGGGACATCGCGTGGTCCTGGGAGCGAACCCTGGGCACTGAGGTCCACCAGGGTGGTGTGGCTTTATCGGTTTGTCCTTTGTATTTGGAAAAACACAGAACCTTGTGCCGAGGTCCTGCCCGCAGCGAATGGCCACACGCCCTGTGGTCAGCCCGCCAAGCTGACATCTCCCCCATCACACGCCATGAGGAAAGGCAGAGACATAATTTCTCTTGTCTTCCCGAGCAGTACACACCATGTGTCAAGTTAACGAGTGGATTTGATGAAGTGTAAGACAGCTTGTCATCCAACAGCTAAGTGGCCTTGTTTCCTTTCCCTGGGATAATATTGGATTTCATACTGATAACATCAACAAGAGAAAGGCGCACACCTAACAGCTAATATCTGGAGAACATATGTTTCAGCTCAGTTCTTACACCTTTATTGCTCCATGTGACATTGCAATTTTTTTTCTGCCGCCTAACAGCCTGATTCGATGCATCTGTCTTACATCTAATTCAAGTCAAAACCAGTAAAGCGAGCCAATGTCTGGCCTATTTGTAACTCTGCCATGAATTATTGTCCCCGATTCTCTTGTGCTACAATTTTTTCAGGAACCAATAGCTGGGGAAAAATATACTGATAGAGTTAAAGGAGATCTCATTTTCTTTTCTGTATTGTTTTCTTAAAAGATAAAAATGGCAATTGAGATCCTAATGGGACAATGAATTTCATCTGCATAGGCTATGCATTGCTATCTTTATAAAGAAACCACAAAGCAGAATGTATCTTTTTTTTTTTTTAATTTCACAAACACAAAGAAATTCTTTGGAAATTGCCACACTTCTTGATAAAGCTGATAAGCTGTCACAGTTCAAAATCCAAGTTGCTCAGACCAGCCAGCTTAGAGACATCCTGGAGACCTGTGTTAGATTCTATTGTTCTTGCCCTAGCCAGTTTGGCTCAGTGGATAGAGTGTTGGCCTGTGGACTGAAGGGTCCAGGGTTCGATTCTGGTCAAGGGCACATGCACAGGTTGCGGGCTTGATCCGCAGTAGGACACATGCAGGAGGCAGCCAATCAATGGTTCTCTCTCATCATTGATGTTTCTCTCTCTCTCTCTCCCTCTCCCTTCCTCTCTGAAATTAATAAAAAATCTATTTAAAAATATTTTATTCTCATTTGCTTCGTTTTACAAGACATCTAATCCATTTACAGCCACACCAACCAAAATTCAAACACTTCTGTCACCCTCATTGCTGCTACTTTGGTCAAAGCCACTAGTAAAACTGTCTCCTCGCTGATCTCCCAGCATCTGCACTTGTGTTAAGAATAGACTGGGGGAAGGGATAGGGCCCTCTATTCTTAACACGATGGTCAGAGTGATCCTTTTAACTGCAAGTCAAATCACTCTATCACAGGCAGGATTCTAAGATAGCCCCAGGATTTCTATTCACTGGTCTATAATTCCTTATCCTACAATGTGGGCAGGAACTGGAAATATGATATCACCCTGGTGAGTCGGTGACTAGTGAGTTGACTTTGAGTTCATCTACTGGTAGAGTGTGGAGGTGGGACAGACCTAATCACCTTGAACCCTTTAAGGCACTTGGATCTTCTTGAAGGAGCAATGGAGAGGGCCATGTGGGAGCTGAGAGTGGTGTCCAGACAACAGCTAGGAAGACAATGGGGACCTGTCATTCGGCGACAAGAACATTAATTATGTCAATAATCCAGGGGTGTTTGGAAGTGGATCTTTTCACAGCGCAGCCTCCTAATGAGGCACAGCCAGCCCACGTTTCTATTTTAGCCTCTAAGACCCTGAGCAGAGGACCCAGCTAAAACATGCCTGACTCCCAGCCCACAAAAATTGTGAGATCATGAGTGTGTGGTCATTTGTTACATAGTAATAGAAAACTAATACACTCTCCTCTGTTCAAATCCTCCTAAGTCCTCCCACCTCACTCAGATAAAACCCGGATCCTTCCAATGGCCTACGAGCCCAGTCTGAGCTGGTCTCCCCACTTCTCTGGCCTTTTCTATACACCTGACTCTCTCCTTCACTCTGCTGTGGTCACACAAGTTACTCCCTGCTGCTCAGAAATGCCAGACATGTTCCTGCCTCAGGGCCTTTGCACTCACTGTTCCCTCTGCCTGAAATACTTACTCTCTCCCCCCAAATATTGAACTTTTTCCCTCCCTCTTCACCTTCAGGACTCTGCTCCATGTCAGTATCCTCTGAGGAACACCAATCCCACCATTCCTTTCCTCACTTTCCTTCTTAGCACCAGCCACCTCATGACTTATTCTACATACATTTTATCTTTTTACTGATTATCGCTAACAAGAAGGTGAACTCCATGGTGTCAGATCCTTCATCGCTCCTAGAGTCCAGAATGGTGCCTGGAACATAATAGATGCTGACTAAGTCACGAATGAATGAATGATGAATGAATCAGTGTTTAATTGGGAAACTGGGCAAAACAGAGCAGTCATGAAAGCCCCAATGCTAACTGAAATGGACCACATGAAATTTAGTGGCAAAAACTACAGAGTTCCATGCAATCTTTTTTTTTAAGCTCCCAATCTTCATGCTTTTTGAAGAAACAAAATAAACACAGTTTCATCGGTCTCCAGTCTTTTTAAAATGAGCCTTTCTTTGCCTGCTCAGCAGTCACTGGAGCTCCTGGTCCCCTGGACGCCCATCTGGTCGTGGAGTCGTTTGCACTTTGGAGAAAGCGAGGCCGATGTGAGAAGTTGCTGCCTCTGTCGGTCAAGGCCAAGATACACAGCACCAAATGTCAGCCAAAGACGGGCCGTGTAATAAGGGGCTGCTGTGCTGGAACATTTTGCTTAATTGGAAGGCGAGGTTAACAGCAATGAGGAAATTAACATGGACGTCCAACGGCTTATGAAGCAGATGCTGGAAAATAAATAGAGCAGAGGGCGTCCAACTAGCTCAGCCTGACTGTCATTTACTTAGTTCTTAGAGTGACGGAGCAACATGGGGGGAGCGGGAAGACGTGTTTACAGAAAGTCACGGCAGTGGAGTAGGGTTGAGGATTCCGGGGGAAGTCCAGTTGCCCACTCTCCAGCTGTGCGGCCCTTGGCGAGGTCCCTAGATGACCCCTCCCCAGTTTGTAAACATGGGACTCCATTGAAGAGAAGCCTTGCTGCCTGTGTAAGCCCCTGAGGTTTGGGGGGTGTTTGTCTTGTCTGTCCTGATGGACGCAGATTCTCCTGTGGTCACCAGAATAACAGCCCCTGCAAAGCTGTCCACATCCTAATCCCCAGAGCATGTGAGCATGCTATCTTACACGGCAAAGGGTCTTGGGATAGGGAGACTAACTGGATATTCAGATGGGCCCAGTGTGATCTCAGAGTCCTTAAAAGAGGGATGCCAGTGTGGCTCAGTGGTTGAACGTTGACCTATTAACTAGGAGATCACGGTTCAGTTCCCCACATGCCCAGATTGTGGGCTCAATCTCCAGGAAGGGGCATGCAGGAGGCAGGCGATCAATGATTCTCTCTCATCATTGATGTTTCTGCCTCTCCCTCTCCCTTCCTCTCTGAAATCAATGAAAAATATATTTTTTTAAAAAAAAAAAAGAGGGAGGAAGGTGGATCAGAACCAGAAAAGGTGAAGTGACCAAAGAAGTAGAGAGAGATGGGAAGATGCTGCACCTCTGGGGTGAGGATGGGGGATGCACCATGAGCCAAGGAAAGCAGGTGGCTTCTGGAAGCCAGAAAAGGCAAGAAAATGGGTTCTCCCTAGAGTGGCCCTGTCGACCCATTTTAGACTTCTGACCTCCACAACTGCAAGAGCATAGGCTTGTGGTTTAGGACACCACGTTGTGGTCATTTGTTCCAGAAGGAATTTGAAACTGATGTCTCCTGGTGTTTTTTGTAAAAAACAAACAAAAAAAATGTCAGGTTTTTTTTTTGTCCATTTCTTTGATATACCTGGGTGTTTCTCAAATTTTGATTTTTAAACAAAGAATGCATCCTATAAAACTGTTTTCTTTCTTTTTTTAAATATATTTTATTGATTTTTTACACAGAGGAAGGGAGAGGATAGAGAATAACCTGGGACCGACCCTTCAGTCCGCAGACCAACGCTCTATCCACTGAGCCAAACCGGTTAGGTCGAAATTGTGTTGTTTTCTTTTTTAAGAGTGAAAATGAAGTTTCTGAAAAATGAAAATTCTGCTTTCTGATTTGAAGAAAATTTCATTCAAAACGTCTGAAATGCCCGAGGTTAAAGACACAGTATCACTCATTCATCCATCACTCCCAGGTTAATATAAAGCTCCGGGTACTTGCCATCCATCCTCCCCGTGACCTTTTTGTTGAATTGGGCCCAGGCACAGTTAGTGGTTGGCTGGGGATGAGAGCTCTCAGACCTGCCTAAAGGAACTCACAGAGATGGGACCCTTATACTGAGAAGAGGTGAACTCCCCTCACCCACCCCGATTTGCCCCGACCATAAACGTGCACTCCTGCCGCCTTGAGATCTGCAGCTGCAGGAAATGGCATGACAGTCACCTTGCAGGGTGGCTCCTGGTCTCAGAGCCCTGATGTCACTTTGCCTTTTGCTCCCGTTTTTAACCCGGGAGGGGGTTAGAGAAAGTCACAAACCACCAGCACAATGAACAGTCCTCAGCCTCACCAACCTTTGTCCAGCCCGTCTGCACACTGCCTGCATTTATGGCTAAACCCCTTCCCTTTTCATCTCTCTCCCCAGGACCCCGGGGCTGGAGCAGGCCGTGCACTAGGCAGGATTCCTAATGGCTGCTTTGATTGATCAGGTCTGAGCCATTCTCCCATTTGGTCAGAAAGGTTACCTAGCTCCAGAAACAATCGGTGGATCACTAATGCATGCAGGCAAGTTTTCACCCTGTTCAGACTCCAGGACATTTTATAGACAGACTGCCAAGTCATTTTAAAGCTGTGAACATTCAAGTGGCTTTTGTAGCTGAGCCCATGCTGAAACATACCAATTTCAAGCCTTTGAGCTGCTCTGATTCTTCATAGCCTGCTAATAGGGATGTGGGGACAGGAAGTCGTGATTAGATGTCTTCCATTTAGGGCAGCAGAAATAGAACATCTGATAGAAATAGATGGAGAGCTGTCATTAACCTTCACAATGACACCTACCTCTACAGGGGCCTATGGAGACACAGGCTGGAAATGCCATCTTTAAAGATATCTCTGAATTTAATGGGCACTCGACTTGGCAAACAGTGACACTGGTCTATGCTAGGGCTCCCTGAATTCCCACTTCAAAGACAATCATTTTTAAGTGGGCAATTGGCACAGGGGGGTGGAGTGAGAATAAGAGGATTGCAGAGGGAAAGGAAAGAGCTCATTAAGGAGTCCTTTTCACCATTCACTCCAAGAGGATGAAAGAATGGAAAGTTAGCGAAAGCCCAGCGTTCATCAGAAATTCATTCTCAGAAGCTGACATTTATTCTGAGCAGTGACTATTACATGTTCATACTAAACCTCCCATTTTGAGTTTCAAGCACACAACCCCCCATCCTCTAGTAACTATACCCCAGTAGTCACTCTCCATTTCTAGGGTTCAGCCTGAACTTCAGGTCTGGGTCTAAGGGTGGGACATGTAACCTGGACTGGTCAATCAGATGGCCAGTCCCCAGACCCGGAAGTGATTCAGGATGAGCACACAAGAGCGGATCCAAGCAGAGTGAATCCACTGTCTGAAGCAGAGGGACTGGAAAAGATGGTCCCTGGGGCAGGCTGCTGGGTGTCCCCACCCCTCCCCACTCCACCCCCCAGCAGAGCCCCGCCCCCAGTCTAGAGGAGGACAGTACATTACTTGCTCTCCCATCATCCTTTGCCATGAGTCCTGGTCACATGACCCAGTCCAGCCAGTTGCATCTGAGGGAGCTCCTATGGGGTTGGGGGAATGGGATGAGGAGGATCATGGGAAAGAGTTGCCTAATATGGAAAAAGAGAGATGTGCTTGACAAGAGGTTTCCTTTTCTACTTTCCATGGATGCCACCTGTGAACACAACATGCTTAGAGATGGAGCAATTTGGGAATATACTAGAAAGACTAACAAATCTACTCAGAACCTTACATTTTGAGTTCCTGAATCACTCTCAGAATTACCATAGTCTTCGGGTTAAATGTGTGGGGTGGGATGGGTGTGGGGAGAAGGAAATTCATATTTAAGCTACTTTCTAGATTGAGTTTTTATTATTCCAGTCAAATTATTTTAAGTAAAATAAAAATATGGATGGTTTGGGAGCTATCCCAAGCCATTTAACCACCCCAGAGAGCCCAGTAATGACGCTATCATAAGCAGAGCTGACATAAAGAGAATCCTGATGACATTGTTTGAGCTCCTGAATCCACCAATACCTAAAGCCTTGCCTCTGAAATTTTCAGGTACATGAATCGATGCTTTTTACTTTTTCTTAAATTAGGGTTGAGTTCCTCTTACAATTTACTACCTTAAAATTTAAAACTTCTACATAGTAACAGGCCATTTAAAATGTAAAGATATATGCCCAAAGATATTCTCTACAGTATTATTTATAGTGGCAAAATTAAATGAATAAAAGGATGAATACACAAAAAGAAAATATCTACAACAGAATGGTTAAGTCAAATATAGCTCATTTATACTATAAACCTCATACTACTTATATTATGTACTACAATGGCATCATGTAAAGGAATAAGGTAGGCCAACGTGTAGTCACAGAGGATTATATCCAAAACATCTATAGTGTGAATAAAGAATAATATTTATATAGATACTAGATGCACAAAATTCATGCAAGAATAGGCCTTCCTTCCCCCAGCTGCTGGCACCAGCTTCCCTCCAGCACCCGGAACCCGGGCTTCCCTCGCAGCCCTGGCTTCGTCCGGAAGTTTGTCTGGAAGGACATCCAGAAGGCCGTCCAGTCTAATTAGCATATTATGCTTTTATTATTATAGACTAGAGGCCCAGTGCATGAAATCTGTGCATGGGGGGAGTGGGTGTGTGACCCTCAGCCCAGCCTGCACCCTCTCCAATCTGGGATCCCTCTCACAATCCAGGACTGCTGGCTCCCAACCGCTTGCCTGCCTGTGAGCCTGATCGCCCTCAACTGCCCTGCCCTGCTGGCCCGGTCACCCCTAACTGCCCTCCCTTGCCAATCTGGTCACCCCCAACTGCCCTGCCCTGCAGTCCTGGTCGCCCCCAACTGCCCTCCCCTGCAAGCCTGGTCCCCCCCAACTGCCCTCCCCTGCAGGCCTGGTCCCCCCCAACTGCCCTCCCCTGCAGGCCTGGGTCCCCCTCAGCTGTCCTCCCTTTCAGGCCTGGTCCCTCCCAACTGCCCTCCCGTGCCGGCCATCTTGTGTGTTGGAGTGATGGTCAATTTGCATATTACTCTTTTATTAGATAGGAAGATATTCATATCTTATACATATGTGTATTTTCATGCCCATTTTATAGAGGTATGCACATAGAAAATAGTCTAGAAGAATTCATATTGGAATAGTAATAGTGCTTAGTATGAGAAGTTGAATATGTTTGTGAGAGAGGAGAGTATTTTTACCCTATACACTTCCAAACCATTTCAATTTTAATAAGAATATATGTTTATATTACTTATGAAATTAAAATTAAATGCTCCCCCCCAAAAAAAAAAATCTAAAATGTCTGTGTTGTTCTAAGTGGGTTCTACTTAATATAAACCATTCCCTAACAAAGAAAGAAAACTGAAAGGCAAAAGGCAGATTGGGCACTTGGATGTTCAGCACTGAAGCTGGCAAGTTCTGCTTAGCTGCCTGTCCCTCTGTCCTCAGTCTCCAGCCAGCCCATCCAGAGGCACCTTGTCCTCGGCCTAGCCTGGTCCTACACAGGCGGGACCCGCCTCTGCTCCCTGCCAGCAAGTCCCAGCACCTTAGAGTGGGTCTCTAAGCCCCAAGCTGGACATAGTCTTTTTGCTGAGACCTTCTGGGCCTCGTGCCAGCCTCATCCAGCCTGGACTAACTCCTGTCTTGAAAGGAATCAGCTGCACCTCCTTCAATGAGCCTCCATCACACCTGGGAAATAAGAAGTTAGATTAATCTGCTCCTTATACATAAAGCTGTCACTCAAGACAGTATAATAATTCAGTACAATGCACCAAACTAGCCTGGCCAGCGTGGCTCAGTGGTTGATCATTGACCTATGAACCAGGAGGTCACGATTCGATTTCTAGCCAGGGCACATGCTGGGATTGCAGGGTCAATCCCCAGTAGGGGGCATGCAGAAGGCAGCCGATCAATGGTTCTGTCTCATCATTGATGTTTCTATCTCTCTATCCTTCTCCCTTCCTCTCTGAAATCAATAAAAATATATATTTTTAAAAAGCACCAAACTAGCCAACATGCTCACTGTTCTAGAATAGTCTCAACATGCTCACTTTCTAGAATAACAAGGTTTGCAGCGACTACAGTAGCAGGCCCTCTTCACGTACTTGCTCACTATTTGAGGAGAAGAATGTCTTGGCTGCTCTGAGAACAAACTCTCCTCGTGTCCTGGTCAACAGTGCCTCTCTGTCTCTCCTTGGCACCGACCTGGCATCATACCCCAGGACAGATAGAAAATGTGGGGGAGATGGGAGATCCTGCAGGGCCTTGGTCAGCTCGGCTGCTATAACGGAGTACATAGACCTGGCGGCTGGTAAGCAACTTCTATTTCTCACAGTTCTGGAGGCTGGAAGTTCGAGATCAGGGTATCATCTTGGTCAGGTTCTGGTGAGAACCCCTTCCGGGCTGCAGACTTCCATCTTCTCGTTTCACCCTCACTTGGTGGCGGACAGAGGGGAATGAGCTCTCCTGTGACTCTTTAAGGGCAGAAATCCCACTCACAAGGACTCCACTGTGCGGAGCCCGCATGGCCACGGGTGAGCCTGAGGGGGGCCGGTGAAGGATGGAGAAAAGACAGACAAGAGAAGAAAGCTGGGCGCTAGGTGGAACGCTGCCCTCTCTGATGGAGAAACAGAGCCACGGCCTGCAAGCCGAGTCTTTATTTTACAGGCAGATTCCACGAGGCAAGGTAAGGGCATGGTTACAGCGTTCTCGCGGGTTTCGAATCTACTCAGTTACATGCACCTGATCAAGCTTTGTTTACTTGCTGCACCTCCCACAGCCCATATCACTCAGCCACATGGGACCACAGGTTCGGACCATAAGGTCAAGCTTACAACTATAGGCTTTGGCTATAATTGTGCTGGGACTTGCACATGGCTTTGCCCCGAGAGGATCGTGCCCTCTCATTAGTCCCAGGCTTGAACCTGTCCAAACGCTGTAGCCGCTCTTCACACTCCACCCTCATGACCTCATCTAATCCCAGTCACCTCCCAAAGGCCCCACCTCCTAATACCATCATGTTGGGGGAGGGGAGGGGTTCCACATATGAAGTGGGGACACAAACAGTCAATCCATAACTTCTTGTAATATCGTTGGCTTTTACTCTGAGGGAGATGAAAAGCCATTGGCTGCCTTGAGCTAAGTGGAAGGAGATGACTCAACTGTTGGCAGGCCCCTGGGGGGCGGGGGGGCCCTATGGGAGTAGACAGTCTACAGGCACCCGGAGAGGAACAGGAGACCAGTGGGGAGGCACCTGCAAGAACCCACGATGGAGGTCAGGGCCATGGTGGTGGAGGTGGAAATGTGGAGAAGCAGACAGATTCTGGATCTGTTCTGAAGGTGGAGACCACGGATTTGTTGCCAGGTTGAGGTTGAGGAGAAACAGAGAGGAATGAGGGATGACCGTGGCACAGGGCTCCTGGGCACAGCTGCTCTAAGGAGGGAGCTCTGAGACAGAGATGTCCTGAGAAGGAGGCCAGACAGTCACTCAGACCTGTGACCCCACAGCTGTCCATTCTTCTGCCAGGACTTTCTTGTCCTGCACTATAATCATCTCTTCGCATGTCTCTCCCAGCCGTGGGTTCTCAAGGGCAGGAAGGCCTGTGCCCTCCATCTCCCTGGGGCTGGTGTCACAATCAGGGCCTGGAAAACAGAGCCCTCAGTTTGTGGAAGAAATAAATAGCAGGTAGAGAGAGGCTGAGCAGACATATATATGGTGGATGCAACCAACCATAAAATTCTCAGCAAAAAGTAAGAAAATAGGAAAGGGAAAAAATCTAGCTTGAGTCAGATTTTTTTTAAAAACCATGTTTTGTTATTGTTCTGGCTGTTTTAAACAAGTGCTTGGCGACTTGGCATATCCATTAGAACTAAGACGTGAATCCCGCTGATCGGTCTTAGGAATCTAACTTGGGGAAGACACACAGGTGCACACACACAAAGATGCTCACTGCAGGCTTGTCCAGAAGAGGCAAAACCTGGGAAGAACCCAGATGTCTACTAGTATTATCAAGCAAATGAATAAACAATTATGGCACTGATATTACAAAGGAATACTATACAGTGAACAAAAGAAAAGTTCAGAACCATATGTATCAACATGAATCTCAAAAACAAACTGTTGAGTGAGAAAAGCAATTAGGAAAATGATATAGCATGTTTCCATTTACATGTAACATCTACACCAAAAAGATACCTGTTGTTTTTATTTAATTATAATTTTTATCAAAGTCATAGTGGATTATAGGATGATAGGTCTGATAACTAAAAAACTGCAGGTCACAGAAAAAGAAACCATCAACAAAACAACAAGAACGCCCACTGCATGGGAGAACAAATTTGCCAATGTTATCACCAATAAGGGTTTAATCTCCAACATTTGCAGGGAACTCATACAACTTAACCAAAGGAAGATAAACAACCCAATCAAAAAATGGGCAATGGACCTAAATAGATACTTTTCAAAAGAAGACATGAGGAAGGCCAAGGGACATATGAACACATGCTCAAAGTCACTAATCATCTGAGAGATGCAAATCAAAACGACAATGCGGTACCATCTCACACCTGTCTGAATGGCTATCATCAACAAATCAACAAACGACAAGTGCTGGCAAGGATGCAGAGAAAAAGGAACACTCGTGCACTGCTGGTAGGAATGCAGACTGGTGCAGCCACTGTGGAGAACAGTATGGAGTTCCCTCAAAAAACTAAAAATGGAACTCCCATTTGACCCAGTGATCCCATTTATCTACACTAATAAAAGAGAAACATGGTAATTAGCGTACGACCGCTACCCTTCCCATTGGCTAATCAGCATATCCTTATGCAAATTAACTGTCAGCCAAGATGGCAGCCGGCAGCCATGCACTGAAG
>NW_005355881.1:1673951-1727086 GCF_000412655.1 Myotis brandtii | reverse complement strand
TATCCCAAGAAACCAGAAACACCAATCAGAAAGGATATATGCACCCATATGTTCATAGCAACACAATTCACCATAGCTAAGATATGGAAACAGCCTAAGTGCCCATCAGTAGATGAGTGGATTAAAAAACAGTAGTACATCTACACAATGGAATACTACACTGCAATAAAAAAGAAGGAATTCTTACCATTTGCAACTGCATGGATGGAACTGGACAGCATTATGCTAAGCGAAATAAGTCAGTCAGAGAAAGATAAATAGCACATGATCTCACTCATTTGTGGAATATAATGAACAACATAAACGGATGAACAAAAACAGATCCAGAGACAGAAGCATCAATCAGACCGTCAAACCTCAGAGGGAAGGTAGGGGAGGGTGGGGGCAGGGGGAGAGATCAACCAAAGGACTTGTATGCATGCATATAAGCCTAACCAATGGGCACAGACAACAGGGGGTAAGGGCATGAGTGGGGGTGGGGGGGCAATGGGGAGGATAAGGACACATATGTAATACCTTAATCAATAAAGAAAAAAAGGAAAAAATAAATAAAAAACTGCAGGTCCCTACCCCACCATGCACCACTGATTTCTGTTCTCCAGAAATAACCATTTTTAGCAATTTTAGCATTTCTATGAGTATCTACCTTCGTATTTTTTCAGTAATATGTTTATGTTGCTACTTGTTCATTTTTTCTGGGTCGTTACCTACTGTTTTCCTTTTGCAAAAGAAAATTATGAGGATTTAGTTCTTAGATCAGCCCTGCTCACACCATATAGAGCATGGGCTCTGGAGCCAGACTACCTGAGTTCAAATTCTGCCCAGCAGGTGACCCAGAGTAAGTCATTCCACCCCTCTTGGTCAGAGTCTCCCCAGCTGTAAGGTGGGAATGATGAGTATGTGCCTCGCAGAGTGGCTGGGAGAATTGGACAAGTGAACATGCAGGAAACACAGGGAACTAAGCTCATGAGCCTAAGGAAATGCTCGTTAAACAAATAAAACAGTTTGCAGCACAGGTTCCCTCTTCAGCCGATTTCGGCCCATGGCCACCACTAAGCATCTGCCCTGGTCCAACCTCCTTACTCTACAGATGAGGGCTCGTTTGGGGCCCAGAAAGAGGAGGGCACCTGCTCGGGCATGCAGACAGCTCCTTGGTCCTAGAAAGGTCTAGGACTGGAATTTCCTTTGGATGCATTTCAGCCATTAAATCCGTGTGCCCTGGAAGCCAAGCAGCTCATTTCCGTTGAAGACAGAGAGGTCAAAGCTCCCTCAAACTATAGATACTCCTCTAATTGCCTGGCCTGCCCCGAATTCATCGTGATCATTAGCAGAGCCCCCTGTGCTCCGGCTGAGAGAGGAGAGGGAGGCCCAGACATATCATTGCTCATCTAAATTTTTAATAATGCTCCGATCTTCAGATCATCGGGGTAATCAAACCCAAATTAGCCTGATACTCAAAGCCTCAGAATAACAAGGGGAGTGAAAGGGATAATGTTTCTTTAATGAAAATTTCATCAATGCAGATTTCTCATTGAATGTTAAGGGTCTTGGCGTGACGCCAGCATCAGAGCAGACTGCTGTGACATTGACCTTTGTCCCTCAGAGGGAGACCAAGTGCAGAGTCTGGCTGACTTCACCTGCTCAGAGACAACCCAGGTGGCCGTCCTTGCAGCTCAAACGAAGGAAGACCTTGAGCCAGGGGGCAAGTCAGCTCAACCCCCAAACCCCACCCCCCCCCCCCACCCCGCCAGTCCTTCCCAGGTTCCTCTCCAAGCTCCAGGCCTCAGCCCCCCACTGTCCCCCACCTGCTCCTCCTGAGGCCTCCCATACCTGGCTCAGTAGCACCTCCCTTCTCCAACTGCTCAGGCCTCATCCTGGGATTAGTTTGCTTTCCTCTTCCTTCCTCCATTCCATCCACCAGCCTGGCCGTCACAGATAAATCCCAAAGCTGGCATTGGCAACCCTACAGTGTTACCCTCCCCACCCCATGGTGGCCTTCTCATGGGTCCAGCTGCTTCTGTCCTCATCCCCAGTCTATCTGTACACAGGGTCTGAGAGTCCATATAAAACTCAGAGCACATCACCCCTCTGCTCAGACTTGTCCCATGGCTCCGGTCATGCACAGTGAACGTTAACATCCTTGCAGTGGTCTACAAGGTCTTACATGGATCCAGCTATGTCACCTGACCGCAGCCGCACACAGTCCGCCTCCCACGTCCCTGCAGCCACTCTGACCCTCCCTGCTCCTCACCAGCAGGCTTCGCACTGGCTGTGCCCTCTGCCTTGAACCATCTCCCTGCCCCCTCCCACCCCCCCCACAGGATCCATGTGTCCCTGCCTCGTTTCCTCAGGACACTTGTCACCATCTCAGTGAGTCCTTCCCTGGGGGGGGGGAGGGGGGGTCCACTTAACCACTCCTATTACTCCCTCGCTATCCTGCTGCACTGCTCCTGGCCGTCATCACCACTGGCCCATTATATCCCTGATCATGGATCCTTCTCATGTTCGTGGTCTCTCTCGCTGGCTAACATGTGAGGGATCTAGGACCTTGTTTGCTTTTCTTCTCTGCTTCCTTGAAGAGAGCTTAGTGCCCAGAAGGAGTGCAATGTGATTTGCTGGGTGAAGACATACATCAGAGCAAAGTTGGACATGCCTTTTAGAATAAGTACTAATGGAGCACCTACTACGTGTCAGGCTGGTTCAAGGTCCTGGAACACACTAGAGCAGCGGTCACCAACCTTTCGGACCTCACAGACCACTGGTTGGCAACCGCTGCTCTAGAGAAGAAAAGAGAAAGAGGCCCTGCCCTCGTGGGATGACCTGACCTCCACGTGGACACTACTCAAGCAAGCAGGCAGCTGACCAGCATCAGCTGCAGACAGAGCTGGGGGAACGCACTTCCACAAACAGGCCCTCTGGGCTGAGCTCTAAGAATGAGAACAATCCACCCATTTCCCATTTGAAGATTGGGTGAGGAGTGCAAAGGGTTAGCTTTTCCTAAAAAAAAAAAAAAAAAAAGGAAGAGGCCTTTGCCTTCAGCCACAGTGACCAAGGGGGACAATATGAGATGGTGGGAGTCCTTCTGGGCCTCATGATAATAATAGCAACTAATGTTCATTGAAATTTACTATGTGCCACTTCACATATATCATCTCATTTAATCCTCACAACAACCTGAGAAGGTAGGTAGCGTGATTAGCCCCATTTTACAGATGAAGAAACTGGTTAATTCGTCATTACTCAGCCAGTTGCAATAGTGCTCTTTAACATGATAATGCTCCAAACCCAGTGACTTACAATAACCCAGACTTCTCAGGGCACATTGCCGCCGGTCCTCTTTTTCCATGAGTTAAATTCTTGAGGGATTTGCCTCACCCTGTTCTTGCCCAAGTCCCTCTGACCAGCTGACCATCAGATTTGGGGCTCACCTGCTCTCTAGCCATTCAGACCTCCTCGTCCTCAGGGGAGCTGTTCCATGTCATGAGCTGAACTGTGTTGCTTTTAGTCACTTACCTCTGCCGAGCCGGCACAGCCATGGGTGAACCTGTTGGGGGCGGTGAAGGATGGAGAAAAGCTGGGTCTGGGTGACATGCTGCTTCTCTGATGGAGAGACAGAGCCACGGCCTGCAAGCCGAGTCTTTATTTTACAGGCAGATTCCACGAGGCAAAGTAAGGGCGTGGTCAAGATGTTTACAATCTTCTCATGGGTTTCAAATCTACTCAATGACATGCACCTGATCAAGCTTTGTTTACTTGCTGCACCTCCCTCAGCCCATATCACTCAGCCACGTGGGACCACGGGTTCGGACCATAAGGTCAAGCTTGCAACTATCGCCTTTGACTATAATTGTGCTGGGACTTACATGTGGCTTTGCCCTGAGAGAAGCATGCCCTCTCATTAGTCCCAGGCTTGAACCTGTCCGAACGCTGTAGCCGCTCTCCACGCTTAACCCTCTGACATATCGGTGCCTTTTGTCACTAATTTCCTAGGCAACGTGTCAGGGGAGAAGCAGCCCTCACAACCACACACAACACCCAAAGCGGGCGCCCTCCTGACAGAGCAGCACCACTCAGTCTCAGATGTGGAGAAAACCACCTTCCACCTGAGGCTCGGGTTACCACTCGCAAAACAAGTGGGTTTTAGCTGATTTCCAAGGGCTCCTCTGACTGGAATGTCCTATGACTTCCATATGTTAGAATTCTTAAGATTCCATTCTATTCTTCTTCTTGCTCTTTTAATTACTCAACAAATACAAATCAATAACTCATTCTGTGGTTGGCTCTGTTCTTAGAGCAGAAATGCAACAGCAAACAGACAGCCTTCCTCTCTCATGCGCTTGCCATTCCCGTGGGCACAAATGACAGTAGAATGGTATCATATGAGTAAATCATGTTCAGACGGTGACAAGTTCTGTGCAGGACAGGGGGACATGACATGGGGGTGCAGAGGGCTTCTTCACACAGGTGGTCGGTCTCTGTAGTTGACAGCTGAGAAGAGAATAGAAGGGCATGAGGAAGCAGGTCTTAGAGAGAGCTAGAGAAGGAGCATTGGGGGGGTGGGGAGGTAGCATGTGCAAAGGCCCTGAGGCAGGAAGACTTGGACTTTTGGAGGAAGGCCAGTGTGACTGGAATGGAGGAAGTGAGGGGGACAGTGGGGGGAGAGGATTTGGGGAAACCTGCAGTGATTGTGCCAGGCCTTCTAGGACGTGGTAGAGGTGGGTCCGCTGCCTTCCAGGTGCTATGGAAGCTGCTGAAACATCTACTGGGGTGACAGGGTCTCACTAGTATTTTACAGAGCTCCCTTTCCCTCTGAGTGCCTGTAGAGCAGCAGTTCTCAACCTTCTGGCCCTTTAAATACAGTTCCTCATGTTGTGACCCAACCATAAAATTATTTTCGTTGCTACTTCATAACTGTAATGTTGCTACTGTTATGAATCGTAATGTAAATATCTGATATGCAGGATGGTCTTAGGCGACCCCTGTGAAAGGGTCGTTCGACCGCCAAAGGGGTCACGACCCACAGGTTGAGAACCGCTGTAGAGAGTAGGTGCCAACTCAGGTGAAAGCACAGGGATGGAGGGCAGCGGACAGCCTGGAAGTGGATTTTAATTTAGTGCATGTGATGGAGAGAGGGCCTGAGGATGACAGATGCTGGTCACAGGCCTGAGCGGCTAGACCACTTACTGAGAATGGGAGCACTGGGTCTTCGCTAGTTTTGTTGAAAACTTGCCAGATCTGAAAGCCTGAGCAGCTGCGGGGCCTCCCTCAGCGCCCTGAGCACGCAGGGACCCTCTTTAGGTCACCGCGCCCCGGGCCTCGGCTGGGGACTGACCCCATCCAGATGTGGAGGCAGCAGGGAGCCCAGCCTCTGACGGTGGTCTAGGCAGAGCCAAGCCCAAGATTCATGGAGGAAGCTGAGGCGCCAGCGATCCTTCAGAGAGCACCTCACCCATCACCATCCCCCACAACCCCAAACCACAGGAGGAGGAGTGGGGTTCTCATGGAGGAGGCTGCGTTCTCACAGGACCCTGCGGGGCTGCCATTTGGACTTGAGCAAGGCTGTGCTCTCAGCCCCAGCCTCCTCCATGAGCCCGTGCTAGAGACTGGGAAATAAATTTAACTGCAAAAAAAAAAGTCAAGATTTTGATGCTGGGTTTAATCAAGGGCCCATTTTTCATTGGTCCAGCTGCAGTACTTCTCAGAAGACTCAAGGCGTTCGGTTTTTACATTAATACTTTTTTTTTAGTGCAATTTAGAGAAAGAAGAAAGAGGAAAAAAGGGGGAGAGAAAAGTGAGCAGGAGAAAGAGGACTTTCAACATCCATATGAGAAAGGATAGGTTCTCAGATCTCAGTCCAGAGGTTGCACTGACAGGACACACACATTCAGCCGTTTTTGCCGTTTAAACTCTGAAGATGTCGGGGGCTCAATGTCAGATGCTGGGCAGAGAAACATGCACATAAGAACCGAGTTTTGTCTGCATTATCCCTTATGGGACGTTGGTAACTTTTTCTCCTCGGCATCGGCCTCAGAAAGACCCCTCAGACTTAGCAGCCCTACTGTGTGCCAGTGTGAATGTCTCAGCGCATATCAGGCCATCGCAGCCCTCCCAGGACCTCTGAAGGAAGACCTGCTCTCAGCCCCACTCCCGGGGACCGGAGAGCTTTCTCAGTCAGACCTGCCCTGGGAGGAGGGATGAGAGCCCAGTGCATTCCCATCCACCAGCCCCTCTTTCTCCAAAGAGACACCCTGAAGGAGTCAGCCGTTTCATATTCTGGGCAAATAGATGATTTGTTCCCAGTTGTCGTTGGCCTTCGGGGGACCCAACCTGGACGTACATAGAGGGTTCTCAAGGAGGGTGGGCCTGGCTTTCCTGGATGAGTCCACTTCTGGATGGAGCCGGAGTGGGGACCTGGCACCTCGAAGCTCCCTTTGTCTCCCAGGTGAGACCCTGTGCTGATCCTGCTGGCTTCTCGCCCACCTGCCCCCAGCCAACCACCGCCCGGCACACCCCACAGTCAGAGCAGAGAACGGACAGCCACAGGCAGCAGATCCTCAAGAGGCACCCCGCCAACATTGAGAAGCGAACGCCGGCCTGTGTGTGAGAACCTGAGACCTCCTCGCTGTGGGTCATTGTGCCTCTTCCCTGGCAACAAATAATTAAAACTGAAAAACAAGGGCATTGTGTTCTGATGATCTGGAGCTTCTTTCATTATTACACATATCCAGTGACACAAAGCAGTATACGCATTAAGCGAAGCTTCAGCGTCAGTGAAAAAATGGTTTTGTCAAGACCCTGCCTTATCTTTCTCTCAAAGACAACCCTCGTCCTCGTGGCTTCGGCGCATGGAAGCCGCTGGTTGGAAAGACAGGAACATGCGAAGGTCTTTTTTCCCCTGAGATACAGCGTTGTGATACTTGGATACAAGCAGATTTCATCCACTAACAGCAGATACATCAACCGACAGGAATTACTTATTAGGGGCCATTGGGGAAGCAGGAATAGGAATTATTCTTTCCTTCTAAAGAAATTTTTGTGTTGCGACAGCATCCTAGGAGGCAAACAAGGGAGGGCATGAACATAACTCTAAGACAGAAAGAAAACCACTGTGTTTTTAAAGAAATATGTACACAGTAAGTGAGAGAATGCATAACAGAATGTGTTTATGGATTCTGAGTTGTGCCAAAACCAAAACAATTTTTAAGAAAATATTTGAAGCATCATCGGTAACCTTGAACAGATTGTGTTCCAATGTCTTTAGTATTCAATGGGCCACCCAGGGATTAAAGCAGTATTTAAGAAGGAATGAAAAGTTAAGCTAGAGCTAATGTCCTGAGCTCCTAACCAAAAGGAAAAGTGTGGGGACAGAAAAGAAAGTCTGGATCGAGCAACTGGGTGATGAGTGGGCCTGGGTATGTGCTCAGTGTTGGAGAGGTGCAGAGGGTTTGGGTATGGTCTCCTGTCCCCAAGGATATCACAGGATAGTGGGGAAAACAGATCTATCACCTGAGAGTTACAATTTGATGGGTGATGAAAAACTAATCAGAAAGTGTTATTTGAATACTTAAGTGATAAAGATGAGTGTGGATTTCTATTAGATCTTGGATAGACCCAAAACTTTGCACAATGAGTCCCCTGCCATCTTTCTGGTCTCATTCTATGTGACAACCCCTTCTTGCCCACCGTTCTGAGAACTCCAGCCACTTCGGTCATTTTTAAGTTCTTCAATGTCACCAGTTCTGTTCTACCTCAGGGCCTTTGCACAGGCCGTTCCTTCCATCGTAAATATCTTGTCTTTCACACCTTCAGCCAACTAGCCCCTTCATCTTTTGGGGCCCAACTTAATTGTCACTTCTTCTAATAGACCTTCCCTGATGAAGTATACCCTGTCCAAAGTATACCCCCCGATATTCTCCATCTCACTTCATAATTTTTTTTTCATTCAACACATTTTACGGACTGCCTAACGATATTCCAGGCACTTTTCTAGAAGCCAGAGATAAAGCATCAAGCAAACCAACAAACACTGCGGGGCTTGTGGAGTTTCTGTTTTATGTAGTGGAAGAAAGGAGTAGCCTCAATGGAAACTGCTAGAGAGCATTAGGTGCCCTGGAGGTCAATAAAGCAGGAAGCAGAGAGCAGTGCTCTATCTCTGGCTCTGCTCTGGGGGAACCCAAGTGGAGACACTGTTCATAGCGTTGATCACAAAAATATTGGGGACCCTCTGGGCGTATAAGATGCAGTGGGGTTGAACCCACTTCCCCTGGAATTTGTGATGGTCGCTGGGAACCAGGACACTCACCCGAGGATATATTCTGACATCATCACACACTCTGCTTTCTTTCCTCGGACTACTTGGCTCTTCCAGTTTTACTTCTCTTCCACTTAGCAGCTGTCTGCTTCTCCTGGGCAGCACAATTCACAGGGGAGCTTTATAACAACCTTTACATTCTCCATTCTATGGCGAGAAAGAACAATGGTGGGTGCGTGAGTCTTAACAGAGACGAAAGATGCCCCCTCTTTTGTTCTGGCTTCAGAGACCCTGGGACAACATGGCGGGATCTGCATTGACTCCAGCTACACCACATCCAAGTGGACCCCCCCACACACTTTTTTTTAAACAGTTCTCTAAGAATTTTTTTTTCTCTGCAGGTGATTCATTTTTTCCTCATCCACTTTGAACATATAAAATTCAACATACATCAAACATAGCACCAACTCATTTCAAAGTATTCACCATTAATGAGGGCCCTTTCCAGGCTTCCAAGTGCCCTCTCTTATAACTAGCTTGCAGCATTTTCATAATAAAGAGTAGTTAGCATGCTTTAAATCTTCACTGATTTAGAAATTATTTCCAAGAAATCCACTAGTTGATTTGTTACCAGTATGGGGTGTTTTTTTTTTTCTTCATTTGAAGTCTGCTTTACAAAATCATCCATCTATATAAAACCCTAATATGCAAATAGACCGAACAGTGGAACAACCGAACAACCAAATGACCTTCTCCACCTCCCCCTGCTCCTGAGGGGCAATCGGGGCCAGCAGCCGCCTCTCGCACCCACTGCCAGTGCCGGACCCGCTCGCACCCGTAGCCAGCACCAGAGCCACCACTCGCACCCACTGCCAGCACCCAGCACTGGTCCCGATTGCTCAGTGCCGGTTCCAATCACTTGGCACCATCAACGATCTCTGAGGGCTTCTCCACCTCCCCCTGTTCCTGAGGGGCGATCAGGACAGCAGCTGCCACTCGCACCCACTGCTGGCACTGGCCCCAATCACTCTGCACCATCAGCAGGTGCGAGTGGGGCTGGCGCCATCAGTGCATGGGAGCGGAGGCAGCGGGAGCAGGGCTGCCGGCAGACAGGGGACCAAGGGCCGCAGAGGATGGGCTGAGACCCGCCCCTGTGCCCACCGCAGCCTTGCGGCCCACAATTCCTTTCAAGGTCCATGAATTCGTGCACTGGGCCCCTAGTTTTCTTATCTCCTCCAACTAGAGTAATAGTTGTTAATTCAGATTGTAGCTGAAACAGTGATGACAAAGGTAATGATGATAGTGATGGTGATGCTCATGACAAAGGTGGTGGTGATGGTGTTGGTAGTGGGGCTGGTAATGATGAATATGATGGTGATGTTGATGGTGATGGTGTAGTGGGCGTGGTGAAGGTGATGGTGATGCTGTTGATAGTGGGGATGATGATGATGAAAATGGTGGTGATGTTGATGATAGTGGTGGTGGTGGTGATGCTGATGATAAAGGTGATGCTATTGATGGTGGGGATTGTGATGATGAATATGATGGGTGATATTTAATGGTGGTGGTGGCAGTTCCCCACACTTCGGGAAACATTGACTGAAGATAGGAGATATTAGCTGTGGATGGTTTACTAATACAAAATATTCTTTTCATATTTTAATTCCGTAGTGCATCAGCTTACAATTTTAACCTTATTAAAGTATTCATGGGTAATCACTTAAGAACCTAATTTGAGGACCTTAACCAGTCAGAAACACCTGAACCCAGATGGGTCCTGCCAACCCAACATCGAGGTCGTTACCGGGTCAGGTACTCCTTGAATGGTGCTTCAGAAGTGGTTGTCATGGACGTTTCTAGGAGAAGCATTGTCTCAGCCCAAAGAGAACCATTAGGGATTCCTGACTTGGGTCCACTGTGGAGCTTTTTGGGAAAGAAATCCATGCCTAAACATACACCATGTAGGGGAATCTCCTTCTTAAAAAATGAGCTCTTCTTTATTTACTCTGAGTAGAAACAACTCCAAAGAAGCCCATCGCACCCATCACATCATGAGTAGACATCAGCTTTCACAAAAGTATCTCAGGATGGGCTCACCAGGTGGAAGCTTGCTCTTGCCATCTGTGAGAGGGACCTCCAGACACCTTTCGTCTAAAGCAGGCCAGCCAAGTTCACAAGCCACCTCCACAAGCCAGGCCAGTATCCAGTGACCTGCTTCTATGTGGATGACCAGGAAGAAGACATAAATGAAGTGTTTGCTCACTTGGGAGCCACTGCATCCCAACTTCCCTTTATTTTTCCTCCAAAATAAATAAATAACTCATGCAATACTTTCACCTATCATCTAAGGCAAGAATGAAACAGGTACAGAAATGAATATACTAATCAGGATCCACTAGCAGGCATGCCACCTTCTTTCATTAGAGACTATAATTTGGGTGCTGTGATTTTCAAAGCCAGTGAAATACTAACTAGAAGCATTTCATTTGGCATCACATGGATCCCTAAAATAACATTGCTGGGAATGGATCATTTGATAAAATATTCCTAAACAGTTTCAAGATACATAACGAGGTGGGGTAGATTTTTTTTTTTTTTACAACAAACGTGGCAGAATTTTCCTCCAGTTTCCAACTTTCCAAATGTGATTTCTTTATTCCAAGATGCTTTTAAGCTTGAAAAACTGAGTTTACTGCTTACCTTCCCCCATGCTGAATTGTCTCTTTCACGTTTTGCAGTTCATTTAAAACCTGAGATTGATGACCCCTTTAGTGCTGAGTCACAAGAATAGAAATGGCCAAATTTTCAATTACAGGTGGGGAAAAATGGGATGTCTGGAACTAGTATGCAGGCAACATTCAGCATATTCCTTACAAGCGTAGAAATGATACATGCTGATGACCAAGACTCTCTGGTGCTCCCCAAGAATGATCATTCTCTTGTAGTTTTTTTTCTGGCAATAAGAAAAGGGAGTTAGGGATTTTTTAAATTAAATATTTTTGTCTCTCCACATAGACCAAATGTGCTATGAATTCAATGTCTGGTTCTTAGGATCTTAGCACCATCCATTATTCCTTGAGCCCAAGAACAAGAAGTCCTCAGTAAATTCTTGTTGACAGCTTGATTAATGACTCTAAGAATCAGGAAATGACAGGTCTTGGTGTGGACTGGAATCACTGGGAAAAAAAAAAAGAAAAGAAAAGAAAAGCCTCAATTTCATGAAAAATAACTATTATGGGCTGGATTGTGTTCCCCCCAAATTCATGTTGACATCCTAATCTTCATTTCCTCAGAATATGATTATAATTGGAGTCAGAGACTCTAAAGAGGTAATTAAGTTTAGATGAGGTTATTCGGGTGGGCCCTAATCAATACGATTGGTGTGTCCCTCTAAGAGATTAAGACATGCACAGTGTTGACATCCTGACCTTCATTTCCTCAGAATATGATTGTCATTGGAGACAGAGTCTCTAAAGAGGTAATTAAGGTTCGATGATGTTATTCAGGTGGGCCCTAATCAATACGATTGGTGTGTCCTTCTAAGAGATTAAGACATGCACAGAGGAAAAACCATGTGAAGAAACAGAGAGAAGACAGCCATCCACAAGCCAAGGAGAGAAGCCTCTGGTGAAACAGTTCTGCTGACGCCTTGACCTTGGACTTCCAGCCTCCAGAACTATGAGGAAATACATTTCTGTCGCTTAAGCCACCCAGACCATGGAACTTCGTTGTGGCAGCCCTAGCAAACTAACGCAGTTGCTACCTTGCCTTAAACTGAGGCTCTGTTCTCTGAAAGCTGACATCAGGTACATGCAGGCAGCCCTTGAGTGAATTATGAGAGGGTTTTACATCAAAGTCAAGGATGAGAGACCTTGGAACTTGAACTTAATTGTGCAATTTGTACCTGGTCAGATAGAGCTTCTGTAAAATGCATTGTCCCCAAAGAGTTCCAAATGATTTATAATCTCTAAGAGTAAGAAAAGTAAGCAACCTTTATATACTAATATTTAAAAAACTCCTCCTCCAACTCCCACCAAAGAAAAAAAAAGCATTTATATCATATTATATCATATCTTGAAAACTAAGTCATCTGGGCATCTAAGAAATGCTAAGCCCCAGTTCTTCTGTGGGCCAGCATATCTATTAAGCAGTGTACCCACAGGATGCAAATACTATCAGCTTCTTCCCTGAGTTGTATACACCTGGCAACAAGAGAGTGTGAGTTAACAAAAAAATGAATAAATGAAACAAAATATTAGAAGAACCATGTTTCATTCGTGCTGAGCATGGTGCCAGCTCACTGTTCCCACATCACTGTTTTTCTCACTTCCCTGCTCACGAACCTCCAGCTCACCTTAAATCACCCCCCTCTGAGAGCCCAGCTGCTTTCTCAGACTCCCCAAAGCGTGCCCCACGTCCCTGCTGGCACCCTCTCCTGTGAGGGTCCCACAGCCTGGGCGCGTGGAAGGGAAGGGACGCTCTCCTCTGCACTCATGGCCGCTGGGTGGGGCACAATGGAGGGAGAAATGCAGGAGGGGCGCTCAGGGGCAGACACAGCCCATGTCACATCGACTCCTGTAGAAATTAGAGGTGATTTAACGAGTTGGGGCGTCCAGGCCAATGTCACAGTCTGGGGGTGTTTCTCCCATGTCAACCCTCCAGGAGGGGGCCTTCTGTCGTCCTGAAGCGGGTCATGAGGGGCAGCCCCCTCAGAGAGGACAGTGCTGGGCGCCTCTCCCTCTCCTTGGCCTTGATTGGATTATTAAGAGATGATTGTCTGTGCAGCTGAGAGGAGCAGGGAGAGGCCCCCAAGGCAGCCGAGCCCACCGCCTGTTCAAAGGACTATCAGGCACTTAAGTCTCAGAGGCGATTGGTATTGATTTCTCCTCCAGCCAACCTGCGGGACTCGGAGCCCTCCCTCCAGTGGGGATGAATGCGAGCTGCCTAAAGTGCACCGTGTGGCTGGCTGCTCCACAGACCTGCTGAACCCTGGGCCTGGGGCCCGTGGGGCCTCTCAGGGGCCCTCCCCACAGATGGGGACAAGAACTGGCCCAATGGCCAGATAGACTCAAAGGTCATTGATGATTGCCAACGTCCTGGTGGTTGGTGCGTCCCTGTGGCTGACCATCTGCCTGGCCTCAAGTAGGGGCTCCTGGGTCAGCTTCTAGAGCTCAGCCCCCACTCACCATCCCCTCTGCTTGGGGTCTGCTCAGGCCCTCTCCTTTCTATAGATTAGTCTCTGCATTGGCCAAATGGGTAGATTGACATCCATCCCCTGAATTATCTCAGAGATCAGTGGATGGAAATGTGCGATCCCAGCAGTGGGATCCATGGAGGAGGATGGTGGTGAAGATGCAAAGTGTGGAGCCCATAGCCCCAGCTGCAATCTGTAGAGCCACGTGGTGAGATTGCTTTTATTCATTCTAAAATTAAGCTCATTTATCATAGTAAATTGCTGAAGGAACAGCTGTTGTTTCTGCCTTCCCAGCTTCCAGCCACCATTTTCCCCCCACATTGTTCCAAGTTTTCCTTGGAGAACCTCTCTCCGCATTCCTAAACCTTGTGGCAATTCCCAGAGCTGACCCATTCGTAGAAGACAAGTGATGCAGGTCTGGCCCATCAAGGACGCCATTTTCCTATCATAGCGATTGGCCTAGGGTGGAATGTGACCTAGCCTAGTCCAATGACCACCCGGCCTGGTCAATGACCATCCGGCCTCAGAACAATGAAAAGAAGATCCTCTTCTGGTAGGGCTGTGAGGCTGGTAGAAGATAACATCGCAGTTCCACCTACTATTGATGCATAAACAAATTACTCCAAATTGTAAGAGTTTAAATAACTATTTTTTAATATATATTTTATTGATTTTTTTACAGAAAGGAAGGGAGAGGGATAGAGAGTTAGAAACATCGATGAAAGAGGAACATCGATCAGCTGCCTCCTGCACACCCCTTACTGAGGATATGCCCGCAACCAAGGTACATGCCCTTGACCGGAATCAAACCTGGGACCCTTTAGTCCGCAGGCCGACGCTCTATCCACTGAGCCAAACCAGTTAGGGCTAAAATAACCATTTTATTATCTCATGGGTTCTGTGGGTCAGGAATTCAGACTGATCAGAGCAGGACCATTTATCCCTACACTCCAAGGTCTGCTACTTCTGCTAGGAAGAATCAACAGCCAGGGCTGGAATCATCCAGAATTACCTTCCTTCCATCTGGTGCTGGCTGTTGCCTATCAGCTGAGAGCGCAGCTGAGGCTGCTGTCCTTGGCACCTACATGTGGCCTCTTCTATAGCCGGGCTTCCTGACAGCACGGCGGCCATCGGACAGCATGGCGGCCACCAGACAGCACGGCGGCCATCGGACAGCATGGCGGCCACCGGACATCAGGAAATCTTACCAGCTCAGGGCTCCAAAGGCAAGTGTCCCTGAGAACAAAGCACAAGCCACATTGCCTTTTCTGACCTGGTCTCTGCATCATTCTCACCTCTGCCTATTGATTTCCAGTCAGTCACAAGCCTCCAGATTCAAGGAGAGCGGACCAAGAGCCACCTGTCCGTGGGAGGAATGTCAAGGCCCCACTGCAGCTGAGAAGAGAGGTGGGGATACTGTTGTAGACATCTTCGGAAGATAAACATGGCCACGACCGGTACTTGCAGAAGGAAAGCACCTTCCTGCTGATGAAGCCAGCACAGCAGAAAGTACAACCATGAGACGAAGAGAGAAATCTGAGTCTAATAACACCGTGCCAGCACCTGGGTCTGAAGTCATTACTCTTGGACCTTTAAATTACACGAACCAACAAATTCCCCGCTTGCCTTAAGAGCTAGATTCCAATCGCTTGCAATGAAAACAGCTTTTCAAACTCCAGCTCGGCTCTCCCTTGAACTTGAACTTGAGGATGGTTTTAAAGCATGGCTGACACCTGGTGCAGAATAAGACAGGGACAAACATTTGTCCATGCCGAGTGATTTCTCTGGTACAGAGGTTAGACTGCTAAAAAGGGAGTTTCTCTGGGGTTGGGTATGACTCTTCTGTGGTTTTGTCACCTGTGTAAAATGATTTGCCGGCAGGGTTCTGAGTCCTCTCACTCCCTGCCCGGAAGGTGATATAGATGTATTTGCACTCCCAACAGGGGAGGTAACCCCTTGCAAAGAAGCCTCAGCTGCAGGAATTAAGCAGTCCCAAACTCGCTGTCGTAGGACCAGCGTCCGCGGAGCACCAGAGGAGCACGTGCCTGCAGCTCTCGCAGCCCTAAACCTTCCTCCTTAGGAAAGGGGTGATTCCGCCAGCATCTCCACCTTGCAGGTCTGAGCCCGAAGCTGCTTCTCCCCCTGGGATCTGGATGAGGTCTGTGCCATTGGGAGGGAGATGACATTCACTCACAGAGTCTCACAGCCTGACCACTCCAGGTGCAATCGCATATTTTAGAATGCTTTCTTGAAATCTTCTGATCATTGTCTTAATAGCACTCATGTCCACATAATCCTTCAAAAAGATTGTTGTTGCCAAGGTACCCTTTTGGAGAATGTGCCCAGGGTTAAAGAAATTCCCAGCTTCCCTTCTCCCCAGCCTCCCAGGTAGATGGGACGCATCCCTGGGAGTATCTGGTTAAATACCCAAAGATCTCACCACGGTGAATCCCAAAGGGTTGCCTAGAGGCAGAGTTGTGTGGAAGTCAAGAGGACAGCCGCCTTATCCTCTGACGGCTAAAGACAGTATTCCTCCTGGTCCCACACACATTTGCAGCTAATGGACAGAGTTGGCAGTTGTCAGAAAATGGGCGGCCCCTTTGGGATGGGAACTCGGCACTTGCCAAGCTCGGCTGGCACCATCCGTCAAGGCGAGTTTGTCTCTGGGGGCATCACAGCCAAGTTAGCATCTCAGCTTGCTGCTCTTCAGCTACCTCCCTGAGACAAATCTTTTTAAATTGAGTCTGAGATAGAGAAGCTGGCTGGTGCCTTCAGCTTACCTACTTGTGAGGGCCTCGCTCAGAGAGTAATGGCTGACTTTGCAATCAGCCGGGAACAAAAGGAAATGCTGGGAACCTAATGCATTGGCCTGTGACAGCGACAGTGACATCGGTGAAGGCAAATAAAAGTGGGATAACCAGGAGCAGCTGTGGCCTAGCATGAGATGTTAATATTTAACCATGATATACAGATTTGGTGAACTTCGAAATACCAAAAAAAAAAAGACTCTGCAGAATTCCATTCCAGAACTTGCCATCATTCCCAGTGAATGCAAATTTCCATAAGAATTTTTTAATTGGCCACCAGCATTATGGTTTCACAGCTTCCATATTATAAATTTCACAGATTGCCAAAGCTGCATGTATCAAAACTGAAAACACCTGAGCTTAAAGGAACGCGTCTTCATTTGCCTCATTTGCACAAAACTGGAAGAAGTGTGTCATACCCTCCAGTGCTTAGAAAAGCATTCAATTGCAGTTGTCAATGTACAGTAATCAGCGCACTTTTATAGTCACATTATAATACTCACTTACAGGGACACTCCATTGAAACCTATTGATTGATCAACCCTTTAACCATTTGACAAGTATTTTTTGAACAAATACTCTGTGCAAAACACCGTGAGGTGTGATAACGTGTACAAAGGAATGTGCTACGAGGCAAATGAAGACGAGTTCCTTTCATGCACTGAGGATTCTGCTAGACTCTGAGACTCAGGGGCAAGCAAAACGCAGGTCCGGTCACTGCAGGGGCGACTGAGTGAAGCAGTGCGTCCGCCAAGTCAGTGCTGCCATCTAATTTAGTCAAGGCTTGTGCTGCCTAGGAGATGAGTTAGCGCCGGACACAGGCAACGGTGGGAAACGCCTTCATTTCCTGCAGGTTACTCGCGGGGCGGAGAACGCTGCTGCTCAAGGACACTGAGGGCCGCGCTGCCTGTGAGAACCGTGGCGATGGGCCCTGCCCTGGAGTCAGACCCGCTCACTCCGAATGTGCGCAGGCCATTGACACGCTCCGTGCCTCAGTTTCCCCATCTCTGATGACCGAGCACTCGTGCCTCATTCGTGTAAATGAGACAGTGCATGTAAAGAGCTGTTAAGAGCTGTGTCTGGAGCTCAGAGGGTGGGGCAGGTGGAGGCTGTCAGTGTTGCAGGGTCTCGGGAGGTTTGGGTTTGCCCTGGACCCGTTGATAACTGTCAGACGCTGCAGCCAGCGAGCTGTCCTGAGTAGATAAGGACCGTCCTCGTCAGGGACGTGGCATTGCCTGCAGACGTGGTACCGAGCTGTGAGCCTCCTGGTCTGGCAGCGGCTTCAAAGCCAACAGCCCGAACGTGTGACTGCAGTGCCTGTCCTCCCTGTGCCCTCGCCGCACAGTGTGTGGCGACTCCAGATGCAGAGTCGGGCCAAGGGGTGGCCCTTCTGGCTGTCACCGTCTGTGTGTGAAGGCGATAAACAGATACGAAAAGTGAAAGAAATGTTAAAACAGAAGTGAACGCTGTGGCAGGAAATCCTAGTAAGTCAGGCTTAGAAAAGGCAGCGCTCTCAAGCAGGGACATCCCCCTGCCCCTAAAAGGAGACACAGGGCCATGTCTCAAGACATTTTTGGTTGTCACAACTGGAGGGGATGCTGCTGGGTAGAGACCAGGGATGCTGCTAAAATCCTGCACTGCACAGGAGGCCCCGGCAGCAGAGAATTGTCCAGCTCAAAATGGCAGTGTTGCTGGGGTGAGAAGTCCTGAAGTGAGGGAGCAGGGATGACTGAGGAGAGTGGTTTGAACTGGGTCTGGAAAGAGATGAAAGTCCAGGGAGCAGACAGGAGAGGGAAGCCTTCCAGGTGGGATGAGAGCGACAAAGATCACCAAGGTCTCTCCCACCTCGACGCCTTTGCACCTGCTGCTCCCTCTCTTGGTGTGCCCTTCCCAGGGCCCTCAGAGAGGCCCTCCTTGACCATTTATATGGCTGCATCCATCAGCTCTATTGTCCTTTACATCAATTATCACCTCCCTACACATCATGTAGTGGATGGTTCAATGGGCTTCTTGTCCTGAGACTACAAAGTAATCTCTAGGAGAACCGTGACTTATTTTGTCCCCAGAGCCGGGCCGGGACTAGTGCTCTGCAATTACCTGTTTGTGAATGACTCAGAAGCAGAGCCCTTTCCCTCTAAACTCACAGGTACATCTTTCCTATGTTGATATTGAATGGCCGCATACACCACCCACGTTCTCTATTGGTTCTGAGGTACTAAAGCCTCGGAGCTCTCCTGGGCAAAAAGGACACGGGAAGGTGACATTACCTCATGTGAAAGTTCCCTCTCAGGAGAGAGGGGACCCTGAGTCACCTCAGATGCCCTGTAGGGCCCTCTCTCATTCATTTATTCCTCTCTTTCCAGCTCTCGGCAAACCCACAGCTCTCCCCTGGCTTGCATTTTAATACATTTAACTTAAAGAAACATTAAACACAAATAAAGTGCACTTAGGAGAATGCCTTCGGGAGTTGGCAGGCCTCTGGGCTGAAGTGAATGGGCTGCTATTGGGGTCTCTGTGATGATGGATTATTTATCCCAACCCTGATTGTATTCCTGGTGCCACCAAGACAGAAAGGGGACAGGGTCCCTGCCCGGGGGCTTCCCAGGGAGGAAGGGACCGTCTGTGGGGCTGCAACAAGGTTCCAGCTGAAAAGACAGTGATATGTCATGGCTAAAGGCTTCTCTATACCTTTTGTTATATTTTTAATGATGCCCATTTATTTTCTGATTTAAAAAGCAATAAAAAGTTTATAAAACACTCCTGGACCTAGAGAAAAAATCAAATTGAAATCCAGTGCATTACTGCACATATAAAAAGTCTACCTGATATAAAACTAGGATTTCGCTAACAAATGTACCCTTCAGATCGTCCTTGGTTTTGGCCTCACACTGTATCGTATGCATTTCTCTGTGCCATCAGAGTCCTCAGAAACATCACTGTTAACAGCTGTCAAATATTCCATCCTGTGGTGGCACGAGGAGTCCTCCACTGCTGGACAGTAGGGTGTTGTCTCTCTTTTCTCTCTATTTGTTGTTGTTGCTGCTGCTGTTGTTCTTGTTCTTAGCATAAACAACACTGCGGTGAACACCCTTAGGGATCTTCAGTCACTCCGGTGACCCCTGAAGTTCCCGGGGGAAGAAAGAAACCTGAGCCTGAGTTGGGAGCAAATCCTAAGCTTTCCCAAGGTTCTGTCTGCAGAGGTGGAGGTGAGCAGGAAGACGTGTGTGGAACCCAAGAGCCATCCAGGTGCCACACCTGTGCACCCAGGCACCCCTGGAGAGGGCTCCCACCCCTGCCCAGTGTCATCACCCAGCACCCCCTTCTCAAGGGCAGGGCAGGGCATCTGCTGGATCTGCACTTTCAGCACTAGGAACCCCTGCATCATGGGAAATACTAGATGGTTTGCTGTAATTTCATTTTTTTAAATGTTTTCTTCTCTTATGTTTTCGCTCAATATAAAAAGCGTCTGTTCTAGAGCAGGTGCACGAGGCTCTGAGCTCCATCCGAGAACAGAAGCTCTGCTGAGGCAGAACAAGCCTCTGGTTGCTCTGTCTCCATGGAGAGTGGATGGAGGAGACGCGGGGCTCTCAGAGCTGCTGGGAGGGGAGCCTGCCTCACAGGGACCTGTCTCTTTCCCCCTCTCTCTTAGCAGACAGGAGGATGGTGGGAAATTGATGGACAGCTCCTGTTTGAAACTGGCATGTCCATTGGGCTCTTTGCTCTAAGAAATCAGCTCAGAAATTCTTAAGCTCATTTTGATTTAATATAAAGGCTCCAGCTTCCAGCCTGATAGCTAATACTGAATTGTCCCTTTTATAGCGTTATCCCTGAATGATTTTCACCAGTGGCTTTCCTTTTGGAAGGAGCTGTGTGACCTTAAACTAGTTACATAAACTCTCTGAGCCTCACTTCCTACTCCTGTCCAGTGGGAATGATGAATGACAGGGATGTCCTATGGGGCTGTCAGCCTAAACCGTGAGATGACAGGGAGCAGCCAACCAGACCAGCATGTCTCATCTCTGGGGAAACTGTTCCTGTCGCTTCTCTCTTGACTCCTAACTTCATTCCTAAGAGGCAGGAAGAGAGCTTTTCTCCTCCACCCCCACCTCTGCTCCCACAGAGAAGCCACGGCAGTGACGCTGGTGGTGATTTAATAGCAAACTCCACAATAAGAGCCGTCATCGGGCGGGGACACAGTTGGAGCCTCTCCAGCGAAGGTGTCAGGGTGAACCACGGGAAGCAGAGTGATGTGTGACCCAGAAGGGACAGACCTCCCTGCTGTTTCCTTGTCCCTGGGAGAGGCCAACGCCAGGTCTGACAAATGCGGAGTGAAAACGATTGGAAAGGAGATGAACTGACATGATGTCCACACAGACGTTCTCAGCATTAGTGGGACTTGATGAGCCTTGGCAATTGGATTAGAGAAAAAGGAAACAAACAAAAACTGGGCACGTGCACGGAGTTGGAGCTTCACTGAGCGTGGACCGGAGGATCCTGGTGCTGCCCCCCGGGAACATGTGCCAACGTGACATGGTGGGCAGGGGCCCACCATCCAGTATGAAGGACAAGATGGGCTGCTTCCCCAGAGCTGAGAGTAAGGAGATATGGACACTATTGAGGGCTGCAGAGTGTCCATCCCAAGGGTTTGTGTCAGTTCATATTGTCACAATGAAGCTGCATAACAAACCACCCGCAAAGCTCAGTTACAAAGAACATAAGCAGTTATTTCTCATTCTTATACCTACAGGTCTAGGTGCATCGGACCTAGTCCAGGCCTGGCTCTTTTTTGCTCCAAACTGAGGGTTGAGTCCAGGTCTGCTGCCCCCATGTCTCTCATCCTCCTTGGACCAGTGATGACCAAAGGCATATCCTCCTTACAACAGAGGCGGGGGCCTTCTATTGCCTGAAGTCAGGACCGGCTGGGCAAATACATGTCAACCCTCTGCCCACATCCCATCGGCCACAGCAAATCACACAACCAAATTCAATGCCAGTGAAACAAAGAGAGAAATTCTACTTCTGGAGGAAAAACTACAGTCACCTGACACAGGGCAATGGCACTAGGGAAGGAAAGATGAAGAATTAGAAACAACGATGTTCAACAGTACAACCTCCCATCGATGTGAAAGTCCCCTCCTGGTCATATTTTCAGTGAAACAGAATCCTGGACGCAGGGTTTGGAGCCAGTCATTTCTTTTCTCCCCAGGAAGTTCCCACATCTGTGCAACAGGGGTAATGATGTCGCATCAAATCATGTCATATAAGTTTGTGATAAAGTGCAACACATGAATGCCAGAAAAGTGCTTAGAGCATGCCCAGCACAGGAGGCAAAGACTAATACAGTATTAGCTATTAGCGTTACTGCTAATGATGGAAGAAACTTTCTTGAGTATCTGATTAGAGCAGTGGTTCTCAACCTTCCTAATGCCGTGACCCTTTAATACAGTTCCTCATGTTGTGGTGACCCCCAATTTCATTGTAACAAATTGAACATAATTAAAGCATAGTGATTATCACAAAAACAATATGTAATTATATATGTGTTTTCCGATGGTCTTAGGCGACCCCTGTGAAAGGGTCGTTCCACCCCCAAAGGGGTCGCGACCCACAGGTTGAGAACCGCTGGATTAGAGAATCATTCTCCTGACAATTTACATTTTCTTTTAATGAGAGAAAAAACTGTCTCTCAGAGGCGTGTATAAAAGAGGTTAGGGCACGTTGGAGTCACACAATCCTGGGTTTGAGTCCCACCCTGCCACCCTAAAGCCCTAAGATCTTAAGGAAGTCAAGTGGCCTCTCTGAGCCTCAATCTCTCACCTGTAGAATGGGTGCAATCCCGCTCCCAGGATGTTCTGGGTCAGTTTACCGGCCTGGCACATGATGACCAATGACGAGCTGATGGAGAGAGCACTGACCTAGGAGTCGGGAGCCGGGACCTCTGGCCTCTGCGAGGCTTCCTAGTACCTTGGGGGGAAAGTTCCTTTGCCTCCCTGAGCCTCTTCTGCCCCATATGCACAGGAGGCAGCTGGACCAGCCAGGCTGAGGACATCCCTGCCGCTCTCTAGCGTCCTCTCGTTCCATGATCTCACCATAGTTCCTGTTCAGTGAAGGACAGACGCTGAGCCTGGGCCAGGCTCCCACAAAGCCCAGAGGCTGCTGTGTTTAGTCCAGCTAGGAGGTCTGAGGATGCACTTCTGCAACAAAGGCTTGAGTTTCACTGACAAGATTTCCAAGGGTTTTCTTCTATCACAGAGAACTTCCCCCCTCTCAGCCTGCAGGCGGTTGTTGAGACATCTCCCGCCTGCAGGGGCCTTTCAGAGAACAAATAGGAGGCTTTGGTTTAGCTCTGGGGCAGCCGCTATTTGCTCTTGCTCTTGCCTGGCCTGGGGCAGACCTACCCTGAGTGACATTCCCCCACACACCACACATCCACGGGAGAAGTGATCAAGCTAGGACCTGAAGCTCTACTCAGCCGGGCCTTAAAGGCTCTGCCTTCCACCATGATTCCCCCCTTTCCCCGCCCCAGGTTTCTATCTCCCCAGCAAAGATTATTTCCCTAAAGTACCTTCTGTCCCCAGATCCCACCATCTTGAGTTTTAAAAAGCACAGACACTCAGCAAACATCACTTACACTGATCACGTAAGTGATACTTATAGGAAGAAACTGTGACGTCATGTTTAATCTTTAAAAACATGTGAGGCTGCTGGCCAGTGTGGCACCGTTGAATGGCGACCTATAACCCAGGAGATCAGAGTTCAATTCCTGGTCAGGGCACATGCCCAGATTGCTGGCTCAATCCCCAGTAGGGGGTGTGCAGGAGGCAGTCAATCAATGATTCTCATTAATGTTTCTAGCTCTCTCTCCCTCTTCCTTCCTCTATGAAATCAATAAAGATATATTTAAATTTTTTTCAATTATAAACAAAACACGTGTTGGGATCTGTGGGACAATAATGAATGATGTGCCTCCCCTGCTCCTGGTTCAGAACCCTGAGAAATAGAAAGGAGGGACAGGAAACCTCAGCTCTGTTAGCCTGAGGCTGGTTTGGAAATGGTGACTTGACCTTGGGCCACGTGTGACCTCCCTGAACAGAATTCTCTCTGCAAAACCGGACAGAGGGGGATTTCAGAGTTAACTGGCAAGTCCCTGGGCCTGGCTTTGAGCTCTGCTCGGCTGCGGAAAGGGAACGTTATTGTCTCCCATCCCCAAATCTTCGAGTGGAGAACCAAATGAAATCAGGCCTTTCATACCGGACAGAGGGGGATTTCAGAGTTAACTGGCAAGTCCCTGGGCCTGGCTTTGAGCTCTGTTCGGCTGCGGAAAGGAACATTATCATCTCCCACCCTCAAATCTTCGAGTGGAGAACAAAATGAAATCAGGCCTTTCATTCTCCCAGCCAGCTCACTGCTCACCCACCCACCAGCACATACGTGTGAAATCGGTCTCCCAGCACACAAGGCACTAATGGGTAAGTGTGAGCACGATGACTGGAAGCCACATGTGTCCCCAGTGAGTGAGGAACCCACGTGTGGAACAGCTGCTGAAGGGGGACGTCTGGCTCAGACCTGGAACTCCTGCTCTGGCACAGGGATTGCCGGGTAAGTAAGGACGGGACCTGCACCCACTGCAGGAGCAAATGAATTGAATTAAAAGAACCCACTGCAGACGACATCAAACCTCTCCAGGACACACGACACGGAGGTGATCCAAATGCTAAAGGGCTGTTGAATCACTCTGTGAAAATGAAATTGCTGAGGCAGAATGACAATTAATTTCATGATAACGAGGTAGATCGTCACAGATTTCATCTTTGCTCGGAGTTCTTCCTGTGCAGTTTCAGGGTCACAGGAGTGTTTCCCGGCCTGGGAAAGAGTCAGGATTTACCCACAAGGGTGAGTGGGGCTGTAGCACATGGCAGGTCTCAAAGGTGGATTCCAGCCCAGGTCAGTGGCTCCACGGGAACCTGTGCGGGCTCACAACGGAAGTGTGGGAACGCTGGTCGGGTGGACTAACAGGCGGCGTCAGGAGGAGAAATAAACAAATAGCTGTGAATCCTTTTTGTCACTTTTGCTGATCTCCACCAGCTCCTGCTGGTTTATGGTTTTGACATTCCAGGCACTAGAGCGAAGGGCTGGCCTCTCTGGCTGGGCTTCCAGGCACAGATGCAGCACCTTGGCTGGGGCAGAGACGGCCCCGGGCTGCTCTCCGACCAGTCAGCCTGCAGCTGGCAGGGAGAGGCTGTTCTGAAGCCCAATGACAGTCACACTTGGTTGTAAATCTCTCTGCCATTTTGGAAGGAATTCCTAGGTGAACTTCAAACCCATGGTTGTGACTTTGGTTTCAACATAGTGATGGGCACACCTTGGCCAATTAGTTGTCTCAATGGAATCTGTGGTCACCATTTCCCATGAACATCATCTCAGGTACCAACGCTGAAACACAGACAATGACACGTCCCCAAGTGACAGCATGTGGCCCATTTTAATAGCAGCTTCATGAGCCCCAGATGATATTTATTGCAATTTGCTGGTGAGGCCATTAAAGAGAGGCCGAGTCAATTCTGGGCCATCACTGATTTTAGTTTTAAACAACTCAGAGGAGGCAAAGAGCCATCCTCAGAGCAGCACTGAGTCAGTGAGGAATTGACCTGGAACGGGCCCTGAGTCCATGTTTATCCCCACATAACCAAGACGGTGAGTTACATGTCAGCTGATTACACCTGGTTCGGCTACTTGAGGATGCGATCGACCAATTCAAGCTGCATCTCATGCATTTACAACAGGCCTGGTGCCACTCGGACCTGCAGGCACAGGTGGTCCAAACCCTTGGAGCAGAGCTCCCAGCCAGAGGTGGACAGCCTGTCCTTCAAATCCACATCCACTTGGAAAGGTGACATGGGGACCTTGGAGCAGTGAAGCAACCGGGGTCAGCGGTCAGAGACCCAGACTTCCTCTCAGGACAGCGCACTTGGAACCAACCACAGTCCAGGAAACTGAGGCCTCACAGCACCGGCACCACCCCTGATGCATGGAGATTCAGCACAAAGCCCCCGACGCCCGACCTGAGCTCCTCCACGCATGTCTCTGACACAGACTGAACCTGCCCTCACAGCGGCCACTTTATCTGCTGCATTAAGTAGTTCCTATCTCAGAGTCGCTCTGCTGTACGGTGGCCTGACCGTGACCTCCAAGGGTCACTTTTGAATTTGCTCACTAGGGCCTGTGTCCTAGACCCTGCAATTAAGCCCCGGTTCTCCAGCCCTGCCTCCCCCGGGAGCATTCGCACAGAAGGTTTTATTGTTCCCTCGCATCTGACTCAGATGCGCCCTGGCCTTCTGTTTCCGCAAACACCCCTCCCTCGCCTGCCTTGGGTCAGGGGTCACCCCGAGCATCCACTGCATCTGGATTGGGGGGCCCGAGCAATCCCGGGTTCCTGTGTGACACCAGTTTGCCAACAGGAAGCCCAGGCCTCGCAGAACCCACCCAAAGGCTCCGTAGGTGAGGACAGGGGCATGAAGGCAATCATGGGCTCTTCCAAGAAGGGGCATGCAGTCACCCCTGCTGCCTGCCTCACCTCCTGTCCTCGGCCCACACAGGTCACCCTCCAAAGCCAACCTGCTGAGTGGCCAAACCACCACCAAGGCAGCCCCCTCACACGCAATGACCCCCTGAGCGGCCAGTTTGCTTAAAACAGTGAACAGACGCCTGCAGCGGGGTCTGGAAGGTCCAGGAATGTGACTGTGGTCAGAGGCCCTGAGCGGGACCTCCGTGAGGCCAGGACATCAGGAGCCCCGTTGTGACTGGCAGGACCCGGCTTCCGGTTTGTGCAAAATAGACATGTCTTAGCTTTTCAGTGAGTGAGGAGGAGCCTCAGGCTTCCCTGTGGACAGTCAGAGCTTCTACTGTGAGAAGGGAAGGCCCCCACCCCGTGTCCGTCGTGCGGACACCCAACCTGGAGATGGTTTCAGTCTCTCAAAGGGCCCGGGACTCCTGACTCTCCAACAACTGAATTTGTGTCATTTTCTGAGAATCTGTTAGTTAAATCAGGCAGCTTTCCAGCGTGATGGGGCCGACGCTGACTTATGAGGACGGGTCCAGAGAGGCTTTGCTGTTCACGTGTCCCTTTGTCACAAGACCCCCGGGGCCCAGCAACACCTGAATGCTCCCTGCAGGATCAGTTGGAACCTGGGAACCACGGCCCTGGGGCCCAAACTGAATTTATCTCCAGAGGCTGGTGTTCTCAGCGTGTGGGGTGAGCTGCCTGTGGGAGGGAAGGAAAGTGGGTTCGCAGGGCCCTGGGAAGCCCTGCCTGGCGCCTGAGACCTGTCCTAGGGGCAGAGGCACCAGCAGCCCTGCCTTTCCCTGGGGCTGGCTAAAGCCCCTCCTTAAAGTCCCACCCAGGGAGTCCAGCAGCCCCGGTCTGGCCCCAGGCCCGGTGAGCATGGAGTCCTGCAGCCCCAGCCCTCACTGCTGGAGCCCCGTCCACAGCCCCTTCAGCGCAGCTGTGTCCCGTCTCGGGCTCCTCCTCTCCTGACCCTGCGCTGCGGCGGGGACCATGGCTCCCCTTGTCTTCCAGCAGCTCATCCACCAGGAGCTGCCCCGAGACCCCCTGGGATGGCACCTGTGACATTAATGGATGGAATTAGCAGCCTCAGCAACACTAACGCCTTTCCGCGTGGAGACTGTGCCGTGTTTGGGAAAAGGGATCATTAGATGTGTGCAAACATTCCAGGCTGTGGAAGGGCCTCGGGCTCTGACAAATGATAAATGAGACAATTAGAGGCTTGGGAAAATGTAAATATCATCTTTTGTGAGTCCTACTTGGCAGGAAAAAAAAATGTTTCCCCAAAGCAATGGGGCCTTCCTTCTATTCTTCCCCCGTGAAATGCCTGGACTATTTTACATACTTTCACGTGTCTTGATTTGTCTTCCATTTTCCTACCAACACCTTTGCAGCGTGTGGGAGGAACCACTGTAGTTTCAGCTGCGTTTCCTCTAATTCAGTTTCTCAGCCTTTATTTCATTATCACTCCCTAAGGAGCCATATTAGACATTTTTTCTTCATCGCCCCTCATGAAATTTTAATACCGCAGAAATACGGTACCCTGGGTTATGTACTGTACGTACATCTGTGTTTTCACATAAAGAAGGTGAAATCTTTTTATCCTCAAGAACCAACTTTCACCCTTTGGGGAGCAATATGGCCTTGTTGAGAATATATGTTTCATTCATTCATTCATTCATTCCTTTATTCACTCAAATATGCAGCAAATAGGCACCAGGTACAGACTCTGGGCACTGGGGACTCAGCCATGAGCAGAGCAGGTGACCAATGTGGATGGAGCCAAGTGGGCAAAGGGGAGTGTGGAGAAGGGTAAGGCCAGAGAGGTGGCAGGTGGTATTCAGGACAAGGAGGTGGATCACCTCAGGCCTATAAACCCCTGTGAAGACATCTGCTTTTACTCTGAAGGAAGTGGGAGCCACTGGGACATGATCTGGTTTATATGGTAACAGGATTATCTGGCTACAAACAGGTTGGGGGTGTGGGGCAAGGGCTGGATCCACGAGACCAGAGGGCAGCCAGGTGGAGGTGATGATGGCCTGAGCCAGGTGGTCAGAGGTGAGAGGGTCTCGTCCAGGTAGATTTCACAGGCTGCACTGCTGGCTAAGTGAGTGTGAAAGGACAGGAGGAGCTGATTACAACGCCCAGGTGCTGGCTGGGCTGCCAGGTATGGAGATGGGAAGACGGAGGGGATCTGTGCTTTCATAGGGTTCCTCTGACTGACGGTGAGAAACACGGTGGGGAGGGGACAGTAATGAGGTTTATTACAGTTCTCCAGGCAGGCCCCGCTCCATTATCCGTGGGGTCTGTACAAAAAGAAAAGTGCTCAAAAGCAGGAAGAAAATGCCAATAATAGCGCTAAGAAAGCTTTTCCTTTTCTCCTGTGGTCTCTCTCTTGGCCCCTCATGGTGTTTGTTATTCACTATTAAATGGTTATGGGGCACCCGTGGGCCAGTGCAGACCCTCCTAGGTCAGGCCCCTCAGGCCCAATAGCAGAAGCAGTCCTGGGCAGGATTGTTCTGAGAAAATTCTCCAAAGTGGCACCTTTTCAATCGTGTCTTTTAAAGAAACATGTTGGCATGACAGTGATCTAATCACTGTGGTTCTCTCTTGGCCCATCAGTGATTAAAACTATAATAAAAATTGTTAGCAGTCCTCCTGCAGGTGGCCTCACCACCCTCTCCCTCCACTCAAACTCCACCTCCTCCCGGAGGCCTTCCCTGGCCATCCACCCTCTATTTCTTTAACCTGCTCTGTCTTCTATGTGTTCATTTTCTGCCCCATTCAGTAGGATGCCTGCTCCATGGGGGGCCTGCTTGGCACACAGTGTACTCAATATGCATTTGTTGAAGGAATGAAGATTTTGCTTATTTTATATGAGTAACCATATAAACAACTGCTTAGAAAAAGCACCTGTATATAAACACCTAGCTGATAACAGTGGTTATGTGTGGGCGGGTGGAAGCCAGGGGAGGGTGATAGGGATTTGGGCTTGTCTCTAATGTTTTGATTTTCCTCCAGGGGAAACAAACTTATGTATTACTTGTGTAATAAAAATTAATTTTAATTAAAAAATCAATTTCATGCAATAATGATTTTACAATAAAGAAAATTTTCAGCTCTTTTGATTGAGATATCTGACACCAAGCACTCCATCATCCTGAAAGAACCAATTTCACAGTAGCAAACAAATGTTGGTGCATTAATAATAATAACAGTAATAACCATGACATCTGCTCCTCCTGCTAACAGTTTCACAGGGCTTTGCTAATTCCAAAGTGTTTGCCTCCCATGACCTCACTGGATTCTTATGACAACATTGCATGGTTGGTAGGAGAAGGTTATGATTGTTATCATGATCATGCTTCCTGTTTTTCCAAAGAAGAAGATTCAGTGACTTTCTCTGTGCCATAGGCACCTACTGAGGGATTATGGGCAACTATTGGTCATCCCCTTCTGTATGTGACACTGACTCTCCCAGCCCAGTAGCCTGGTGGGCCTGACCCTGACCCCAGCTCCAGGAGCAGGTGAGCCATGATTGGCCTAGTCAGTCAGCTCATCCCACCCCCCTGCCTTGATTGGTTCAAGGATGGGCACCTGCCCGGGTGGGCAGTGAGATGTAAGGAGATGCTTGCCTGGGTTCCCTGGCTCCTCTGAGGCTCTCTCTGGACAAGGTGAATATGAGTGGGGCTCTCGGAGCCTCTGCAGCCTCTCCTCGCTACCACGAGGGAAGGCACTCTGAAGTCAGCACGGACCTTGAGAGAGGCAGGAATCGAGAGAACTTCAGGGAAACTGAGCCTGATCAAATCACTCCCAAAGCCTTTTATCTCTGGCATGGTTTAGGCTTGAGTCCATAAATCTCCGTATTGTTCAAGCTTGTTTGCACTAAGTTCTCTGTCCCTTCAGGCACAAGCCATCTGCCTATTTGCACAGAATCACACAATAGAAAGTGGTAGATGATTAAACCCAGCCTTGCCAGTGCGCTGACTGTGTGTGTGTAATGTGCACCTTCTCAAAACCAGCCCGGTTCCTGAAATCTGAGCTTTGGATTAGAGGACAGGCCCTGTGTGCAAAGTGAGGCGGGAGGAAGGGACCTGCCGGATCCCAGGGGAAGGAATGGCAGGGGTGGGCCAGCTACCACTGGCCACTCAGGTTTCTAGGTTAACACAGGGCAAGAGACCACCTGTGACAAGACAACCAGGGCTTCATCTATCAATGCAACGTTTACGTCTGCACACCCAACATGACGTGGCAAATGCCTGCAGTTGTAGACCCCTGGGTGAGAAAGCTTCCCTGCTCTGAAGACCTGAACAGCTGCAGTCACAGTCACCTTCAGGAGCTCACAGCCCTTTGCCCACACTGATCGCCGGAGCTGATACCATTTTGCATTAATGAGCAAGCAGATTGCAGGAGACCTGGTGCTGGGTGACGTCCTTGTACGCTCTGCCCCACTTGGCCTATCCCACAGCCGGTCAGAAAGCAAGGGGCCGGCAGCACTGCAGGCCCTGACCTTAGTGTGCCCTCACCCTTCCCGCCCCTGGTCAGCAAGGACAAGGCCGTGCAGAGCTGGGCCTGGCTTATATATAGGGGTGGGGGGACTGCAGGCCCTGACCTTAGTGTGCCCTCACCCTTCCCTTAGGCTGCTCCCTCTCCCAGAGCTGCTGAGAGTCAGAGCTGTGGGGGGTTAGAGCTGGGAATCAGGAGGACTGGGGTCCTGGGTCTCCTTTTCGCATTGACCTGAACAGGATACAGTGGAAATGAAAGCAGCCTGCTGGTCTCCAGAGAGGTGTTGGCAGAGCAGCGGCTGTGAGGGGACAGGAGGGAACTGGAGTCTTGTCAGAGGTCCCTTCCCTTCTGCCCACCGGGAGGAAGTCGGGCCCACAGAATGCTCTGTGATCAGCGGTTCTCAACCTGTGGGTCGCGACCCCTTTGGCGGTCGAACGACCCTTTCACAGGGGTCGCCTAAGACCATCCTGCATATCAGATATTTACATTACGATTCATAACAGTAGCAACATTACAGTTATGAAGTAGCAACGAAAATAATTTTATGAGGAACTGTATTTAAAGGGCCAGAAGGTTGAGAACCACTATGATGCTGCGGCCTCTGTGGAGTCAGGAACGCTAAGCTTGCAGCGAGGCCAAAGCATCTCCCATGACCTCACCCGCACCCATCAGAGGGACAGCTGCAGGGGTTTCTCATCTCACACGAGACAGCATCACTCAGAGCCCCCAGAACAGCCATGATTCAATGGCACCAGGGCAAGGATGCCAGACGGGGGCTGGGGCAGGCAGCTCAGAGTGGCAGCAGGCCAGCGTGATTTATGGCCCCTGCTTTCATAGACACCCCTCTGCCTGGGAGCCCTGACCTTGAGCAAGTCACTCTGGAGTTTAGGAGTAATTAAGAGAAGTGTTTCCTTTTTATAGCCAGTTCCCCTTTCTCGCAGGTGTCGGGCTGGTTCTGGGATGAAAGCAGCGCGAGGTCACTGAGACTGAGCAGGAGGTGAATCTGCTTCTTAGGAGAAGGGAGATCTGAAGTGAAGCGGGAAGAAAGGCCTTTTTATCAGACTTGATTTAAAAAAAAGGCTGGGAGGAAGGAAAAGAAAATGCCTCCAGGCCCAGGTACCCCTGTGACTGGGAACAAAGGGGCCTCCTGCAGGTCCAGGGCTGCCCAGAGCCCTTATCAGTGTCCCTGTGACTTAATTAGTCCTGAGAACATGCCCTGGGGTGGGCAGGGGACCAGGAAGGTCTTGAGATAAAGGGGGAAAAATAAAGCATTTCTCCGAGGCCCTTTGGAATGTAACAATAAAGAACACAATAAACAGCCAAGGGTCCAGACGCCCCTGGAGGGACAGGAAGTGGCTGGGCGGGCTAGGTCCTGTCATTTATAATGTGGAACCATGGCTGCAGTGACTGGGTCAGAAATAGAGACTGTCTGGGGTTGCACTTGCCAGTTAAAATCCTCAGCATCTCTATTTCTATTTCTTCATGTAGAATGGAAGTAAATGGTCACAGCCCAGCTTTCAAAAGACAACTTATTTGCTCTTTTTTTTTTCTTTGTCCATAATAATGTGACCTCGGGAAAGATCATTTACCTTGAATTTTATTCAGACCTGTTTCATTTATTTATTCACTATTTTCTGAACGATATTTATTGATCACCTTCTCTGAGCTATGAATGGGCACAACTGATCGTAGGCCTCAGAGGAGGAATTTTTTAGTAAAAGAGACACAATAAACAAGCAAATAAAAGACAAGATTGATAAAGAGGCTAAAACTATTTCAAAGGGGTGACATTTGAGCTAAGAGGAAAACCAAGAAGATTCCAGCCACAGAGAAGCCATCAGGAGAACATGCCAGGCAAAGGGAAAGCACATACAAAGGCCTGGAGGCAGGACTGGGCTGGACACACGCAAGGAACAGAGAGGCAGCTGTGGACTGGGACAGTGGGGGAGAGTGGGTTCTAGGGAGGTAGGAAGCAGGGACAAGCCTCCAGGGTTAGGGCAAGACTGTAGGGTTCAAGTGAAGAAGGTGGGAAGGGAGTGGAGGACCTTAAAGGGGCAGACCATCATGGTTAATCTCACTTCTGAGTAGTCATTGATTGGCTACTGGGTGGAATCAATGAAGAAACAAGAGTAGAAGCCAGGGACCCAGACTGAACCCGGGACTAAAAGATGCACGACGTTGAGTAAATGTATCTTCCCTGAGCCTCAGTGTCCTCATCCATGGAATGAGGGAATCACAATCAAAGATTCAATAAGATGATGCCTGTGGTGGAGCCCAGCACACAGCATCAGGGTCTTTCTATACCTGTAACAATTAAATCTTGACCTTCCCAAATTCACGCCAATTACCCAGAGAGTAACGGTGGCCAGAATAAGTGCCAAGTACATATGCGGTATAATACGGCCCTCTCACCAGTCCATCATTCTGTCACAAAAGTTAGCAATTCTTTCGTGTGGGGGCTCCTGGTCACGGTTTGGGGACTGTGAGTACCAGTCCATCATTCTGTCACAAAAGTTAGCAATTCTTCCCCGTGTGCGCTCGTGGCTGTGGTGTCTGACCTGGGCTCTAACTCACCTCTCTCCTGGGAAAGGCAGGGCAGCTAGTTAAGCGACTCCCTGGAACAGAGCTGATGTGGAGCGAGGCAGTGGGGCTCAGGAGCAAACACTGGCTGTGCCGGTTCCATCGTGATCCAGGAAAGGTTCTCACACACGCAGCCACTTCCTAAAGCAATTGCTTTCAGCTGGTTCCCCAGAGTCCCAACCCCCAGGCTGCACTGAACTGAACCTCCGCCCCTTCCCAGGTGGCTTGGGGCTCTGCTTCACCTTCCAGGTGGAGGGAATGAACATGGGACACCACAAGGCCCAGACTGACACACCCAGGGTGTGGGGCACCCGCAGGGCCACTGGCCAGGGAATTCAACAGCAATGACATGAAAAGGACGATGAAGGGAGTGGGTCGCACTCAACCAGAGACTCTAGAGACTGACCCACGGAAGGCAAGTGGCCCTTGTTTGCATCTAATTCTGGAAAAACAATGAGCAAAAGACACTGTGAGACAAATGGGGCCATTTGACCATTCGAGTAGTGAGGGTATTGCAGCTCTGCTAGCCAACATCCATTTGCTTTAAAACATGTTGGCAGAAAGGGGGGCGAGCTGCAGAGAGTGGGGCAAATCCTCATAGTTATTGAATCTGAGTGATGGGTTTATAGTGGTTCATTATATTCTACTAGAGGCCCAGCGCGCATGAAATCGTGCACGAGTAGCTCGCTTCCGCTTGCCTCAGCTGGCCACCCCGCCCATTGCCACTTGTAGCTCGCACCCCACCTTCCACTGCTCATAGCTCTCTGCCTCTAGTAGCTCATGCCCCGCCCTGCCCGCTGCGAGAGCTGCTGCTCTTTAGTCATGACGGCGTTACAGCTTCATGGCCACAGACATTTTTTAATATAGATGGTTGCACATCTATATATATAAAAGCCTGAATGACCGAATGACCAGTCAACCTGTTGCTATGACATGCACTGACCACCAGGGGCCAAATGCTCAACACAGGAGCTGCCCCCTGATGGTCAGTGAGCTCTCACAGCCAACCTCCCTCCAGCCAGCCGCCCAACTCCCACCCCACCCCTATCAGCCCTGATCACCTGCCAGGCCAAATATATATAAAAGCCTGAACGACCGAATGACCAGTCAACCGGTTGCTATGACATGCACTGACCACCAGGGGGCAAATGCTCAACACAGGAGCTGCCCCCTGGTGGTCGGTGAGCTCCCACAGCCAACCTCCCTCCAGCCAGCTGCCCACCTCCCACCCCGCCCCTATCAGCCCTGATCACCTGCCAGGCCAAGGGACCTCACCTATACACAAATTCATGCACCGGGCCTCTAGTCCATTATAATTGTCCAGTTGTGCTCAGTTGTTTCAGGGTGGGTGCTGTTTACTTGAGAAGTACTGCAGAATATTGCAAATAATTGTCCAGTTGTGCTCAGTTTATTGTTTCAGGGTGCTGTTTACTTGAGAAGTACTGCAGAATATTGCAAATCACCGATCCGTCATTCTGGCTCATCCCCATGTTAATCGGGCATGAACAGGGCACTTCACATGGGCACAAGCCCTCAACTGTAGACATTCCCACTTCTGCTGCTGACGGGACTCTCTGAAGCCTTTAGCCAGGGTCCGGATGCAGGGCAAGGAATTTTATTTCACTCCAACTGAAGCTACCAGCTTGCTCATTACAGAAGTGGACCCGCTGATGGCAATTTTATGCAGAGCTGAGCACACAGCCTGTACCTGTCACCTGCTCTCCAGTGAAGATCCAGGGGCATTTTCAAGCAGAAATAATGGGCCACTGTGGCTTTTTAAAGAGCTCTGATTTATCTCTGGGACCACGTCCAGGCTGGAGCTGTTGGAGACCATCCCAGGCATCCTGGCCAGCGAGGAGATTTTAATACCTCGGCAGCTTATGTGCAGATGGAGGACAGCGGAGGCCTCGCCTGCGGAGGTGACCTGGTGTTAGGGTGACCTGTGCACCCCAAGGAGGTGGGTATTTGGAAAGTTTCTGTTGGATTTGGACCACATGACGGTTCACTGGAGTAACTCAGCGCCCAGGAGGAATATTTGCAGGCAGGATCATGTGGTTTGTTGCCTTCATTACAGAGCAGGAATTGGTTTGTGAAGATGTGAATTATATCTTTTTTACTGCAAACAGCTCCATGTGTCCTCTGCACAGAAACACTCAGACCCAGCTCTGCCCGAGGACCAGGCACCAACGCACAGGCCCATTACTGCCCTTGGCCTGAGCCTCCTGAGTCAGGTCTCTGTCCCTAGTCACCGAGAGAATCCCTCAGGAGAAGGTTCACTTTGGGGCAGAAACTTCCCCTTGGGAAACCTCAACCTGCCCAGAAACCAAGAGAACATTTACACCTGCTGAGATTTTCCCTCGTGATCGTCCTGCGTGGGCCTTGCCCGCCGCCATGGGGGTCCTTTTCTTTGGCTGAATTCAGTGACCTGTCAGGGAACCCTTATGGGGTCAGCTGTGCTCACTTCCTGCCAGGAGAACACGCTGGTCTCTGTTAAAACTGAAATGACGTAATTACACCCTGTGCGTGCAGCAGTGGGACGTTCTTACTGCGGGGGACTCGCAGCACCTTCGTTTGAGGTTTCGTTCAAAGAAAACAAACCTGCCTTGGTTCCTTGCCAGGAGGGCAAGCTCCATTGTTACAGCTGCTCCAAGGCTCTTTCCTGCATCTCAGCATCCAGGTCCCCCTGTGGGGCTCTGTCCCTTTCCCAGAGGCCACTGTGCTTCCCCCAAGGCCCTGACCACTGCACTTCCCCCTAAAGGCTCTGACCACTGTGCTTCCCCCTAAAGGCTCTGACCACTGCACTTCCCCCAAAGGCCCTGACCACTGCACTTCCCCCCAAAGGCTCTGACCACTGCACTTCCCCCCAAAGGCCCTAACCACTGCAATTCCCCCAAAGGCCCTGACCACTGCACTTCCCCCAAGGCCCTGACCACTGCACTTCCCCCCAAAGTCCCTGACCACTGCACTTCTCCCCAAAGGCCCTGACCACTGCACTTCCCCCTAAAGGGCGTTTCCCTTCCAGGGGCTCTGGTCTCAGCCCCACACCTGCCCAGGTTCCTCATTTCACCACAGGCATGATGTCACCTGCCCTGCATGCTTCTTAGAGCTGATGTTGCAAGAACAAAAGAAACAACATATGTAAATGTGCTTTCATGTCCAAATAATTACGACTCTAACCTCAAGCTTCCCCACTGACTTCACGTCTTTGGCACGCGGCTGGGTTCCCAGCAGGGGCCTCCAAATGCCCGCAGCAGATGTCAGGTTCAGGGCCCGCACAGGAAGCAGGGTTCCCCCGCACGGCTTCACAAGATGTTAACTCGGGGGTTCTGTACAGGGGGTGGGCAGGGTTACCGAGCACACGGGGATGTCGAGGCACAGAGATCAGCACCAGCAGGAAGCTGTCACTGCCCCAGGGCGGATGAGGGGAGGGCGTTAGGCTGCCCCTCACCTCCCACTGACCAGCTCCAGCCAGAGCCAGAGGTGGGAGGAGCCCCGGGGGTCTGCAGGGGACTCCTGGACATGTGGTGGACCAGGTCCGCATGGATGTTGGGGTGGGCGGGTGCAGGTGGCAGGAGGCGTGGCAGGAACAGAGGAAGGCCACCCCAGGACGGAGCTCACAGGGAAGGCAGGGCACAGCTCTCAGGGGGACATCTTGTTCAGCATCTGTAGGAGGGACCAGCTCTGCTGGCGTGGGTACTGGTTAGCAGGAAAAATGATCCCCTACATCCGATTCTATTGCAGCGCCGCCTCCCTGCTGCCCGAGGGGACAACCAGCTTCAGGACCCACAGAAGAGCTGCGTTCCCTGCTCTCTTCTCTCCCCTTCTCAGTGCAGATGCGAAAGGCATGGTCTCGTTGCTCTCTCTCTGCACTTTCCTCTGAGCTTCCAACTCTGGGAAAATCCCCCTCCACAGGGACGAGGGGAAGTTACAGCCGGAATCTCTGCGACTCTGTCCTGAGTGACCTCCTGTCCCAGCACCAGCAGAGGACGGCCTGGCCTCCCTGGGAGGCTCTCTGGGCGTCGGTTAGTTGGCCCCACGCTGAACCCTCCCATAGACCACGGTCTCCGCCCCAGGCTGCTTTAGTGATTGAATTAGATGGTCTGTGGCAGCTGTAAGAAGAGTCTGGTAAGAGCAGATGCTCTGTAAATATCCCTCCTCCTCCCTGCCCTCCCCTCTTCCCCCTACCTCCCCCCTGTACAACTGTTGTCATCCTCCTGATCAGAGCATGCAGGGCGGGGGTTTACACCCCAAAGCTGCTTCTGCAAACAGTTCATGTGTCGTTCTCACCACTTTGTTGGGAGAAAGACATCAGATCTTAACAGCTCTCAGGAGGCGGGCCTGTTTATGTCAAGGCCAATCGGGAGGCCCCTGTCCATTCTCAGCCAAAGACTGAAGTGAGAGGCAGGAGTGCTAACATTCATCAGGGCCTCCCAAGGGCCACGGTCTGTGCTCCGGGCTTCACTTACATCAAATCGATTTTGTAGGTCAGAATGGTCACATGTGAGCGAGCACCTTGTATGGTTCCCTAATGTCATCTCCCTCACTCTCTAAACCACCCATCTCCTCTCATCCAGCAGATGTTTACTGAGCAGTTACCAAGTGCCAGGCCAGTGCTGGCCCCTGAGATGGAGGGCGGGGGGGGGGGTGTGACCGGATGGACATGGCCCCTGACCTCACAGGGCTCAACGTCCAGGGAGGGAGGCAACAGGACCCACATCCAGGGGATCCTAGACCTAGGCTGTCAGTGCACTTTCTGGTTTCTCCTTCATAGGATCCCCCAGGTGGAAAGCACAGCCACACCAGAGGGCGGGAGGGCATGTGGTGGACGTAATGGAATGGGAATGGGGGTTCCCTTTATTAAGGCATAAAGTTGGCCAAAGAAGAATTTAGAATTTTTAAAAATGCACTTATTACATCTCAGGATGGTGACAGAAAACCGAGCTGCCGTGAAGGAACTAAACTTGTCATTTTTCAGGGCAGGAGAGCCAATATCTATTATCCAGAGATGACAAACCTAGACCTGGCTGTATGTAGCATCTGGAATATTGGTTATGACCTCCAGCGAGCCCCGAAATAGCAGAGGTTACAAGGGGAGGAACTTCACTTTTCATTTATCACTGTGCTTTGCTGTGTGGTTTTTTAATGGTCATTTATTTGTATGTTCGTTTTATAATTGGGGGAAAAAAACCTAACAGGAATTCATGCATTATGTGGATTCAGAAGTGCATGAAGAGGGTGAGTAGAACAATCGTGAGAGGTGACTGTCCTGGTATCAGCCCTGTTTCACAGAGGAGGAAACCTTGACCCAGAGAGATGTCCCCATCCCACAGTCGGGGGCCATAAAGGGCCATGCCGGGCTGTGAGCCCAGGGCTTCAGACGCCAGGCTCACCCCTGAGTCGTCCCCAGTCACACAATGGGCAGTGCCTCTGTGCCTGGTGTCGCTGGAGGTGCTGGACACACGGGACTTAGCAGGACAGGCAGGTCCCTGCTGCCCACACTCAGCTGGGGAGGGAGAGAGAGATGACACCAAGGAATCATGTCCTCAAGGTCATTTCAGATGGTGGTGAGTGGTACCCAGAAGAGAACGCAGGGTGACATGCTAGGAAGGGACCAAGAGAATGTGGCTCCTGTGGTCAGGGCGGTCAGGGGGGCTCCCAGGGAGGTGGCATTTGGTAGAGCCCTGGAAGGTGAAAAGGGGCAGCATCCCAGGAAGGCACACAGCCCTGGGCCGGGGCAAACCTGGCACATTCGTGGCACAGAAGGAAGGTCAGGGAGACCAGGGGAAGGACTCAACCCTGGGCTCTGCCCATCTGGAAGCATCTCTGAGTCCTCAAGCATCTTTTCAGGACAGAGGAGCTCCCACCCTGGGCGGGAAGGGCTTGCTTGTGGGTGGCGAGGAAGGTGGGGACATGGAAGGTGACCCTATGTCCCTGTTGGAAATCGAGGGCTGGCTGAGCTGGTGGCTTCAGCCAGGGCCGGTTCTTTCCTCATCAGGCCTCTGCCTTCTGGTTGGGGCATCGCAGAATGAGGAATAAGAAGTGTGACTGTCACAGGGAAGACCTGCTGCCAAATTTCCGGACCCAGGTAACATCCTGTGACAGGCTTTCCCGGTGCCAAAGGAGGTGACACTGATAAGGGGACTCCATCCCTTTTAATTTCCTTCCAGTTCTGCCCATGTGGGTTCTCTGTTTGGTTTTAATACTTTCCAACTGAGCCGTAAATGCAGAACATATGCATAATTATGACACTTAGATTTGTTTAACTTTATCCCTGCAATTTCTCAAGGGTTCTTGCAATTCAAGAACACCACTGGATAATAAGACATGCTTTGGGGAAGTGATCTAACTACAACCTACAGGAATGGAAGGCGTGTTTAAGTCCGCTATTCAGTCGCATGTGTTGTGCGCGCACATACATGGGAGTGTCATGTTGCGGTTCTATATGTGAATTAACCATGTGTTTGATTTTCTACATTATGATGCTTTGACATCTTGGAGCCCTGCTGACTCTGGAGGGACTGCCCCTCCCAAGGTTAGCCCATTTCAAGAGGCAGCACACAGCTCACTCTGGAGCTGCTTTTCAAATACCAACCCACCAATCCAGAGCCCACGCCCCCAGGCTCCCACACTCTGGCCACTCTGCACCTGTTGTAGTCGGCCCTGGGCTGGGCACCGGACAAGCAGAGACAACCCCTCTGCCCAGAGCCACTGAAATCATTCAAACCAGTCAGTCCTCAGCCTCGTCCCCCTGCCCCACCCATTCCTCCTGCAGAAACCACAATAAAGGCCCTTGCCACAATGCGCCCTCTGCCTCCTGGCCGACCCTGGTGCTTCTTCAGGTGACCCTGCGGCCTGCAGATCTGTGAGTACAATAAGCTTCCTCCATGACAGCTGTTTCTGTGTCTCCGTGTCTTACTGTACCTGCCTACCACAAACCTCAGCTTTGGTTAAAACACAAAGTCTCTGCGTGTCCCATTTTATGGGTATGTCCATAACAATGACACACACAGTCACCAGTCCCCCTGTGTGTGTTTGGACAACATGTAACTTTGCATCACAAAACACCCAGTGATGTCAGAGGCACCATGCTCTGCCCTGGTATCCAGGAGACCTCCACTTGCTGCTCAGTCACTGCCCCCGCTGTGGGAACAGTGGCTGTATCAGGAGCCTCCAGCTGAAGGGACTGAATTACATCCAGAAGGACCCATATTGTGCCGCAGCTAATGACACAGTTAACCCCTGGTTAATTTCCTGCTTCTTCGGTGTCCTGGGAACGGGTGGTGTTTATCCGGCTGGGACAATCCATTATTAATGTGCATTAATGTGCCAGGGTGGTTGCTGTTCTGGGCCGAGGGCTTTAATAGAAATCGGCCGATGGGCCAGGGCCCTGCTGAAGTTGCAGAATGTGAATGAGGGCCTTTCTTTACCCTCTCTCCTCCACCCTGATTTGCATGACTAAGCTTTTTTGCCTTTTTGAAAAATGTGTTTGTTTGTTTCTTGCTTGTTGCTGTGTCTCCTGTGGAGGAAACAAATTACTTGCTCACTAGGCAGGGACCGAAATCTGGCAGGAGCCCAGGCCGGCCCCTCTGGCAAAGGGAGCCAGACTGCCAGGCTCGCGCTGGTGGGGACAATTCTGGAAGAGTATATGTGGCCCAGGAATGTGGGATAAGCATTACCTTGGCCCCCGCAGGCTCCTTAAGAGGAGGTGTTTGTCCCAGCAAAGGAGGGCGAGATGGGAGAGAAAAACAGAGAAGATCCTCCGTCGTCAGAACATTCTGCTCAAATGAACACATCGCTCAAAGCTGTGCCTGATGAGGCTCTGGGTTCTCTGGGGAGAGACAAGGCGTTGCTCCTGGTTTCTGAGTCTATCAGAGCCAGCCGCTGGTTTTTAAAACAAATGTTTCGTAATTTCCACTTTACTGAAACGAAATGCATAGACAGCATAGCCTACCTACATGCATAGTTTTTAACCAACATGATAGCCCAACTATAGAGGAGATGAAAGGAATCTATCTATAATAATAAAAGGCCAGGCGTCACAACCAGAACGACCAATCGACCAGTCGCTATGAGGTGCATTGACCCCCTCTCGGTCCCTCCCCCCAGCCCGCAGGCTTCCATTGCTGGATGGCAAACAGGGAACCACGGGAACTGGGCTGGGTGGCAGCAGAGCAGGCCTGGGGACTGGACTCGTGGGGCAGCGTCAGCGTCAGCGTCGCAGAGCATCGTGGGGCAGCGGCAAGCAGTGTCACGGAGCATCGCAGGCCTGGGGACTGGACTCGTGGGGCAGCGTCAGCGTCGCAGAGCATCGTGGGGCAGCGGCGAGCAGTGTCACGGAGCATCACGGGGCAGCAGACATGGCCCTGATCGCAGGCTAGGCCTAGGGACCCTACATGCACAGGATTTCGTGCACTGGGCCTCTAGTGTATAATAAATCACATGTCAACACGTAAATGCTCTGGTACGACCTAACTAGGAGATGTAATAAAGTCGTCAGAGGCTCGAGCTTGGATGTAGAATCCCAGTGGATGAAGCTGTGCTGTTTGGGGCAACTCAACTGCCACCAGAGGCTTTGCTGTTGGTAATGAGACTTTTCAAACTGGTGCACAGCCCTCCATGAAGTCCTGGACAGAACGAAGCACAGTCTTCTGAGTGTACACCCTGGTTTTTCTCCTGAGGAACTCGGGATATTTTAAAACAGAAAAAGAAATATTTTTGTGGCCATGTAAAGTGGAATTTGATTCTAAACTCAGATTACTTTAAGCAGCCTTTTCGTCTACGTGAACATCCAGTGGGCCATTCAAAATTAGTGCCAATGCCCGAAGAACGAATAAGAATGGGGGCTGCAGAAGGTGATCCAGAATCAGTAGCAATGGTGGTGCTTAAATGGGAATGCTACTGGTTGGAATGGAGGTCTACAAATCCCTCCAGTGTGATTTCCTCGTTTGTCACACCTCTTGGCAGACACTGCAGCAGCTCAGCCCACTTTGCATGCCCAGCACAAGACGGACCGAGTCCATCTCTGACTTTTCCTGACCCTGAAGAAGAGGACCACCTTGACCGCCATCTGTTAGTACTGTTGGGAGGGGTGGGGATGCTGTTACCCTGCCTGCATCCCCTTTCCTGACCCCCTGCACCACTACCTTGAGTGGTGCCCCTCCCCAGAGCACTGCCCTAGACCAAAGGCAGCTTCTTTACCCAGGAGGTTGTAACCTCCATGCACATCCTCGGGCAGCCCAGAGCCCCCCACGGAGGGACATGGAGGCCAATGCCAGCCCCCTTGCCTTAACTTGGAATCAACTCTGGGATACAATTTGCACTCCAGCACTCTCCATGGGATCAGGGTGGTGTTCCTCTCCTCCCTGCTCAGCTTTCTTCCCCTACCGTGTTCTGTGGACAGTTGAAAACAACAGAACTCATGCCAGTAGATTTAAACAGAAAAAGGATTTACTAAAAAACAGTGGGTAGGTAACAGATTTCCCAGAGGGCCGGATAATCAGACATAGAGGCTACCTAGCTGAGAACTTGGCCCAAAAATCATCCCAGAGCGATTCACATGAAGATACCTCTGAGTACAAACACTTTCAGCACTGACTCACCACTCAAAAGCACTGGCCTGTGGGTGCTCCCATCATGGGCTATCCCCAGAATTGATTTCATAATTGCTTGATTTCTTAAAGTGACAAAATTCCAATTCAAAATGTATGTGTATGGGTACAGATAATGAGTGCAGCCCGAGGCGCCTGCCCCAGCCCTACCCGAGTAATCGGAGTTACTCAGTAAGAGACAGCCATTTATCAGGTGTAACGTTTCTGTACGGCTAGCCAAAGTACAAGTGCTCATGAAACTCTTTAGGCAGGTGGTCATGGAAGAGCTATTTTCCCCTTTAAGCCCCTGGCATTCCCACACCAGAAGGTTGCAATAAATCATCCTCTAGTTATCTCTCTCCTCCCGGGTGACAGTCTGCGCCGTAACCACTTCCCCTAGAGCCTCTGTCTCTTTAGCCTCTTTCCTTTAAAGCAACAAGGAGTTGGTTGAATTGATGTCGGTGGAGCTCCGATCAGCACTTACTCTCCGATCAGCATGAAGTCAACCGCAGGACCAATGTGGTGGTGTCTGAAAGAGCTGTCTATGCTAAACAATAGATGTAGACACATGGCAGACCATGGGGTCCACCCAGATTTACACGTCTGAGAGGGGGAAACGGGCTGCCCTAGGTTCTACACTAAACCTTCTAGCCCTTCTTTCTTTCCTTCTTAACGAGTATTTATGGAGCATCTGCCATATGCCAAGCAATGCCCTAGAAGCTGGACATACACTGCTGAGAAAAAGTAGTCCTGGGCTCTGACATCATGGACTGTTCATTTAGGGTATAGGTTAAGGAGGGCCGCTATTAACCAAATAGTCATTGAAACCAATGCAGCCTGTGGACTCAGACAAGCATGCCCTTTCAAAGTCAGTACAATCCTGCTGTTCACCTGCTCTGACTCCTCTGACTTCTTCCCACACTCAGAGGCTACATAGAGACCACATAGCTGAGAACTCAGAGTAAAACCACCCTCCCGGCCCCACAGGGTACGGCCCTGGCTGCCTCTCTGACCAGCCCCCTGACTTCTGCCTGAACTTCCTGGGCACGGCCACATTGACCTTTTGATTCCACTTTATTTCAGCCAGTTATCTTGAGTCTCTGCTTCTCACAGTCAAACCCAACACCACTGACACAGCACCGTGGGGAGCTTTTGTCTTTGTTTTTAAGACCAGATGAAGTCATAGAAGCGTTTAGTCAGCAGGGTGACATGTGGGTTTGGTGCATTCAATGCATCTCTGCTGTGATGAGGAGACTGGGTGGATGCTGGGTGGTGGGTGGTGGGTATTGAGGGAGGTGGTGGGTGGGCTCTCCTGTCCTCCCACAGCATAGAGGACATTGAGACAGCCAGGGGACAGATTATGGGGAGGCAAATGGGCCCCAATGGGTGCCTGCGTGCATTTCCTGTGTGGCCCCATGGTTTGAGATAGGTCACATTTCTGGACCCCAACCTCCTTGTCTAAGAAACGGGACTATGACTGATAAGATCCCTCCCCTCTACTCTAAAGATCTCATACTTCTGCCCGCTGGGTGGCTCAGCTGATTGGAGCATCGTCCCATACAATAAAAGGTTGTGGGTTCAATCCCCAGTCAGGGCATATATCAGAAGCAACCGATCAATGTTTCTTTTTCACACCACTGTCTGTCTCTCTCTCTCTCTCTCTCTCTCTCTCTCTTTCTCTCTCTCTCTCTCTCATCAATAAGAACACATCCTCAGGTGAGGATTAAAATAAAATAAAGATCTCACAGGTCTGCCCAAGGTTGCACAGCCAAGAATGGGCAAATCTGGAGCCAGATCTTGATGTCCGAGTTCCTTGTTCATGTTCATGGCCCTTCTGCTACCCCAAGCATATGCCATATGCCAAGACCACGTCTTGTCAGAAATGAACAAAAGGAAAGGTGTAATCATGGCATCCGAGATCACGATGGCAGAGACCCCGGGAAGATGAGCACCCCAATGCTCTCGCCAACTTTCTTCTGTGTCCATCTCTCCTTAGGTCCACAGTGATGAGGCTCCATTCTGGCAGGGGAGGCAGACATGGATGGACGATAGGTAAGCCCATCAGTGTGGCTGTGTCAATAAAACTTTATTTATAAAATGGGCAGCAGGCTGGATTTGCTCCCCACCTACCCACCAGCCAAGCTTTACTGGCTGCTGGGAGAGCGGCCAGTGGTGGACAAAAGGTTCCATCAACAATATGGTCAGGGAGACCTCATTAAGGACACAATGTGTGGATGAGAAGTCGTTAAATGAAGACCCAGGGGAGGCTTTCCAAGCTGAGGGAAGGAACTGCCAGGGCAAAGGCCACGAGGTTAGAACACACTCAGGAAGTTGGAGGAACCAGGCTGGAGAAGGAATAGAGGCAAGAGAGGTAACGACAGGAATGACAACTTAACGGCCCTTATGTGCTCCTGGCACTCATTTAATCCCAAGGTTGTGGGCTGGGGAGGGACCGAGGCGGGATTTGAGTCCAGGCCTTCTGACTCCAGAGCCCCTGCTCACAACTGCTGTTTACTCACGTGCACGTGTGTGCTAGTGAGTCAGAAGCAATGATATTTAGAACAGTAGGAGTCGCACACGTAGAACAGTAGGAGTCGCCTCTGTGAGGCTGTTTTCCATGAATGTGAGTGCCTGAGTCACAGCTACTTGGTACATGGTTGTATATAAGAAAGGCTAGGGGAGTGGGGAATCCTGATTCCCGTGATCCCAGCACGCCATCTGCTTTAGTCTGTCAGTGCTGGGCTTTTCAGCTGCAGTGTGTTCAATAAACCGACTACAATTAAACCCAGGTTCCATCTTTTATGCGCTCTGTGACAAACAGCAAAACACTTCACCATTCTGGGCCTCAGTTTCCAAATCTGTGAAACGAGGCTAATAATACCCCCCTCTCCAAGGGCTATCATGAGGATTAAGTGCGATGACACCTGTGAGTGCTTAGAGCCATGCCTGCCACAGTTAGTGCTCAATAAATGCTGGCTCATATCAGTATTGCCCCATGAATAAGCAGTCTGCTCCCTGACTCCCCAGCGCCAGACAGTCCCTGTGACCTCCATGATCAAGAGCCACACTGGTATCACTGTTTCAAAGCACCGTCACTCCAGGCACCCAGATAAGCGGCCACACGTCAACCAGACACGCGCTGGCCTTTGTCTCACTGAGCTGGGCTGATATGATCCAACATCGCAGGATTTTATTCTTTTCTTTGCCTGTTCCTTTTCTGTACAGATCAACAAAAAAGATGACAGCTGCACCTGGATCTTGTGTTTTAATAATTTTAATAATGCACAGGAAATTGGGTGGCCTGGGGACTCAGCCAGAGAGCAAGTTGTCACCGTGTGGACAGACCAGGTGGAAGGAGAAGATTCAAGGGCAGGAAAGAGAAGGACCTTTGGGGATGGGAAGAGAATAACTTGAGAGCCTTCGACAGTCCAAGTTAAATTAAATGTCAGGAGTGCTTCTTCCTTGTCATAAGTTTCCAGTAAGAGAAAGAATGGGCACCTCCAAGCAGTGAGTTGAAAATGAAGGGTTCAGTCCATTGCTTTCACAGGAGGAACAGACCCGTCTCCTCACTAGGACCTGCAGGCCCTGACACTATCCCTGCCCACCTCTCCTACCTCCACTCTGTGCTCTCCCCTCACGCAGCAACCACATGGGTCTGCTGGTCCCTGAATCACACCCACATGACTGTCCTCCCCTCCCAGCCTTTGCACTTGCTGTTCCCTCCACCCTGATCTTCACATGTCTGCCTCTTCCTCTAGGACCAGGTCTTGGCCCTAACAGGGGATCAGAGGGCTTTCTTCCAGGATGCTGTGTCTAAGGGGGCCCACCCTGCAGCTCCCACCCTCTGCTAGTCCACCACCCTGTTGTTTTCTTCATAGCTCTGTCACTATTTAAGATATTCTGGGTGTGTTTTCAGTGTGAGCACCGCGAGAGCAAAGATCTCATCTTTTCTGTTTATCTCTCTCCCAAATACCTAGAATGTGCTGGCAGAATGCAGGTACTCAATAAACCCTTTTAGGTAAATGAAAGCATTCATGAATGAATGAATGAATGAATGAATGAATGACTTGCTTACTATCTAATGAGGTTTGCAACTCTTTCCTTACCAAGTGAATTGGGCACAAAGCCACATTATGTGTGTCAGTGGTCATCTAGTGATGCCTTGAACATGAATCAGATCTTTTATTCTTTTTCTTTCTTTATTTTTAATCTTTATTGTTGAGAGTGTTCAGATGTCCCCCATTTTCCCTCCATTGCCCTCCTTCACCCGGCTCCCACCCTGCCCCAGGCCTTCACCCCCCTATCATCTGTGTCCATAGGTAATGCATATATGCATATAAGATCTTTGGTTAATCTTTTATTCTTGTTTCCTTTTACATGCCTGCCAGCCTGGCTAAACTCAGAGCTCCTTGAGGGAAAAGGATGCATCTCCCACAATGACTCGCACTTGGTTAATTCCACAAAGGTTCCTCAGGATTGGACTGGATTGGATTGGGGCTAGGCACACAGGGGAGACTTGGTGAACAATGAGCAAATGTTGTTGCTTCATCATCTAGAGCAGCGGTTCTCAACCTATGGGCCGCGACCCCTTTGGGGATCGAACAACCCTTTCACAGGGGTCGCCTAAGACCATCGGAAAACACATATATAATTACATATTGTTTTTGTGATTAATCACTATGCTTTAATTATGTTCAATTTGTAACAATGAAAATATATCCTGCATATTAGATATTTACATTATGATTCATAACAGTAGCAAAATTATAGTTATGAGGTAGCAACGAAAATAATTTTATGGTTGGGGGTCACCACAACATGAGGAACTGTATTACAGGGTCGCAGCATTAGGAAGGTTGAGAACCACTGCTCTAGAGTCATCAGTCAAGCCAAGTCATCATCTAGGAAGTCTGATCACTTTCAAGGTATTTCAAATGTCACATTCTTTCATCAGTGGCAGCTCTTATGCCTCTAGACCTTGGTATAGACCAGTGATGGCGAACCTTTTGAGTTCGGCGTGTCAGCATTTTGAAAAACCCTAACTTAACTCTGGTGCCGTGTCACATATAGAAATTTTTTGATATTTGCAACCATAGTAAAACAAAGATTTATATTTTTGATATTTATTTTATATATTTAAATGCCATTTAACAAAGAAAAATCAACCAAAAAAATGAGTTCGCGTGTCACTTCTGATACGTGTGTCATAGGTTCGCCATCACTGGTATAGACTATAGACCATTCCCTTTGCCCCTTTAGTTCCACTTCTCCTGGTGAGCTCCGACTCATCCCTCTGACTGTCGCTTCTTCTGTGAAGCCTTCTCTGACTTCTCCCTCATTACTCCACTTCCATCCTTGGCCCCACGGTTGATCCCTCCATCTCTACTACAGCACATACCCCACTTTACTACTATTTTTATTCTCATGTCTGCCTCTACTATTTTACTACTCAGTACACTGTGAATCCTTTAAAATTAATTTTGATTATCATTTGTTTTAGATTCCTTAGTACCTAACTCAGTCTCTGTCAAATAGTAAGTCTCTCTCCCACAAAAATTGTTATTTGAACAAATTATCAAAGTAAATATAAGATGAGACAGAACTAAACAGAGATACAAATAACATGTTTAATCCCCATTTTCCTGGCGAGAATGGTGCCTCCATGAGGCAAGGATTCTGTTGTCTTTCCTGATTTAGCCCCATGGCCTTGTGTAGAACCTCATACCCAGAGGTTCAAAAAGATGTGTCAGTTGTAAGACTACAATGAGCCATTGAGGAACTAGGGACTGGCTCTGATGGGCATCCCCCAAACCTCAGGAAGGAGGTGAGTCTAGACTTGTGCTATAAAGAATGGTGTACTCCTGTTCATTCAACAAATACTGGCTGAGGACCTACTGTGTGCCAAGGTCTGTCATAGGCACTGGGCTATGACAGTGAATAAGACAAAATTCCTGCCCTCTCGGACCTGACCTTTTAATGGGAAGAAAGACAATAACCAATAAAAATCGAAATGCAATATAATGTTAAGAAGTGAAAAGCATTATAGAGGAAGTATAGCAGAATAAGAAGATGGGGATGTTATTTTAGACTAGAGGCCTGATGCATAAAATCCGTGCAAGAGTAGACCTTCCTTCCCCCAGCTGCCAGCACCGGCTTCCCTCTGGCACCCGGGGCCCAGGCTTCCCTCGCAGCCCCAGCTTCATCCAGAAGGTTGTCCGGTCCAATTAGCACATTACGCTTTTATATATAGAGAGAGATGGGTGGTCTGAGATGATCTCACAAGGGAGAAGATGGTAGAAGAGACCTGAGTGAATTGGGGGGGAGGGAGGGTTGGAGGAGAGGTGCTACGTGGTTAAGTGGAGTGAAGGAGGCTGAGAGGTGTGCGAGGAGCAGAGAGAGGTGCCCACACACACATATGGGAACTAATTAATGCATTAGTTATACACCCATGCACTCAAATTTCACTTTGGGTGCTTTTTAGTATTTGAGTGTTTGACAATAATTATTACTGTTCTGGTACAGTGAAACCATTCAAAAAAGTGCTTTAGACAGGCACTCTTCTCTGTATTGGAAATATGCTCTACATTGATTAAGGGGCAAGGATTATAGAAAGGAGATCTCACCTCCCCACCCGACGTCCTGATCTATTGGCAGGACCCAATTTGTCAGGATGCTAACTATGACAGCAGAGCACTAACATGCCCAAGCCCCTTTCTATGTCTGCCGAATACCTTTGGTGACGATTTCTGCCCCTTAATAGGAGCAGGGCTATGAAAATGAGCACGAAACCCAAACATCAAAGGATGGTCCCTCCCATTCCAAGTGGCCCAACCAGAAAACCTGGAAACTAGGAACCCTTCCCTGTCGCCTGCTGTCCAGATGGAAGGAACACAGCTTACAAAGGAACCCACAGCATCTCACAGCTAAGACCGCGGTCTTTTCTCTTTCTGAGCTTATTCCCGTCAAGTCCCAGTGGGTTTGGTTTTGTCTGAGGTTTAACAGGATTTTAGACTTGGGGGTGGTCTCTTTGGATTTTCTCCTTCTTTTTCCTTTTGATGCTTAAAAATACCCCACGACACCAAAGAAACAACTGTGGCTGAGAAGATTGGAATTACACAGGATGTAATTCCCTTTCACGTACACGTCAAAGGGTGGTGGTAGGTCATTTCTGAAGTTGTGATTTTCCTTGTACACGAGTTCAAAAGCTGAGGATTTGGGTTAAATAAAAATGGCTAAGAATAAAGTGTGACCTCCAGGACCCCACAAAAGCAGAACAGTTGTGAACAGGAGAGAGATAGCTGTCAGTCAGCTATTGCACCACTGGGCCACAGGTAAGACCTAGAGGAAAATGGGTTGGTCTCCTTAGGTTTGTAATTTCTGTGCGCGCGCGCATGTGTGCATATACAGTGACTCGCAATGTGTATAGTATCAGATATTTGGGATTCTTCATTCCCTGAACAAACAAACTGGCTCTCCTGCTGCTCTTGTGCTCTTACTGATCTTGGGACTCTCGGGACTTGTGTGACTCTGGTTTGTGGGGTTCCCCTTGCGTTTTCCCACATGGCCCCAGGCCATGTACACCCCACACTCAATGCACTAATGGACTGCAACTAGCCTGATGCTGAACTGGACCAGGCTCCGAAATGGAAAGGAGACTCTGGACACTAGCTCTGCTTCTAGCTCCACTGAAACCCCGGCGACACTGCTATGACTGGACCAAGAGAAATGGGACTTCGGAAACCCATGGATGTGATTCCACAAAAATAAAGCTTTCTACCATATCTCATCCTCCTTGGTGGGGGGCCTCCAAAAACGCTTATTGCAGTGATACCCCAAGAATCCCACTTCCACTAGCAGTGGAGAAAGACGGCCCACGCTTTTCTCTGATAACAGGAGAACAGAGGCACATTAAATCTGTAAAACTGCCCAAGAGTTTCTCGAAGTGGTTGTTCCTTGTGCTCCACGACCTGGTTTTGTCAGCTCTAGACTCTGGTTGCTGGCCGGCTGCCTTGACATATGGAGGGTTTAGCACTCAGTGGGAAGAAAAGCTTTTCTTCAGTGAGGGCAGGAGAGAGGAAACAGTGATGTTTCCTAGATGGTAGTGGACGTGGGTGACTACCCTCCAGTGTCCACGACCCATCATCACTTCTCAGGAATTTCCTGTTCCTCTCCACCTCCCACGGGACTCAGAGATGTCCCCACCCCACCCAGCTCGGCCAGAGCACTCTTCTGAGAAACTTCCAAAGCTTTCGAGGACCTGATTTCTTCTTCTGAACACAGGTGACCTCCAACACCAGAGGGTCTCCTGCCTGGGGCTGACAACCCAAAAACCAGGGCATCGATGAAAGGCATTCGACCCATGAAGACATCTTCAGATCGCTGACTTCCCTTTTGACTAAGGGGACCGACATATTTTATAACTGGTTAAGCCAATCTGAGTATGAGTTTCCGAATCCACCGTTTATTTACAGTGTGTGAGCCAATTCTAATTTTATCTCAAGTTTTCCACAAGGCTGTTCAAAGTTCAAACCATGTTTGGGGGATGCCAAACACCTACCATCACCAAGGAGGCTATAGAAGGGAAAATATTCCACTTGAAAGGGAAGTGGTTTGTTAATGGTTAATATTGGGTTGTGTTTAGAAGCATAATGCTCCCCAACGTTAATCAATGAAACAGTCCAGCATGCTCCCAAAGATGCTCCAGTGACTCCAGGTTTTCGAGATACAGTGGTTTTCTCCAGCTATTGGGCTGACTGTATTCTGGGGCCTGTTAGCGGTGTTGACAAGGAAGCCTCTGCCTGGGGCTGAGCTCAGTTCTGCCCACGTGACTACACAAGGTCAAGGTGTGGGAAGTGATAATTACACTCTTGTTTGGTTGCTGTGTGTAATGACATGGGCGAGACCAGGACAGACAGGGACAGAATCAGTAACAGAACCACCTCTCTCAAATCACCGTTTCCTGAGTTTCCTCTCTTCTGTGAAATTTCTTTAACCCACTTCCCCAGAATCACAGTGTGGCAGGGAAGGTGGACACTGTCAATTGTTTCAGACCTGAAACCCAGACTCAGAGAATTCCTTGTTGCCCTTGGAGATGTTTTAAGATTGAACATTTTTAACCATATCCCTATTTTCTAAACATTTTTCCAACCTTTCCACGGAATGTAATCCAGATGGATGGGGTTTTTTCTTAAAAAGAAAACAGGACTTTGGCGAGAATGTTGGTCTGTTTGATCCCTCTCCCCATCCCCACCCCCAACACCGCAGCCCCCACCCATGCACTCCGCGTGCACTCAGCCCTAGACTCACTCCGATGGAAGGAGAGAGGCTGCGTTCAATATAAATGCAAAACGCTCCAGACACGCAGGATTGTCTGTGCTCTGCATGAATAACGACAGCAGCTTGCAAGTGGGCAGGACTTGGCAGAGAGGCCCCTTCGCCGATCCGCGGAGGCACCAGCACGCTCCCCGAAGTGCCTGTGAAATCAGCCTTTGGTCGCTAATTTCACACTCTAGGGACAGAGCTGTGAACAGCTCAGAGCACGTGATTCTCATTTTCATAGCAGTTTCCTTAACCTTCAGACACCCTCTTATGGCATTTTCTCCACCTTTGCAAAGATTAAAATGCTCACTTCCTTTAAGGTTAAATCTCAGGTTTATTTTTACTTAATCATGTCTTTACTGCTTTGACTTTGCAAACAACAGAGCTTTTATTTTGTCTAGATCTTTAGTGAAGCTTCCTCCCTCCTCAGTTACATTTTTTTAAAAGCCCACTCTGCATTCATTATTCCCTCTCCTGCCATTTTCTAAATAATGTAGGTACTTTGGATGCTTCTGTGATGAGCAAGGAATGCTTTTGAAATGCCCTGTTAAGATATGCTTTTCATCTCCCTTCTGATCATGAAGCGAGTTTTCTTCTCTGGATTCCACAGACCTGAGAAATGTGTGCAAGACACGGGGCGGGTCCTTTGGGACACAGGAAGTGAGGATCTTGAGCTGGCTGCATGAATTTTAGAGGCTGGATTTAGAAAAACCCAAAAAGCATTTGCATTAGGGATTAGGGTTTGATTGTTTTTGATCGTTCCTGTTATCAAATAACTCAGATGGGCATTTCCATCAGTGAATGACTCAGGCATAATATCTAATCAGATCATAAAATATTCTTAAAATTTGGCTCAGTTGTTTCAGAAAAATAATCATGGGTTTGTTTCTGATATAAATTGCCTGGTTGGGGGTTGAGGGTTTTTTAATAAGCCATAGTTCTAATTGTGGTCCTTTTCAAAACAGAATATGTTGAGCAGGCAGGAGGCATACAGGTGAAATTTTAATTCCTGGTAAACCAACTGATCCTGTGTTTATTTTAAAATCTCAGCTCCCACCCGGCCCACCCTCCAGCTCGCAGGCTTAATCAGCTCCCAGGCACACTGGGCGTGCTATGGTTAAATACTCGTGGGTTGATTGATTACTCTCGGGGTGTGATTAAGTAATTAAGCAGAGGAGTCTCTGGGAGCCGCCAGGTGCCCACCCTTGAGGTTTTCGCAGAACCAGCTGGGCCAGAGCCTCCGCTCTTCCCCAGGGATGAAACTGGCAGCCTGGGCTTCTCGCCGGCCCCCCACGACGAGCTCCACCCCCCCCCCCCCCCCTCCGCCCGG